>NC_090409.1:2803228-3403228 GCF_036365525.1 Heterodontus francisci | reverse complement strand
CCCTCTGTGCCATTCGATTCGGCGCGGAGCGGTTTCCTGTACGGGCTGCTCCTGCACACTCTCCACTTCCTCACCCTCGTCAGCTGGCCGGACACGCCCTGACAGTCCGTGATGTCATCTGGCGGCGAGGGGAAACCCTGATGGAGCTCTCTCTACGCGGGAGTGTGCCCCTTTACATCGGGGACCTGGGGTGGTGGGTGCTGCACAGAGCAGTCCCGTGCAACAGGCTTTTCAGTCGGTTCACGGACTCCCTGTACTATCTGCGGCCTGGATGAGTCCATGTTCCTCATATATACGGATTGTGCAAGGTTGCAGCCCCTCTTTGAGTATCTGAAGAGGCTGCTCCTCATATTCTGGCTACAATTCAGTCCCACGCTCCTGATCTTTGGGCACCCAGAGCGGAGGGGCGTGGGCCTGGAGGAGGATCTCCTCATCAGTCTGCTCCTGGGCCTGGCCAAGGTGGTAATTCAGAGGTCCATGTTGTGGGCCGCCGGGGCATCCGTCCACCCCGATTGCCTGCCCCCCTTCTGCGGTTACGTTCGCGCCCGGGTGTCCCTGGAGAAGGAGCATGCGGTGTCCTCTGGTGCGCTTGAGACCTTCTGCAACCAGTGGGCACCGCAGGGACTGGAGTGCATCATTGACGCCGAGAAAGGCATTTTAGTTTTAGATTTTTGTTTATTTATCTGGTTTTAATAAGGTTATTTTAAAACTGTAAATATGTAGATAAAGGGGGCCTGAGGAATAAAGGCCTCCTCGATGTGAAAAATATAAAAGGGGCCTGGGGTATAAAGGGCACCTTGAAAAATAAAACGGGATTATTGTGATACTCTCTCTCTGTCCTCTGTTCAGTTGCAGGTGAAATCTAACGATTAAAAAGGTTTACTGCAGGTAGTAATCTGTATGGCATGGGTGTGAATAACAATGTGAGCAAGGTTTTTTGGACAGGTGGAAAGGCGTGTTGGTTAGTCCTTACAACGTGACAGAGACACAAACATGGAGACACTGAGACACACTGCTCTAGACAGGAGTGTATCATTCCTTTGTACCCACGGTATACTATACACGTCCAGAAGCTGACATTATAGTAACTTCATTCACGGGATTTGGGCATCAATGACAAGACCAACATTTATTGTCCATCCCTGATTTCCTTTGAGAAGGCGGTGATGATTCACGATCCTCGTCGACCTTCCTTCTTACCCCCTCAAAAAAAATCAATTAGACATTTCTGACGCAAACATCACTTAACATATCCATGCTGACTGTACTTGATTAATCTACACCTTTCGTAATGACGATTCATGTTGTTTACGAGAAATGTTCCCAATAATTTGCCCTCCATTGTGATGAAGCTGTGTGGACTGTAATTACTCAGTTTATTACTTTCTCCCTTGTTAATCAACAGTACAGCATTAGCAGTCCTCTGGCACCACGCCTGTAACCAGAGAGGATTGGAAAATGATGGTCAGAGCCTTTGCTATTTACTTCCTTGCACCTCTAAATGTCTGATCCTCATGAATTATCAGTGTTCAAAGATGCTAAACCCCTTAATGTTTCCTCTCTCACTGTTTATCCCATCCAATATTTCATACCCCTCCTCCTTGACTACAATGTCTGCATCGTCCCCTCCTTTGTGAAGACAGATGCAGATTTATTCATGAAGAACCATATCCACATCTTGCACCTCCACAGGTCAGAAGAATGAGGAGATGTGATATAAACTAAATGGGGTGCAGAAATAGACAGATCTGAGGAAGGAGAGGGATTAAATAGACTAGGCCTGTATTCCATGGAGTTTAGAAGAATGAGAGGAGATCTTATTGAAACATATAACATTCTAAAGTGATTGGAAAGGGTAGACACTGTGACATTATTTCCACAGGTCGGCGAATCTAAAACAAGGTGGCACAGTCTCAGGATATGGGGCCAATCATTTCAGGCTGAGATGAATATAAATTATTTCACTCAAAGAGTTGTAAATCATTAAAATTCTCTACCCCAGAGGGTAGTGGATACTCCTTCGTTCAATACATTTAAGGCCGGGTTAGACAGAATTTTAGCCTCTCATAGAATCAAGGGATTTGCTGAGTTATATCCTAAGATCAGCCATGATGGTATTGAATGGCAGAACAGACTCGATTTGCTAAATGATCTACCCCTGCTCTATTTCTTGTCTTCTTGTGTTTTAACTCTGTCTCTCCCTCTCTTTCTGTCTCTCCCTCTGTCTCTGCCTCTCTCTGTTGCTCCTTCTTTCTCAATCTCTCTGTCTCTTTCTTTTGCTCTGCCTCTCTCTTTCTTTGTCTCTCTCTCTCGTTCCATTTGTGTGTGTCTGTCTCTGAGTGTGTCTCCATGTGTGAGTGTGTGGCTCTGTGCGCATGTGTGCCAGGGTCCCCTCACACCCTGTCTCCAGTTCCATAGGATCATAGGAATAGGAGAAGGATATTCAGCACATCGAACCTGTCCCTCCATTCAATACGATCATGTCTGATCTTCCATTTCAATTACCTTTTCCCACATTATCCCTATATCTCTTTATTTCATTTGTATTTAGACATTGGTCAATCTTTAAACATATTCATTGACTGAGCTTCCACAGCCCTCTGGGGTAGAGAATTCCAAATATTCACAACACTCTGAGTAAAGACATTTCTCCTTATCTCTATACTAAGTGGCTTCCCCCTTACTTTGGAATTGCGTCCCCTGGTTCAAGACTCTACAACCATGGGAAACATATTACCTGCATCTACCCTGTCGATCCCTTTAAGTATTTTGTAAGTTTCAATGAGATAACCTTTCATTCTTCGATACTCTCGAGAATACAGACCCGGTTTCCTCAATTTCCTTTCACCATCTCGGGAAAAAGTCTGGTGACCCTTCGTTGCACTCCGTCTATGGCAATAATATCCTTCCTAAGGTAAAGGGACTAGAAATGCACACAGTACTCCAGGTGCGGTCTAACCAATGTTCTGTACAGTTGAAGCAAGACTCTTCTTCTCCTGTATTCAAATCCTCTTGTGGTAAAGGCTTACATACCATTAGCCTTCTTAATTACTTGCTGCATCTGCATGCTAGCTTTCAGCACGTATTGATGAGGACACACAGGTTCCTTTGTACATCGACATCTTTACCCTGCTGCTAAAGTGTCTCAGGGTCTCCTGGCACTTTCTGCTCTTCTTATGACAGCATTAAACGAACGATAGTTGAACAGAACCTCAATTTCTCCTTCATATTAGACATGACAAGGGACCTCTCCACTCCTTAAAACTCAGAGACAAGATTACTACCCACTGAGCAACAATTGGCTTCAATGTTTCCTTTCAAATTGCATTGTTGAGCATGGCCAGTTATTTCCAGCATGGAGTCACAGGACAATATCTTCTAAAATTTCTTTTCATTATTATTAGCTGAAAAAGTTTCGCCAAAAATTCTCTGTCTCTGCCTCTCTCACCCCCCACATTCTGTTTCTCCCTCTGTCTCTCTCCTGATGTCACTGTCTCTCGCCCTGTCCCTCTGTCTCTGTTTCTCTCCGTCTCTCTCTGCTTCTCTCACCGTTTCTCTGTGTCTCTCTCGCTGTGTCACTGTTTCTACCGTTGTCACAGTTAATCTCCATCTGTCTCTCTTTCTTTCACTCTCTGTTTCTATCCCTCTGGCACAAACGAGAATTGGGGGATACACCAGTAATTATGGAACTGGGGGAGACAGAGTACTTACCAGCAAATGGAGATGATGAGAGGGGGACAATAACTTCAGTGAGACAGGGATGTCAGCAGATGGAGATGGTGAGAGGGGGCAGTAACTGCACTGAGACAGGGACACCAGCAGATGGGGATGGTGAGAGGGACAGTAACTGCAGTGAGACAGGGACACCAGCAGATGGAGACGTTGAGAGGGGGCAGTAACTACAGAAAGTCATGGGCACCAGCAGATGGAGATGGTGAAAGGGGAAATAACTGCAGTGAGACAGGGAAACCAACAGATGGAGAGGGTAAGAGGGGGACAGTAACTGCAGTGAGGCAGGCACCAGTAGATGAAGACGGTGAGAGGGGGCAGTAACTGCAATGAGGCATGGAAACCAGCAGATGGAGATGGCAAGAGAAGGCAGTAACTGCAGTGAGACAGGGACACCAGCAGATGGAGATGGTCAGAGGGGAACAATAACTGCAGAAATGCAGGGGCACCAGCAGATGGTGATGGTGAGAGGGAGACAATAACTGCAGTCATACAGGGGCACCAGCCGATGAAGGTGGTGAGAGGGGGCAGTAACTGTACTGAGGCAGGGACACCAGCAGATGGAGATGGTGAGGGTCACAGTAACTACAGTGAGACAGGGACACAAGCAGATGGAGATAGTCAGATGGGGACAATAGCTGCAGTGATGCAGGGGCACCAGCAGATGGAGTTGTTGAGGGGCACAGTAACTGCAGTGAGACAGGTACACCAGCAGATGGTGATGGTGAGAGGGGGACAGTGACTGAAGTGAGACAGGGCCACCAGCTGATGGCGATGGTGAGGAGGTCATTAATTGCAGTGAAACAGGTACACCAGCAGAATTTGATGGTGAGAGGGGGACAGTAACTGCAGTGAGACCGGGGCACCAGCAGGTGGAGATGGTGATAGAGGGGGCAGTAACTGCAGTGAGGCAGGGACATCAGCAGATGGAGATGGTGAAAGATGTCAGTAAGTGCAGTGAGACAGGGACACCAGCAGATGGAGATGGTGAGAGGGGGCAGTAACTGCAGTGAGACAGGTACACCAGCATATGGAGATGGTGATAGCGGACAGTAACTGCAGTGAGACATAGACGCTAGCAGATGGAGGTGAGCGGGGCACAGTAACTGCAGTGAAACAGGTACATCAGCAGATGGAGATGGTGAGAGGGAGACAATAACTGCAGTGATGCAGGGGCACCAGCAGATGGAGGTGGTGAGAGGGTGCAGTAACTGCAGTGAGGCAGGGACAACAGCAGATGGAGATGGTGAGGGGCACAGTAACTGCAGTGAGACAGGGACACCAGCAGATGGAGATGGTCAGAAGGGGACAATAGCTGCAGTGATGCAGGGGCACCAGCAGATGGTGATGATGAGAGGGGGGACAGGGAATGCAGTGATACAGGGCCATCAGCAGATGGCGATGGTGAGGGTGCCAGTAATTGCAGTGAAACAGGTACACGAACAGATTGTGATGGTGAGAGGGGGACAGCAACTGCAGTGAGACAGGGGCACCAGCAGATGGAGATGGTATTCGAGGGGGCAGTAATTGCAGAGAGACAGGGACATCAGCAGATGGAGATGGTGAGTGATGTCAGTAAGTGCAGTGAGACAAGGACACCAGCAGATGGAGATGGTGAGAGGGGGCAGTAACTGCAGTGAGGCAGGGACACCAGCATATGGAGATCGTGATTGCGGACAGTAACTGCAGTGAGACAGGGACACCATCAGATGGAGGTGGTGCGGGGCACAGTAACTGCTGTGAGACATGTGCACCAGCAGATGGTGATGTTGAGGGGGGCAGTAAGTGCAGTGAAACAGGTACACCAGCAGATGGTGATGGTGAGAGGGGAACAGTAACTGCAGTGTGACAGGGACACCAGCAGATGGAGATGGTGAGAGGGGCCAAAGCAAGTCCCCCTCAATAGTTCTGATTCTCAATAAAATATAATCTCAGAATTCGGTTTATAATAATTTCAGGGCTCAGTACTTTGAATATAAAATGTTATATCTGTCCTGTGGGGAGTGTGGGAATAGGAATATGAAATGGGATTTAGTTCCAGTGTTTAGCTCTTTCGATGATTTGAATAATTTAACAATGAGATGGAGAGGGTATTTCACCGCCTTCTTCAGCTCCTCTCTGAAATTCGTCTGGGTCACAGTGTAAATGCATGTGTTGGTGCAGGAACTGAGAAGCTGCAGAATCTTTGATGTGTGATCTGTGATAAAGAGATGGTCAGTATAGGAGGAATAATCCTGAATATTTGCAATTCGCTTACAAATGTTAAACACAACCCACATCGCCCACAACAATATAGAACTGCTGGATATACTGAAAAGCAAAATAATTGATTTTCTCCGATTCTCCATCTCTGGGTCCTTCTGATTCTCTCCATTGCTGTGGCCGCGGAAACCCCTGCGGACTTTACTGGAGAATAAAAACCGTCTGACAGTCAGAACATTGAACAGCAAAATCAGAAACACCGGGAGACAAGGGGTTAAAATGCGGTTAAACAATTCAAATGCCCCCCACGTGGGGGAAGTGAAGAAGCTCAGTTTACCGACACAACCCATGGGAACATTATCAATAAAGTAATCTTGTTCCAGTGTAAAGTACCAGGGGAGAGACTCTAAACAGCCCAGCACACTCACTGTTCCTACAACCACAGCCGCCGTTTTCTCGCTGCAATATTTGGTTTACAGCTTCTCACAACAAATAGCCACAAATCGATCAAAGGTGAAAGTAACTGTGAGCCAGACAGAAATAACTGTGGCTGCAGAAAGCAGAAAACCTATAAGAGAACACACAGCAGTAATTCTCAGGAATGAATATGGGAAATAAATGAAAGCAATCCTGTACAATAGAGGATCAGAGATAACGACCAGGAGATCCACCACTGCCATTCCCACCAGGTAGACAGTGATACATTTGGACAGACCACACTTTCCTCGGGACAGGATCACAATTGCCACCAAGTTAACTGGAAGAGACAGAAAAGGAACCAGAGAAATTACTGACAAGACCTGGAGACAAAGCAGCAGTTTGACAGGATCTGGGCTGAAATTTCCAGCTTTATTGCTGCATCGATAGTGAAACCTGATTCATTGACGTGGGCAGTGCTTTGTCACCGTGAAATATTTAAAACTCACTTATTAATAATGAATTGGGAAATTGATACAGAAAGTGAATATGGTCAACACCGGATCTACTGGAAGTAATGAGTGAGGATGCAGTGCCAGTGGGGAAATGAGAAGGGGCTTTACAGAGATGGAATCCAATGGGTTAAATGGGAATTTGTCTCCTGACTGTTGGTCGGGAAAGTTTGGAGACAGTGGGAGGTGCAGATGGTTTGTTGCTGTGGGTTCAGGGAGCCGACAGGGGCTGGTACAACATGGGAAAACGCTGAGAGCTGCTGTGGTGGTTTTGAGCGTTGGAATTTATTTGGAAGAGGCGGCTGGATGTGGAGCCAGTGAGTGAGATTGGGAGGGAGAGAAGGAAAAGGACATGATGTAACTGGAAGAGAGACAGGACCCGATGGTTTGGGAAAGTGGATAAACTGAAGCAATGGATGAGGAGACAGAGGATTCAATACAGTGAGAGGAGAGGCTGAGATTCACATGGAGAGACTGCAGCAGAGTGTTAGAGCAAATCTAATCTCTCGATCCCAGTAACACAACTCAATTCATACATTCAAACAGTAATACATGTGATTATTGGTGTTGGAGAACAGTTCATTGGTTAGACAGTATAGTTAATGCATTTAGTTTGTACAGGTAATTAAATATACATTTAAATTTATTTCTGATATCAGCCTCGCTCTTTATTGAATTCAGCAGTCACAGAGATTTTAATGTACAGTATTTTAATAATGAATTACCATCAGTGAAGGCATGATTCTATGATGTTTATTCAGTTAGTATGTAATGTATGGGAAATTTCTACAATACAAAATGGGATTCTGACAGAAATAAACACAGAGGATCAAGTCCAACTGTAAAATTAACTGTTCTGGATATTTCAGCACGTTATGATAATGAATTATTCAGTGAAGGCAAAGGAGACGTGAAAGAGGCAGCAGCAAACTCAGTTCAGTAGCCAGACCTCTGAAGCAGCATCAGACGCACACAGAATGAAATAAAATTTTATAACGGTGATAACCAACAAATACATTTAAATCCCAGTTAAACTGCAACATATTAATAGGGATGGAGGACATTGTGCTGTCCCCTTGTAACACTGAGACTATGAGATGTTTCATTATCAATTAGTGAAAAAAGAATCATTAAAATATTCCAGGACCAGTTGGTTGCACATCGTGAAACTATGACAATCTACTGATGATCTGATTCTTGATCCTAACCGAGAGATCTGATTCAAATACATTCAATACACAGAATAATCCAGCAACAATGCCAGGGTTACTTAAACCAATACAATAGAATGCAGCTCCTGCAACATGGAAAGAGGAAACAATGAGGAGATTCCATCAGTAAATTGCAGGACAAGAACATGCGGTTGTGTAACACACAAAGCAGCACAGTTAATATCGATTTAACACCATTAACAGCTGAGATACTGGCTTACCAGGAACTCCAGTTGCTGCAAGTACAGGATAATAAATGTCTTCTATCTGATACATTAACGGATACCCCATTTCTGTGAGAAGCAGAGACTTCTGTTATTCTGGAGCCCGCAGCTCCAGCATGCACTCTGAGCTGATCCACTCCAGTGAGTCCTGATTTATGCAGGGGATAAGTCTCCACTGACACTGTTATACCCCTGATCATTGCTATAAATTACACTCACCTGAACAAACACATTACATCAGCAGCTTTGACTCGACCAAATAATGTGGTGGATAAACCACAATCATTTAATGTCAATGATATTTTCTCAGTAAGTCCTCTCTCGGGAATAAACTTGAAATCTGTACTCATACTGGACGGATGCTTCAATTATGAGTGGCATCATTTCCATTTTCCATATTTTTTACTGACCTTGTTCACTCCTGGCATTTCTATTGTAAATGTCGCTAACTTTCTGCAGTGTGCACTGAATCCAGGGACAAAAACAATCCCAGTTTCACTCTGTTCCTGCCTTTTCCCAGTTAACATGTGAACTTTGAGTCTCTGATTCGGAACCACGTTCATGGTTACAGTCTAGAAACTACTATTGGTTATATTAGGGGGCAGTCATTGTATCACTGGCTAGTAATCCAGAGGTCCGACCGAATGGGCTGGAGACAGATATGCAAATCCTCCCATGGCAGCTGCTGTAATTTAAATCCAATCAATTAACAAAAGTCTGCAATTGAAAGATAGTCTCCGCAATGGTGCCATGAGACGATAATAGATCTGTTAAAATCCATTAGGTTCGCTAATTCCTTTCATTGATGGAAATCTGCCATCCCTACCTGGTCTGGCCCACATGTGGCTACAGACCCAGAGCAATGTGGCTGACTCTTAACTGCTCTCTAAAACAGCCCAGCAAGCTATCAATGACAACAAATGCTGACCTTGTCAGCGGAGCTCACATCACATGAAAGACTAAAAGAGAATCTTCTCTCCGCTATTTCACTGCAGATATTTATCTGTTTATTCTCTAGGGTTAATGGCTCCTGCAAAATTAGAACTGTGCCAACTCCTGACTCCTTTCCTCCAGTTCACTGCTGACCAGACACCCAAATTCCACCTTCCCTCACTATCAACTGCTCCAAATTCCTGCTTCCATGTCGAATACTCAGCAAGTCCATCTCACCCAACAGCTTCAGCCTAACTGACCTGCATTGGCTCCCAGTCCTCTAATTATTTAAATTTATAATTCTAAACATTGGGTTAAAATTCTTCCATGTCCTCACCACTCCTCATCTCCAGCCATCTGGTTAGATCACCACAGTCTCATAGCTCTCGCGACATGGGTTCAGTTCTGGGTACTGTGTGTGTGGAGTTTGCAAGTTCTCCCTGTGACCACATGGGTTTCCTCCAGGTGGTCCGGTTTCCTCCCACATGTCAAAGACTTGCAGGAAGGTAGGTAAATTGGCCGTTGTACAAAATAGTCCCTAGTGTAGGTTGGTGGGAGGAGAGTTGAGGGAAGGTGGGGATGTGAGAGGGAGAAATGGGATAAATGTCGGATTAGTATAAATGTGTGGTTGATGGTTGGCGCGGACTCGGTGGGCCGAAGGGCCTGATTCGGTATTGAATCTCTCTCTCTCTCACTCCTCCAAGACTGCAGCCAACCCATCTGTGATCTCCCCATACCTCTGAAATTGGTATTTTTTTGGGGGCTGTCCCTGCCTGGTTCCAATATGACTGATCTGATTGTAACCAGAGCATCTCTAGCAATGGCCTCTCTTCCCACACCAGCACTAATACCTCTGGAGCCCCAGAACTTTCTATTCTTGTTCCATCCTCTTCCTCATCTACACACTGCCCGCTGGCCACATCATCTACAGATGTAGGGTAAGTTTCCAAATGTGTGCTGACCACACCCATCTCCAGCTCTCTCGACCCTTCACTGCCTCCGTGTTATCAGACAGTAAAAGTCTGTTTCCCATGAGCTGCAATTTCCTCCAATTAAACATAGTGTAGAGCGAAGCTCTACCACAAACGCCAGACCGTTGTCATTGATTCCATCACCTATCAGACTAAATATTATGTTGTGTAAAATCTGCTCCCTATTCATCCCTGACCTGAGTTTCTGACCTGAAGTTGTCTCCATCAGAAATGACACCTCCTTCCACCTCCATAGTATCTCCGGCCTCTGTCCCTGCCTCAGCCCAACAGGCACTTAAAAGGCTCAATCGCACATCTGTGTAAGATTATTAGGTTACTAAATGCTACTAACCAGATAACTAATTGTTAAAAAATTGCGAATCTACCTATTATATCTACCAATTGACGTTTATTGTAAACTAACATTTAGCTTCATTCGAACCCTTTATTGCAGTATGGTAAAGTGGGGAAACTTAGGAAATAGGGCACAGTATAGGAAAGATGTCAACGTAGAGGGATTCTGGGAGATTGTGTCAAGTTTTAAATTGTTTCCTTGCAGAAAAAGGATGAGACATTGAGAGGAGACAGTGAAAACAGCTTCTGTGTCGACTTGCCTCACAATGAGATAAAAAATACTTTGAAATGTGTATGTATTGGAATAAATTCGTCAACACAAAGGGATACTAATTGTACAAATTCAAAAGGTTAGCAACTATCACAAAATTATTATTGGTCCGTTCAGAAAGGCATCCTTTAATAAAAGACTAATCACTGATTGGCAGGGGTGAGGGTTAAGTAGAAAGCTGCCAGGATAACAGAAGTCATGTCTTTGATACCAAATGGCAGAGAATTGTCAAGCAACAATGAGACAAGAACTAGAGATCGACCAATAACTTGAAAAGCAAAAACTGTAAGAAAAAGTGTTCTGTGCTCTGTTATCCAGTCTCTAATACGGATACCAGAACTAGGGGTCACTGCTAAACAATGAGGGGTCGCCCATTTAAGACAAAGATGAGGAGAATGTTTTTCTCTCAGAGGGTCATGAGTCTTTGGAATTCTCTTCCTCAAAAGGTCGTGGAAGCAGAGTCTTTGAATATTTTTAAGGCAGAGATAGATAGATTCGTGATAAGCAAGGGGATAGATGGTTATCGGGGGTAGGTGGAAATGTGGAGTACTCAGTTCAGCCATGAACTTATTGAATGGTGGAGCAGGCTCGAAGGGCCGAGTGGCGTAATCCTGCTCCTAGTTCGCATGTTCGTATGTAGTATCTGTGTTAGACTGTTATTTACTGCCTGAGCTTGTGACTGTGGTTAATCTGAAAAAGGAACAAACTTGTCTTTCCCTTTTCCTCAATCAAGTCGATTTACAACATGCTTTGTGCTGTCAAGTCTGTTACCACCTTAGAAGAGGATATAAACCATCCCTATCTTATTGATTGTTACGTTATGACAACCCAGATGGGACTTGGCACATTGTGAATGCTTTTTGAGAGGAAAGAAGGATCTCGAGTTCGTGAGACTGGTCAAGTCGCATCTTGGGAGGGAAAACACTTTTGGTGAATGTAGAGAAATTAATGGATCCTCCAGTGATTAAAGGCAGTTATAGGACAATATATAAAGAGAATAAATGAATTCATGTTGTTCAACGAGTCTTCGAGGAGAAATACAAGGAAGTTATAAAATTCATTCAAGATAGGGTAGGCCAGAAGAATTTTTTCAATCGACAGTTTTTTTTCAATGAAGTTACACATTTTGATGCACCTGAGAATGTTTTGCTCCGCCCCCTTCGGCGACAAGCAAATAAATTAACCCCGCAGCAGCTGTATTATTCATTTAATTCAACAGACAACATTTGTATTGCTGAGAGTAAAATTTATATATTGGACATTATTAGACTTTCAATTTGTAAATTGCGAAATAAAATTGGACAAATTAACTCATTGGGCTTTGGGGCAGAGCTACAATGCGTTATTTGTGTTTTTTTAAACAGGTGACACTAGTTTCCAGGGTCACATGAGAACTGATCTCACAGCAAGAGATTCAGCAGCTTTAAGAATTACAGAACATATCTGCAGACATCAAATGCCACAGCATTGTCACAATTTGGTTTAAAGGCTTTGCCTTCTCAGAAACTTTGGTTATTTGTTATCTTCTGAGACAAAGTGCCTGAGAAGGAGAAATTGTCGCAAGCATTTCTGTCATTAATGTAAAGCTTCATGCAATACCACCAAGCCTGGGCATAAGAAATAGGAATCCATCAGCAAAATTAAATTGATATGAGTACTTAATTCAAGCAATCATAAGATAATTCATTTGAAGTTCAAGGAGATCCACAAAACCTGGTGCTTTACAGAGAAGCAAGGGGAGAGGAGCGGATTAAAAAAAATCCAGGTGAATAAGAGAGAATCTGTGCGAGAGGAGAGGATTTAAAAAGCACCAAAACCTGGTGAATAACAGAGGAGCAGCGGGAAATGGCAGATTTAAAATGCCTCTTCTGCACTGCATTATTCTGTGATTCTGTGAACAAGTTTTGTTTTCTCAATAGCACTGAGCAACTGAGAATGAAACCAGTGGAGACTGAGGGGAGATTGTCAATGTTGTTCCCCCTCGTATCCTGCCGGAGACACTCTGACTCTTCATCTTCCCCTTTTCTGCACGCTCCTCCAAAGGTCACCTCTTGCACGCCGCCCAACTGCCCTTGGTGTGTGACTGCTCCCGCACCAGTGGTTTTCCAGTCATCAAGCTGTCGGTCACCTCTTCTCTTCTGCTCCGCTGCTCTTTGGCGTCTGTGTGTTTGCCATTCCAGCTCACCAATGTATTTTGTGTCATCCAGCTGTCAGTCCCCTCTTTCCCGTTGGGGATAAATATTACAGTCATGCAATGGAAACACTGGGATCTGTCTCTGAGCTGCTCTCGGCTGTATTGTTTATTCATGAATTGAATAAGTGATCTAACTGGATATTTCACCGCACTCTTGACCTTTTCTCTGAACTTGGACTGAGTCACCCCATAAATAAATGTGTTTGTACAGCAACTTAATATCCGCATCGACTTGTCGAAATATATATTCAGAATTGTTGTAATACCTGGGATCAGATAGTGTGATGTTATAATATAAGAAATGGATAACCTGCACCAACCACAGCAGTATGAAGCTGCCGGATATGGTGAAGAGTAAAATCACAGACTTCCTTCTGCTCTCCATCTCTGGGTCACTGTGATTCTCTCCCTTGCTCCTACCCCTCAGCATCTTATGGACTAGACTGGTCACTAAAATGTGTCTGACTGTAAGAGCGTTGAGCAACAGAATGAAGGTGAATGGGAGCAATGGAGTTAAAACCTGTTCAAACCAGTCATATCCCACCCATCCGGGCTCAGTGTAATAGCTTGGCTTTGTAGTATAGAACCAGGGTACATTGTCCATTATCAATATAGGTTCAAGTGTAAAGTAGTAGGGGATGTTTTTTTAAACAGAGCAGAATGCTGGTTGTTGCGAGAACCACAGCTGCAGTTTTCTCGGTGCAATATTTTGTTTTCAGCTTCTGGCAACAAACGGCCACAAATCGATCAAAGGTGAAAGTGACGGTGAACCAGACAGAACAGTTTAGGGCTGCACAGACCAGGACAATGTGAACACTACACACAGGAGTGACTTTCAGGAAAGAACTCGGGAAATAATAAGTACTGATCCACAACAGTATGAACTCAGTGATAATGACCAATAGATCTGCCATTGCCATCACCACCAGATAGCGAGTGGTACAAGTGGAGAGACCGCACTTTCCCCGAGACAGGATCACAATCGCCAGTAAACTAACTGTAAGAGACAGAAGGGAAAAGAGAATGGAAATTAATGCTCAACATTCTCCAGACAGTAAGGACAGGATTTTATAAACAAAAGCAGGTGGGTTGGTTGCGTGTCAGAGCGTAATTTTAAAAAGAAATCTCAACTCCGACCACAACCCAGCACCGACCTGTTCATATCTGGGTTTAACGGGGTTGTGACAGGGAAAGAGCAGACCCTCACTCCAGGGAGGCGGGTTGTCAATATAAAGATTTTAGCGAGGCTGGAAGTTTAATGTATTTTACAGGTTTAACTCTGGCTGGCCTATTTTCCCTGTTATAACACACACCACATACAATGACACCCTGGATTGGTCATTGGAACCTTTCCCCATCAGAACTGGACTTCCAACCGCGAGATTGTACTCCACCCCCCTGAATTGGTCTGGTCTTTCAGGATCAGAATTTCCTTCATGATAGGGTCCCTCTCCCGGGATCTCACACTCCCTAGGCCCCTCCCTCTCCCTGGACTGAGATCACACTTCAAGATAGGAGACCTCTTCTCCGTGTTGGGGATTGGCTGCTCACTGTTCGGACTTGTTACCACTCGCTCCCACTCTAGGGTTAACGATTGGACACCCCGATATGAGGCAGCTTCTCCCATAACCCGGGGTCAGCATTTAGATCGCCCTAGCCCTAAGGTCTGCTCCAGACTCCATCCTGCCCGATTGGAAGCAAAGCCTGTCAGTCAGACTGACTTCAGGACGGGAAACAAGCCAAGGATAAAAATAGTTAGTGTATGGAGTCAAAAATCTGAAACTCCCATTCCCCACCTGTGTCACTCATGCATTTATATCCAACCAAGGTATTGGAGTAAAAACAAAATACTGATCTCTGTCAAATAATAGTGAATAAATTGAACAAAAACAAACTCACGCCATCAAAGAGTGGGAGAAGTCTACTGTTCAGATACATTGTATCCATGCATAATAAAAAGGTATGGAAAGAGACAGGAGACATGATTAACGGTTCATTAATAATCATCTGATAATGGAATAGTGCCAGAGGACTGACGGACATCTAATGTAGTTCATGTATTTAACACATAAGGTAGAACAAGTCCAAAGAACACTCGACCAGTTAGCGTAACGTCAGGGGCACGGAAGATACTGCAATCTTCTTCAAAGATGTAACAGATAAACATTTATAAACACATAATATCAGGAATAGTCATCAGCACATATTCCAAACGGAAACTCATACTTGACCAAACTTATTGAATTATTTCAATAATGTCAGAAAGAGTAGATAAGACAAATAGAGTCCATATAACAAGCATGATTTTTCCAAAGGCCATTGACAAGGGACCATGCATCAAACTCATGACATCTCAGAGCAAGTGGATTTAGGGGACAAGCAGCAGAATGGACAGCAAGCTGGTTACAAAACCAGAAACCATGGAGTAGGGGGATTAAAGGTATCTCCTCAGATTGGCGGAAGTTGGGAAGAGGTTTTCCACAAAGATCAGCGCTGGGAACACAATTGTTCACCATTTACATAAACCATATTGAATCGGGAAGCAGAATCATAATTTCACAATTTGCAGACAAATACAAATTGAGAGTACAGTTAATACTGTGGAAGAATGCAACAAAATACCTAAAGACATTATGAATTATATTTGATAAAATACCCAATGGGCATTTAAATACCAAATTATTTTCAGGAGAGCTAAGTGTGAGGTGAAGAATTTTGGTGCAAAAAATAAGCTTCCCAAATAATTCTTGGACAATAAGAGTCTGAATGAGGACGAGGGGAAAAGGGTTCAGGGGACGGATTCTCAAATCATTTAATGTAGTAACACACATTAACAGGGCTGTAAAAAGGCAAAAAAATCTCGGGTGTTCATTTCTGGAGGATTGGAATTGGAAAAACAAAGAGCTGATGTTAAACTAAAATAGAACTGTGGTCATACGATACTGAGCATTCTGAGTGCTGTATTAGTATCCATATTACAACAAGGAAATTGATGCACTGGAGAATGTGCAATTATTTGAACCAGAATGATACCAGAACAGAGAGAACTGTATTTTTACCAAGTTATTATTTATCTCTCTCGGTCTGATCTCTGTCTGATGAAAACCGGATATGTCTGTTTGTCAGATATAAGAGTCTCTCCCTCACATGGAAACAACTCACTGAGCCAAGGGCAAGGATTGGTACAGGTTACATCTGGAGAGATTCTGATCCTTAGATAAGAACTGATCCGACAAACCTTAACCTGTTACAGAAGAAGACAACTGCACTCATTACCAACTACAGTGACAGATACTCCCAGTAAAACATGTCCACTGGGATGAGGTATTCTACTGTGGTTTGTTACCCACACTCAGTACAAATCTAGAGTGGCAGATACTCCCAATAATACATGGTCACTGAGATGAGGTGCTCCACTCCGGTTAGTGACTCACCCTCAGTACAATTCTACAGTAAAATATGGTGCCAATCACACCATCCTTTAAAGATTTGGCGTCACTGGTGTTGAATTTAACATTACACGATATTCCAATAAATGCAGAAAGTTGATAATTCAGAGATCATGTCAATTACAAACAGAGGCTTATGATCAGATAAGGAAATCGAATAAAACTGCAGAGATAATCCAGGATATTCAGCATGATAAAATGTTATCACTGATCGGGTGTCTGTGCATCAGCGACCACGAGATCACCAAGTAATATTCCCTATCACAGAGAAAAACATAGAGAGCAGCTCACATTAAGATTTGCACAACACTCCAATGGTGAGAATCACTTACCAGGAACATCAATGATGACAAGGAACTGGTAATATATTTTCCTGATACTGCTAAGTGGTTCAAGCATTCTCTCTATGAAGTGATCTGTCCCTTCATGCCACAGACAATCTCTCTGTATTAAACTCTGAGGTGATACATTGCCAGAGCCTGTAATTTACACCCTGTGGGATCTCCAATGGGATATTGACTTTGCCACAAAGTTTTTTTTTAATTTGAGCAAATAGATTACAACAAAAAGTAAGGAGGCATGGGATTCAGGGAAAGTTGCTTGTCTGGATACAAATTGGCTGGCCTATAGTAGTCAGAGGGTGGTAGTAGATGGAAAGTATTCAGCAGGGAGCTTGGTGACCAGTGGTGTTCCACAAGGATCTGTTCTGGGCCCTCTGCTCTTTGTGATTTTTCTTAATGACTTTGATGAGGAAGTGGAAGGCTGGGTTAGCAAGTTTGCCGATGAGACGAAGGTTGCTGGAGTTGTGGATAGTGTGGAAGGCTGTTGTAGGTTGCAACGGGACATTGACAGGATGCAGAGCTGGGCTGAGAAGTGGCAGATGGAGTTCAACCTGGAAAAGTGTGAAGTGATTCATTTTGGAAGGTCGAATTTGAATGCGGAATACAGGCTTAAAGACAGGATTCTTGGTAGTGTGGAGGAACAGAGGGATCTTAGGGTCCTTGTCCATAGATCGCTCAAAGTTGCCACCCAAGTTGATAGGGTTGTTAAGAAGGCGTATGGTGTGTTGGCTTTCATTAACAGGGGGATTGAGTTTAAGAGCTGCGAGGTTATGTTGCAGCTCTATGAGGCCCTGGTTCGACAACACTTGGAATATTGTGTTCAGTTCGGGTCGCCTCATTATAGGAAGGATGTGGAAGCTTTGGAGAGGGTGAAGAGGAGATTTACCAGGATGCTGCCTGGACTGGAGAGCATGTCCTACGAAGAAAGACTGAGGGAGCTAGGGCTTTTCTCATTGGAGCGAAGAAGGATGAGAGGTGACTTGATAGAGGGGTACAAGATGATGAGAGGCATCGATAGAGTGGATAGGCAGAGATTTTTTCCCAGGGTGGAAAGGGCTATCACCAGGGGGCGTAATGTTATCGTGATTGGAGGAAGGTTTCGGGGAGATGTCAGAGGTAGGTTCTTTACACAGAAAGTGGTGGGTGCATGGAATGCTCTGCCAGCGGTGGTAGTAGAAACACATACATTAGGGGCATTTAAGCGACTCTTGGATAGGTACGTGGATGATAGTAGAATGAATGGAGGTAGTTAGTTTGATCTTAGAGTAGGTTAAAGGTTCGGCACAGCATCGTGGGCCGAAGGGCCTGTACTGTGCTGTACTGTTCTATATTCAATGTTCTAACATCGAATGCAGTCCCTATTGTAATAGAATACATATGTTTCTGAGGTTCACTTGGAAAACTGCAAAGACTGGACAATTCTTATTACATTAAATAAATCATGGAAATTCGAAGCTTTAGTCTCCCAGTAACGAAAGCCAGAGTTTTCGGAAGGAGGTGACGGTATTAGAGAGGTTCGGAAAAGATTCACAATAATGGTTCCAGGGATGATGCACTTCAGTTACGTGCATAAATTGGAGAAACTGGTCCTGCTCTCCTTCAAGGACAGAAGATTAAGAGGAGATGGGATAGAGGTGTTCAAAACATGAGAGATATGGACAGAGTAGACAGGGCAAATAAAACAAGGCTGGATTGCATCTGTTTTAACGTAAGAAGTCTTACAAGTAAGGCAGATGAATTAAGGGTGTTGATTAACACATGGGAATATATTATTGCTATCTCAGAGTCATGGTTGAGGGAAGGGCAGGACCAACAGCTCAATAATCCAGCGAATTGAATCTCCAGGCGTGACAGGGGGCACTTAAAAGAGGAGGTGGCATTGCACTATTAATCAAGGAGTCAATTACTGTAGTAAGGAGGGATGATATCTTGGAAGGTTCCTCAAATGAGGGCATATGGGTAAAACTTAAAAACAAAAAGGGGGAAATCACTTTTCTGGGAGTGTACTACAGGCATCCAAACTGTCAGGGCGAGATACAGGAGCAGATATGTAGGCAAATCTCAGAGAGGTGTAAAAATAATAGGGTAATAATAGTAGGGGATTTCAACTTCCCAATATTAATGGGATAGTCTTAGTGTAAAAGGCTTAAAGGGGGCAGGATTCTTAAAGTGCATACAGGAGAGCTTTTTGAGCCAACATGAGGAAGTCCTGCAAGACAAGGGGCAATACTGGATCTAATCTTAGGGAATGGAGGCAGACAAGTGGGAGAAGTGTCTGTCTTAGTGATTATAACTCTGTTAGATTTCAGGTAGTTATGGAAAAGGCCAAATGTGGATCGGAAATAAAGTTTCTGAATTGGGGTAAGGCCGATTTCAATATGATAAAATAGGATCAGACTAAGCTGTACTGGGAACAGCTACTTTTCGGAAAGTCTACATCGGACCAGTAGGAGTCATTCAAAAGGAAATAGTGAGAGTTCAGGGCTAACTTATTTCCATAAAGGTGAGGAGCAGGAGCAATAAGTCCAGGGAACCCTGGTTGCCAAAGGATGTAGAGGATTGGAAAGGGCCAAAAAGGAGGCTTATGGAAGACTCAGAGGGCTGAAAACAGCAGAGGCCCAAAACCAGTGCAGAAAGTTTAGGGGGGTAGTTATGAAGTAATTAGTCGTGCATGGAGGGGGCATGCATAACTCTGGTGGTCAAGAAAAAGGAAAGTAGATTAAGGGTGAGAGGGGCAGTAACTGCAGTGAGACAGGGACACCAGCAGATGACGATGGTGAGAGGGGGCAGTTTGTCTGTGTGTGTCTGTCTGCGTGTCTATCTGTGTCTATGTGTGTGTCTCTCTGTGTTTGTGTGTGTCTGTATCTGTGTTTGTGCCTGTGTTTGTGTTTGTTTCTTTGTATATGTCTGTCTCTGTTTGTGCGGGTGGTTGGGTGTCTCTGTCTGCCTCTCTCTCTCCATCCCTTTCTCTCTCGTACTCTCTCTGCCTCTCCCTCTGTCTTTATCGCTGGCTCTCTCTCTCTCTTTGTCTATGTCTCTCCCTCTAACTCTGTCTGTAACTCTCATCCCTGTCTCTCCCTCTCATCCCTGTCTCTCCCAATCCCTAACTCTCCCCATCGCTGTCTCTGCCTCTCTCCTCTCTCTGTCTCTGTTTCCCTATCTCTGTCTCTCTCTCTCTGTCTCTGTCTGTCCATGTCTCTGTCTACATCTCTCTCGCCCCATCTCTCCCTCTCCCTATCTTGTAATCTCTCTCTCTACCTCTCTCCCAGGCCAGTAATGTTTTCAGCTATTACTTGGTTAATTTTGAACCAACAAAGCCCATTTCATCCTGCAATATGAAAAGGAGCGAGAAAGAGCTGCGAGCGAATGAGTTAATTTTGACTGAGTTAATGAGGGGGCAATGGCGTCCTGTGGCTCCCACAATGCCGCGCGACTGGGAAAGGCCCCTTTCTGCGGCACAGGCCGCGCTGCACTCTGGGAGGAGGCTCCGCACATGCGCATCTCCACAAGCGCGTTTACGCCGCTTTTTTTCATTTTCCCGCGGCTCAGACGTTCAACATTCCTCCATTGAGATCGAAAGCTGAAGCCGCTTCTCCTTTTCCTTCCAGCTGCTTTTTGCGGAAATAAGCAGCCGAACGGGCGACGTCACGCAAACATGGCGGCTGATGACACCGCAGTCACTCCACGCGCATCACTGAGCCCTGATTGGATGCGTCGCCCCAAGTGTTTGGAGGTTAATGGGGTCAAAATAATCAGAGCTCCAGGGTGATACCCTGGGGTCACGGGTTCAATTTCTACCGGGGCAGCTGGTGGAATTTCAGTTTAATTAAGCAATAAAGATCTGTAATTGAAAGCTGGTCTCAATAATGGTGTTATGAAACTATCATCGATTGTTGTAAAAACCGATCTGCTTCACTAATGTCCTATAGGGAAGGAAATCTGTCGTCCTTTTCTGGTCTGGCCGACATGTGACTCCAGACCCACAGCAATGTGGTTGATTGCTGAATGCCATTTGAAATCTCCACTCAGTTATCAAGGGTAATTGGGGACGGATAACAAATGCTGGCCTTGTCAGTGATGCCCACATCACATGAATAAAAATAATAAATTAGTGAAGGTGGTATGGATAATACTCCCAATATCCCTCTTCATTCATGAATTAATGAATCCAATCTTTCCCTATTCACTGAACAAAGTCCTTGCTGATTTAAAAAGTTTTATTAAATCACCTCTCAGCTTCCTGTGCTCATGTCGAAACAGTCTCCCTTTCAACCCTCTACTCGGATCTGTAGGAGGTAGGTTGAATATAACTGTACAGACTGCAGCACTGAAACCTGCTCAAATTTAGAAGCAGAATCAGTTTTGTGGCACAATGTCTCAGGAACGTGCCTGAACAGCTCAGAGAGTCACCTTCCCTGAATTTCCAGGGATTTTATTCTCCTTCTTGGACTCTCACATGTACCTGGTTATTTAAGATGCTCTGTGTCACTACACAAATCTAAAGGTATACTTGCAAACTTTTCCTGTTGTTTGAATTCACAAATATTTCAAATAATGACAGAGAAACTCAAACGGAAACATTGGTGATGACTTTGCAGCATTTGAATTTTATTTGATTAGTTATGAAGTGACAGAGCAAAAGCAAAGTTACAAATCCATCCTGCACCGAGGATCAGCAAATGTTGAGCTTTTCAGAGTTACACAGATTTTGGAATCAGTTTGTGCGGAGTTGCTTCAGTACTTTGTGAAAGCTGTTCGGTGCAGACTCTCTCTATCTTGCAGACAATGACTTTATTAAAGAGCAGGACAGTCTATCAGCAGAGGGCACGAAGCATTCAGAGCGGATCAGCCTGGGCACCGACCTGCTCAAACTCTTCTCCAGCTGAGTTTTCACACTTTGTGATCATTGTTCTGTAAGTATCTCACACAAGACAGCTTATTATAGCAGCCAAAAATTCTGTAATCAGACCAGTTTTCACCCGGAAAGAGGAGCTTGTGTGCCCAATTAAAATTCACCTCCTGGTACAGAATCCACAGACCTGCCTTCATCACATGGGATGAGGCCGATTATTGAACCCAATAACACTCAGGTCGTTAATGGTTTCAGTGATGTGACAGCTGTCACCTTGAAAATTGATGTCTTTGCATAAATTGATCTCTGAGTCCAGTAAATTTTCCTTCACCAGGCGTAATGATTTGAATCTTATTATCCATTTCACCAAGATTTGCATGATCACCTGCACCATAAACTGTGAACTCTGCGGGGTAGTTTGTGCCGGTGTAAGCGACCCAGTGTTTCCCCTCCACTTTCAGGGAGGAGAAGGAGGCAGAACCAAGGTCAGGTACACTGACAATAAACTCCTTCCCTTGGCCAGAGAATTGTGTCTAATCAAACAGGATAATCTTGTTTATCCTGACTGCGATGTTGTAGATGTTCTGAGATTTCAATGTGATCAGCAACATTGAAATCACTCCATGGTTTTCTAGCTCCCATAGTGAGTTTATATACACATTGAAACATCATTCCTGATAACTCAGCAAATTATAATCGATGCTGGTCAGCCAGGGGGCAAGTGGCAGCTAACGCCACCCAGAATTGTGCGAACACCGAATGCTGAAAGACAACACAGCAGGAAAGACACTGACAAAAATTTCACAACTTCGTAGAAACAGCAATTGGGCAATTCTACAGAAGGTGTCACAAAGATGCTGCCTCCTCATGTTCCAGTAATTGTACATACTGTGTCCCACACACTCTCACACTTCATGTTCCAATAATTGTACACACAGTATCCCTCACACACTCACTCTCCATATTCCAGTAATTGAACACATTATGTCCCTCACACGCTCTCCCTCCATGTTCCAGTAATTGTACACACTGTGTCCCTCACACACTCACTCTCCATGTTCCAGTAATTGCACACACTCTGTCCCCACACTCTCACTCTCCGTATTCCAGTAATTGTACACACAGTGTCCCTCACACTCTCACTCTCCATGTTCAAGTAATTGTACATAATGTGTCACTCTCAATGTCTATGTTCCAATAATTGCCAACACTGTGTCCCTCACACTCTCACACTCCATGTTCAGGTAATTGTACACACTGTGGGGGCATAGAGTACACAAACAAAGAAGTCATGTTCAACCTTTATAAAACACTGGTTCGGGCTGAACTGAAGTATTGTATCCATTTGTGGTGGGCACCGCACTTTGCAAAGGACATGAAGACTTTCGAACAGTTCAATGGAGATTGATTAGAATGGTCCCAATGATGAGGGACTTCAGTTAATGTGGAGAGACTGGAGAAAGTGGGATTGTTCTCCTCAGAGCAGAAAAGGTTACGAGGGAGATTTAATCAAGATGTTCATCATGAAAATGGGTTTCGATGGAGTAAATAAAGAGAAACTGTTTCCAGTGTCAGGAGAGTCAGTAACCTGCGGGGCGCAGATTGAAGATAATCGGTAAAAGAACCAGAGGGGGAGATGAGGAGAAATATTGAATTGTTGTGATCTGGAATACGGTGCCTGAAAGGACAGCAGAGCTGATTTAATAGGTTATTTTAAAAGGTGAATTTAGTGGAATGTCACAACTGAGTTTATGTTGTAACTGGTGTTTTTGTATTGTGGTGAGGCATTTTACACATTCTCTCTCTCTCTGTCCCCCCCCCCCCCCTCTCTCTCTCTGTCTTACTTTCTCTCTCACCAAGGCTCTATACAATTGCAGCAAGACTTCTTTACTCCTGTACTAAAAACCACTTGCGATGAAAGCCAACATATCTGACTTGAACAAGGGGCACAGTTTCAGAATAAGTGGTCTCCCTTTTAATATGGAGTTGAGGAGAAATGTTTTCCCTTAGAGGGAAGTTAGTCTGTGGAATTCTCTTCTCCAAAGAGCATTGGAGGCTGTGTCATCGAACATATTCCAGGCTGAGGTGGATGGGATTTTTAATCAACAAGGAAGTCGAGGGTTCTCGGTGTCAGACAAGAATGTAGAGTTAAGGCCACAATCATATCAGCCATCATCTTACTGTATGGTGGAGCAGGCTCGGGGCTGAATGGCCTTCTCCTGTTCCTCTGTAACAGGCTCGAGGAGGGGCATAATGGCCTCATCTTGTTCATGTCTATCTCTGCAAACTATGAATTAAATTGATGAGTGAAAGACTGACAATGCTTTGGGTGTTTAATCAGACATGTTGGTATAATATTTCCCAATGTATTCTTGTAATTTTTTCCACACGAGTAAAATTTCAAGAAATGCTCTCTTAGAATTTTCCAAATATCTCACCAGATAGATTAACTTACTTGAATCTTGCTATGCACATTTTATACAGCTAACCCGTGAAATGGGCAGGCAGATGACGAATGAAGTTTAATGCAGAGAAGTGTGAAGTGATACATTTTGGTAGGAACAATGAGGACCGGTGTAGAAGGACCTGGGGGTACATGTACTCAAATCATTTAAGGTGGCAGGACAGGTAGAGAAAGCGTACGGGATGCAGAGCTTTATAAGTAGGGGCATAGAATGCACAAACCTTTATAAAAGACTGGTTCGGCCCCAACTGGAGTACTATGTTCAGTTATGGGGGCACCACACTTGACAAGGGAGTTGAAGACTTTTGAAGAGTCCGGAGGAGGTTGACGAGAATTGTCCCAGGGATGAGGGACTTCAGTTAATGTGACGAGACTGGAGACACTGGGATTGTTGTACTTAGAGCAGAGAAGGTTAAGAGGAAGATTTGATCAAGATGTTCACAATGACGATGGGTTTCGATGGAGTAACCAAGGAGAAACTGTTTCCAGTGGCAGGAGAGTCAGTAACAAGAGGGACACAGATTTAAGATAATCGGTAATAAAAATACCAGAGGGGGAGATGAGGAGAAATGTTTTTTCACATAGTGAGTTGTTGTGATGTGGAACACGCTGCCTGAGAGGGCGGTGGAGGCAGATTCAATGGGGAACTTTCAAAAAGGAAATTTATTGGATTTTCACAACTCAGTTTCTGTTGGATCTGGTGTTGCTATTTGTGATGAGGCATTTCACAACCTCTCTCTCCCTCTCGCTTTCTCTCTCTCTCTCTGCGTGTCTCTGCCTCTCTCTCTCTCATCAAGGCTCTATACAATTGCAGCAAGACTTCTTTACTCCAGTACTCAAAACCCTTTGTGCCAAAGGCGAACATAACTGACGAGAACAAAGGGACACAGTTTAAGAAGCAGCTGCCGTGGTGTTGAAAGTGGGAACAGGCCGGAGGAGCTGGGAGATAAAAGAGCCGAGGCCCGAGACCAGAAGCAGTGACGGTGGTGAAATCGCTCTTTTCTGTTCAGTGGACCTGCTTGACCATCAGAAATTAAAGTGTGATGTTACAAGGGAGCTGGTAGTTGATTGGTGGATATTTCTTTCTACCTTATCTCTTTTTGTGTTTTCTTTTGTTTTAGCCAAGTGAGAAAATCAGGAGACGTCATTACAGGTTAAGAGTACACTTAAATAATTCTTTTTTAAAAAATACTGAGAAACAAATTAATTAATTAAATAGAATAGAGATGGCTGGGTAGGTGATATGTTGTCTCTGTAGTATGTGGGAGCTGGTGGACGCCGGTGTGATCCACAGTGACCACATCCCACACGGGATGATTATGCGTGCATCCTGGGGGAAAGCCTGATGATCAGGGAGATGCCCCTCTCATGGTGCAGGGTGGTCATCATTCTGCTGCCTAAGGAGCGATCTCCACCTGCTTAAAACTGGCATCTGGTTCCCTCCGGAGTCCCGTGCAATAGGCTTTTAAGTAGGTTCACGGATTCCCAGGCCACTTGTAATTTCTGTGGCCTGGACGAGTCCGTGTTCCACGTATATATGGAGTGTGCGAGTCTGCAGCCCCTTTTAGAGTATTTGAAGGGGCTGCTCCTCAAGTTCTGGTTACACTTCAGTTCCACACTCCTGATCTTTGGGCACCCGGTGAGGGGGGGGGAGTCGTTGGCCGGGAGGAGTATCTCCTCATCGGTCTGCTCCTGCGCCTGGCCAAGGTAGCAACTCACAGGTCCAGGCTGTGGGCCCATGGGGGGTCCATCCTCCCTGATTGCCTGCCCCTCTTCCGTGGTTACGTTCATGCCCGGGTGCCCTTGGAGAAGGAGCAGGCAGTGTTTACTAGTATGCTTGAGGCCTTCTGTGACTGGTGGGCACTGCAGGGACTGGAGTACATCATCGATGCCAAGAATGGCATTTTAATTTGATTTTTTGGTTTATTTATTCGATTTAAAAAAAGTTATTTTAAAAATGTATATAAAGGGGGCCTGAGGAATAAAGGCCCGCTCGACATATAAAAAAACAGGGTTTGATGCAGAGTAAATCTCCCTCTGCACTGTCCCCATCAAACGCTCCCAGGACAGCTACAGCACGGGGTTATTGTGACACTCTCTCTCTATCCTCTGTTCAGTTTCAGGAGAAATCTAAAGACTAGATTTAGATATAAACTAAACGCAGGCTGGGAGAGCCGAAGGGCCTGTTCCTGTGCTGCAATTTTCTTTGTTCTTATTGAAAAGGTTCACTGCGGATAGTAATCTGTATGGCATATGTGTGACCATCAAGGTTTTATGGACAGGTGGAAAGGCGTGTAGGTTAGTGCTTAGAACATGACAGAGACACAGACATGGAGACACTGAAACACACAGTAGTAGACAGGAGTGAATCATTCCTTTGTACCCACTGTGTATTTTACAGGTACAGGAGCTGACACTGTACTAAATTCATTCACGGGATCTGAGCATCAATGACAAGTCCAGCATTTATTGCTCATCGCTGATTGCCCTTGAGCAGCCGGTGATGAGTCACGATCCTCATCGGCCCTCCTTGTTACCCCCTCAAAAACATCAACAAACTATTCTGACACGATCTTCACTTAACAAATCCATGCTGACTGTGCTGGATTAATCTGCACCTTTCGAAATGACGATTCATGTTGTTTACCAGAAATTTTCCCAATAATTTTCCCTTCACTGTGATTAGGCTGGGTGGCCTGTAATTACTCAGTCTATTACTATTTCCCTTGTTAATCAAGAGTACAACATTAGCAGTCCTCCAGTCTTCTGGCACCACGCCTGTAACCAGAGAGGATTGTAAAATGATGGTCAGAGCCTCCGCTATTTACTTCCTTGCACCTCTTAACAGTCTGCTCCTGGTGAATTATCAGCGTTCAAAGATGCTAGACCTCTCAATATTTCCTCTCTCACTGTTTATCCCATCCAATATTTCAAACCCCTCCTCCTTGACTACAATGTCTGCATATTTTGTGAAGACAGATGCGATGTAGTCATTAAGAACCGTACCCACATCTTCCACAGGTAGGAAGAATAAGGAGAGGTGATATAAACTAAAGGATACGATTCGAAAGTGGGTGCAGAAACAGACAGTTCTGAGGGAAAGAGAGAGATTAAATAGACTAGTCCTGTATTCTTTGGAGTTTAGAAGAATGAAAGGAGATCTCCTTGAAACATATAACATTCTAAAGGGATTGGAAAGGGTAGACACAGAGAAAATAATTCTGCAGGTCTGGGAATCTCAAACAAGAGGGCACAGTCTGAGGATAAGGGGCCGATCATTTCAGACTGAGATGAATATAAGTTACTTCACTCAAAGGTTGTGAATCTTTGCAATTCTCTACTCCAGAGGGTAGTGGATGCTCCTTCGTTCAATACATTTATGGCCTGGATAGACAGAAGTTTAGTCTCTCATGGAATCAAGGGACGTGAGGAGTGGGCGGGAAGCTGAATTGAATCCTAAGATCAGCTATGATTCTATTGAATGACGGAGCAGGCTTGATGGGACATATGGTCTACAACTGCTCCTATTTCTTGTCTTCTTGTGTTTTCCCTCGGTCTTTCCTTCTCTCTCTCACTTTCCCGCTCTTTCTGACTCTCCCTCTCTCTCTGAATCTCCCTCTCACTCGGAATCTCCCCCTCTCTCTGTCTCTTCCTCTCTCTGTCTCTCCCTCTCTCTCTCTCTGTCTCTCCCTCTCTCTGTTACTCCTTCTCTATCAATCTCTCTGTCTCTTTCTTTCACTCTGCCTTTTTCTCTCTCTCTCTGTCTCTCTGTCCCGCTCCTTTAGTGTGCCTGTATATGAGTGCGTGTCTCTTTGTGTATGTGTGCCAGGGCCCCCTCACACCCTTTCTCTACTTCCATAGGAACATAGGAGTAGGAGTAGGCCATTCACCCCATCGGGCCTGCCCCACCATTCAACACGATCATGTCTGATCTTCCATTTCAATGCCCTTTCCCCACATTATCCCCGTATCTCTTTATTTAATTCGTATTCAGACATCTGTCAATGTTTACTTTAAACATACTCAATAACTGAGCTTCCACAGCCCTCTAGGGGAGAGAATTCCAAATATTCACAACGCTTTGAGTAAAGACATTTCTCCTTATCTCAATACTAACTGGTTCCCCCTTACTTTGAAATTGCATCCCCTGGTTCTAGAACTCCACAACCAGGGGAAACATCTTACCTGCATCTATCCTGTCTATCCCTTTATGTATTTGTTAATTTTCATTGGTTTCACCTCTCATTTTCCGAAACTCTAGAGAATACAGGCCCAGTTTCCACAATTTCCGTTCGTAGGACAGTTCCGTCATCCCGGGAAGAAGTCTGGTGAACCTTCGTTGCACTCCCTCTATGGTAATGATATCCTTCTTAAGGTAAGGGGACCAGAAATGCACACAGTATTCCAGGTTCTGTACAACTGAAGCAAGACTCCTCTTCTCCTGTATTCTAATCCTCTTGTGATAAAGGCTAACATACCATTAACCTCCTTAATTACTTGCTGCACACATGTCAGCTTTCAGCACGTATCGATGAGGACACCCAGTTTCCTTGGTACATCTACATATTTTCCCTGCTGCTAAAGTGACTCAGGGTCTCCCGGCACTTTCCTCACTTCCCACTGACAACATTTAAAGAATGAAAGTTAAACGGAACCTCAATTTCTCCTCCATATTAAACATGACAAGTGACTTCTCCCCTCCTTATAACTCAGAGACAAGATTAGTACCCATTGAGTCAACAACTGGCTTCAATGTTTCCTTTCAAATGGTATTGCTTAGCGCAGCCAGTTTTTTTTCAGTACGGAGTCCCAGGATAAAAAATATTTAAATTTGTTTTCAATTTGTCTCTCTCCCTCTCCCTCTGTTTCTCTCCCTCTCCCGCTGTCTATCTCTGCCTCTGTCTCTGTTTCTCTCGCTGTCACTATCTATCTCTGTCTGTCTCTCTCCCTCAATACCTGTTCCTATCCCGCTGACTCAAAGGGGATCGGGGGAGGCACCAGTAATTGGGGAGCTGGGGAAGACAAAGCACCAGCAGATGGAGATGGTGAGAGGGAAGCAGTAATTGCAGTGAGAAAGAGAGACCAGCAGATGGAGATGTTGAGAGGGGCAGTAAATGCAGTGAGACAGTGACACCAGCAGATGGTGATGGTGAGAGGAGACAATAAATGCAGTGAGACGAGGACACCAGCAGATGGAGATGTTGAGAGGGGGCAGTAAATGCAGTTAGTCAGGGACACCAGCAGATGGAAATGTTGAGAGGGGCAGTAAATGCAGTGAGACAGGGACACCAGCAGATGGAGATGGTGAGAGGAGTGGAGTAACTGCAGTGAGACAGGAACACCAGCAGATGGAGATGGTGAGACGGGGCAGTAGCTGCAGTGAGACAGGGACACCAGCAGATGGAGATGGTGAGAGGGGAGAGCAACTGCAGTGAGACAGGGGAATCAGCAGATGGAGATGGTGCGAGGAGTCAGTAATTGCTGAGAGACAGGGACACCAGCAGATGGAGAAGGTGAGAAGGGACAGTAACTGCAGTGAGACAGGGACGCCAGCAGATGGAGATGGTGAGAAGGGACAGTAACTGCAGTGAGACAGGGACGCCAGCAGATGGAGATTGTGAGAGTGAGACATTAACTGCAGTGAGACAGGGACACCAGCAGATGGAGATGATGAGAGGGGCAGTAACTGCAGTGAGACAGGGACACCAGCAGATGGAGAAGGTGAGAGGGGGCAGTAACTGCAGTGAGACAGCGACACCAGCAGATGGAGATGGTGAGAGGCGGCAATAACTGCAGTGAGACAGGGACACCAGCAGATGGAGATGGTGAGAGGGGGCAGAGCAAGTCCCAACTCAATCGCTCAGATTCTCAATAATATAATCTCAGAATCAGATTTAAAATAACTATCGGGCTCAGTTCTGTGAATATAAAATGTACATTTCTGTCCTGTGGGGAGTGTAGTGAATGGAATATGAAATGGGATTTAGTTCCAGTGTTTATCTCTTTCTATAATTTCACTAATTTAACAATGAGGTTGAGAGGGTATCTCACCGCCTTCTTCAGCTCCTGTCTGAATTTAGCCTGGGTCACAGTGTAAATACATGTGTTGGTGCAGGAACTGAGAACCTGCAGCATTAGTGATGTGTGATCTGTGATAAAGACAGGGTCAGTGTAGGAGGAATAATCCTGAATATCTGCAATTTGCCTATAAATTCTAAACACAACCCGGGTCGCCCATAACAATATAAAACTGCCGGATATACTGAAGAGTAAAATAATAGATTTTCTCCGATTCTCCATCTCCGGGTCCTTCTGATTCTCTCCATTTCTGTGGCGACGGAATCCCGTGCGGGCTTTACTGGAGAATAAAATACGTCTGACTGTCAGAACATTGAGCAGAAAAATCAGAAAGAACGGGACGCAAGGACATTTAAATAAACAAATCAAATGTGACCCAGACGGGGGAAGTGAAGAAGCTCGGTTTATAAATACAATCCATGGTAACATTATCAACAATGGACCTTGGTTTAAATGGAAAGTACCAGGGGAGAGACTCTAAACAGCCCAGCACACTCACTGTTCCTACAACCACAGCCGCTGTTTTCTTGGTGCAATATTTTGTTTTCAGCTTCTCACAACAAATGGCCACAAATCGATCAAAGGTGAAAGTGACTGTGAGCCAGACAGAAATAAATGTGGCTGCAGAACACAGAACGATAATGACAGAACATACGGGAGTAATTCTCAGGAATGAATCTGGGAAATAAATTAAAACAATCCACAACAGTATGGGACCAGTGATAACGACCAGGAGATCAGACACTGCCATTCCCACCAGGTAGACAGTGATACATTTGGAGAGACCGCACTTTCCTCGGGACAGGATCACAATCGCCATCAAGTTAACTGGAAGAGAGAGAAAAGGAAGCAGAGAAATTACTGATCAGACCTGGAGACAAAGCAGCAGTTTGACAGGATCTGGGCAGAAGTTTCCAGCTTTGTTGCTGCATCGAACAGTGAAAACTGATTCATTGACCTGGGCAGTGCTTTGCCACAGTAAAATATTTGAAACACAATTATCAATAATGTATTGGGAAATTGATACAGAAAGTGAATAAAGTCAGCACCAGATCTACTGGAAGTAATTATTGAGAGGAGTTATGGGGAGGTAGTCACACCTCAGGTAAAAGAAGTAGGTAGATGGGTTACCGTCAGGGGAAGGAGAGGGAACCAGCAGGCAGTGCAGGGATCCCCTGTGGCTGTTTCCCTCAACAACAGGTGTACCGTTTTGGATACTGTTGCGGGAGACGACTTACCAGGGGTAAGCAATGGGGTACAGATATCTGGCACAGAGTCTGTCCCTGTTGCTCAGAAGGGAAGGGGGATGAGGAGCAGAATATTAGTCATTGGGGACTCCATAGTTAGGGGAACAGATAGGAGGTTCTGTGGGAACGAGAGAGACTCACGGTTGGTATGTTGCCTCCCAGGTGCCAGGGTTCATGATGTCTCGGATCGTGTTTTTGGGATCCTTAATGGGGAGGGGGAGCAGCCCCAAGTCGTGGTCCACATAGGCACCAACGACATAGGTAGGAAGAGAGATGGGGATTTAAGACAGAACTTTAGGGAGCTAGGGTGGAAGCTTAGAGCAAGAACAAACAGAATTGTTATCTCTGGGTTGTTGCCCGTGCCACGTGATAGCGAAGCGAGGAATAGGGAGAGAGAGGAGTTGAACACGTGGCTGCAGGGATGGTGCAGGAGGGAGGGATTTGGTTTCCTGGATAATTGGGGCTCTTTCTGGGGTAGGTGGGACCTCTACAAACAGGATGGTCTTCACCTGAACCAGAGGGGTACCAATATCCTAGGGGGGAGGTTTGCTAGTGCTCTTCGGGGGGGTTTAAACTAATTCAGCAGGGGAATGGGAACCCAAATTGTAGTGCCAGTGTACAGGATGTTGAGAGTAGTGAGGTCAGGGATATGGTTACAAGGAAGCAAGAGGGCACTGGCAAGCAAGAACCTGGTTTAAAGTGTGTCTATTTCAACGCCAGGAGCATCCGGAATAAGGTGGGTGAGATTGCAGCATGGGTTGGTACCTGGGATCTCGATGTAGTGGCCATTTCGGAGACATGGGTAGAGCAGGGGCAGGAATGGATGTTGCAGATTCCGGGATTTAGATGTTTCAGTAAGAACAGAGAAGATGGTAAAAGAGGGGGGGGGGGGGGGGTGTGGCATTGTTAATCAAGGAGAGTATTACAGCGACAGAAAGGACGTTTGAGGACTCGTCTACTGAGGTAGTATGGGCTGAGGTTAGAAACAGGAGAGGTGAGGTTACCCTGTTGGGAGTCTTTTATAGACCTCCGAATAGTTCCAGAGATGTAGAGGAAAGGATAGCGAAGATGATTCTCGACAGGGGTGAGAGTAACAGGGTAATTGTTATGGGGGACTTTAACTTTCCAAATATCGACTGGAAATACTATAGTTCGAGTACTTTAGATGGGTCAGTTTTTGTCCAGTGTGTGCAGGAGGGTTTTCTGACACAGTATGTAGACAGGCCAACCAGGGGCGATGCCACATTGGATTTGGTACTGGGAAATGAACCCGGCCAGGTGTTAGATTTAGATGCAGGTGAGCACTTTGGTGACAGTGATCACAATTCGGTTAGGTTTACCTTCGCGATGGGCAGGGACAGGTATATACCGCAGGGCAAGAATTATAACTGGGGGAAAGGAAATTATGATGCGATTAGGCAAGATTTAGGATGCGTAGGATGGGGAAGGAAACTGCAGGGGATGGGAACAATCGAAATGTGGAGCTTATTCAAGGAGCAGCTACTGCGTGTCCTTGATAAGTATGTACCTGTGAGGCAGGGAGGAAGTTGTCGTGCGAGGGAGCCGTGGTTTACTAAAGAAGTTGAAGCGCTTGTCAAGAGGAAGAAGAAGGCTTATGTTAGGATGAGACGTGAAGGCTCAGTTAGGGCGCTTGAGAGCTACAAGCTAGCCAGGAAGGATCTAAAGGGAGAGCTAAGAAGAGCAAGGAGAGGACACGAGAAGTCATTGGTGGATCGGATCAGGGAAAACCCTAAGGCTTTCTATAGGTATATCAGGAATAAAAGAATGACTAGAGTTAGATTAGGGCCAATCAAGGATAGTAGTGGGAAGTTGTGTGTGGAATCAGAGGAGATAGGGGAAGTGTTAAATGAATATTTTGCGTCAGTATTTACAGTAGTGAAAGAAAATGTTGTTGGGAATACTGAGATTCAGGCTACGAGGCTAGATGGGATTGAGGTTCACAAGGAGGAGGTGTTAGCAATTTTGGAAAGTGTGAAAATAGATAAGTCCCCTGGGCCAGATGGGATTTATCCTAGGATTCTCTGGGAAGCTAGGTAGGAGATTGCAGAGCCTTTATCCTTGATCTTTATGTCGTCATTGTCGACAGGAATAGTGCCGGAAGACTGGAGGATTACAATTGTTGTCCCCTTATTCAAGAAGGGGAGTAGAGACAGCCCTGGTAATTATAGACCTGTGAGCCTCACTTCGGTTGTGGGTAAAATGTTGGAAAAGGTTATAAGAGACAGGATTTATAATCATCTTGAAAAGAATAAGTACATTAGAGATAGTCAGCACGGTTTTGTGACGGGTAGGTCGTGCCTCACAAACCTTATTGAGTTTTTCGAGAAGGTGACCAAACAGGTGGATGAGGGTAAAGCAGTGGATGTGGTGTATATGGATTTCAGTAAGGCGTTTGATAAGGTTCCCCACGGTAGGCTATTGCAGAAAATACGGAAGTATGGGGTTGAAGGTGATTTAGAGCTTTGGATCAGAAATTGGCTAGCTGAAAGAAGACAGAGGGTGGTGGTTGATGGCAAATGTTCATCCTGGAGTTTAGTTACTAGTGGTGTACCGCAAGGATCTGTTTTGGGGCCATTGCTGTTTGTCATTTTTATAAATGACCTGGAAGAGGGTGTAGAAGGGTGGGTTAGTAAATTTGCAGATGACACTAAGGTCGGTGGAGTTGTGGATAGTGCCGAAGGATGTTGTAGGGTACAGAGAGACATAGATAGGCTGCAGAGCTGGGCTGAGAGATGGCAAATGGAGTTTAATGCGGAAAAGTGTGAGGTGATTCACTTTGGAAGGAGTAACAGCAATGCAGAGTACTGGGCTAATGGGAAGATTCTTGTTAGTGCAGATGAGCAGAGAGATCTTGGTGTCCAGGTGCATAAATCCCTGAAGGTTGCTAACCAGGTTAATAGGGCTGTCAAGAAGGCATATGGTGTGTTAGCTTTTATTAGTAGGGGGGTCGAGTTTCGGAGCCACGAGGTCATGCTGCAGCTGTACAAGACTCTGGTGAGACTGCACCTGGAGTCTTGCGTGCAGTTCTGGTCACCACATTATAGAAAGGATGTGGAAGCTATGGAAAGGGTGCAGAGGAGATTTACTAGGATGTTGCCTGGTATGGAGGGAAGGTCTTACGAGGAAAGGCTGAGGGACTTGAGGTTGTTTTCGTTGGAGAGAAGGAGGAGGAGAGGTGACTTAATAGAGACATATAAGATAATCAGAGGGTTAGATAGGGTGGATAGTGAGCCTCTTTTTCCTCGGATGGTGATGGCAAACACGAGGGGACATAGCTTCAAGTTGAGGGGTGATAGATATAGGACAGATGTCAGAGGTAGTTTCTTTACTCAGAGAGTAGTAAGGGCGTGGAATGCCCTGCCTGCAGCAGTAGTAGATTCGCCAACTTTAAGGGCATTTAAGTGGACATTGGATAGACACATGGATGAAAATGGAATAGTGTAGGTCAGATGGTTTCACAGCTCGGCGCAACATCGAGGGCCGAAGGGCCTGTACTGCGCTGTAATATTCTAATCTAATCTAATAATGAGTGAGGATGCAGTACCGGTGGGGAAATGAGACGCGGTGTTACAAAGATGGAATCCAATGGGTTAAATGGGAATTTGTCTCCAGACTGCTGGTCAGGAAGGTTTGAAGACAGCGGAAGGTGCAGCTGGTTTGTTGCTGTGGGTTCAGACTGCTGACAGGGGCTGGTACAGAATGGGAAAATGCTGAGAGATGCTGCAGTGAGTTTCATGGTTTGGATTTATTTGGAAGAGGCGGCTGGAGGTGGAGCCAGGGAGTGAGATTGGGAGGTAGAGAAGGAAAAGGTCATGTTAGAGCAGGAGAGGAGACAGGATCAGATGGTTTGGGAAAGTGGATAAACTGAAGCAATGGATGAGGAGACAAAGGATTCAATACAGTGAGAGGAGAGGCTGATATTCAGCAGGAGTGACTGCAGCAAAGCGTTCATGCAAAACTGATATAGAGATCCCAGTAACACAACTCAATTAATACATTCAAACAATAATACCTGTAGTTATTGGTGCTGGAGAACATTTCATTGGTTATACAATATAGTCAATACAGTAAGTAAGGAATAGGAACTTTCTACAAAACAAAATTAAGACCTGACGGAAATAAACACTGAGGGATCAAGTCCTTCAGTAAAATTAACACAATCTGACAACTGACAACTTCAACTCACAGTTTCTTTGACTAACTAGTCTGGATATTCCAGCACTTTATGCTGGTGATTTATTCACACCTCTGATTCTTCCTCTTTCACTTTCTTTCTGGTTATCTTTTTCCCTCTGTTTCATTTTCCCTGCTCCTTTTCGAAGTAGCCCTCCCTCGCTGTCTTGACTCCTCACACTCTGCAAACTGTTACTTAATGCCACTTTTCACATGCGATTTATTCCTCACATTCTGCGCCTGTTCACCAGCCCCATGTTCAATGATTCTATTCTCAGAGTTGGTTTGTTGAATGGTGAAATCTCTGTGAATAATTTAATGTGTCTACAGAGAACACAAATCTCCACCTGTTCACCTACACTCTTCATTTCATCTGCAATACATGGAATAAACAGAATCGAAAGCTTCTTCCAGAGAAACCTCACAATCATTGAAATTCCTTCTCCTGGAATTATAAAGTACACCATTAGAATGTGGGACACCACATGATGTACACCAACATCAGCGGTGCAGCTGATAATCTACAGATAAATGGAAAGACTTTTGATTCCAACTGATAGAGTGTAAACAAATAAAACATCACATCAGTACTTCCTATTTTACAATGAATTCCATTGACAGTGAAGACTCCACAGTGAAGCAGAGAAGGAGATGTGTAAGAGGCAGCAGCAAACTCAGTTCAGTAGCCAGACATCTGAAGCAGTGTCAGCCATACACAGTCTGAAATAATATTTTATAACAGTGATAACCAATAAATACATTAAAATCCCTGTTAAACTAAACCATGTTATTGGGTTGGGAGAATATTGTGCTGCCTCCTTGTAGCATTGACACCGTGGGTTGTCTCCTTATCAAGCAGCGAAAAAATCATCAAAATATTGCAGGACCGGTTAGTTGCACATACGAAACTATGAAAATCTCCTGATGCTCTTATTCTTGATCCTAACCGAGACATCTGATCCAAATACATTAGATAAACACAATAATCCAGTAACTATTCCAGGGTTACTAAAACCAATACCATTAAATATAATGCAGCTCCTGCAAGACTGAAAGAGTAGACAATGAGGAGATTCCAGCAGCAAATTGCTGGTAAAGAGCAGGTGGCTGTGTAAAACACACAGTGATAAATAATACCGAGTACAGCAGCACAGTTAACATCCAGTTACACCATTATCAACTGATATACAGGCTTACCAGGAACTCCAATTGCAGCAAGTACAGGATAATAAATCGATGCGATCTGAAGCATTACTAAATAACCCATTTCTGTGAGAAGCAGAGACTTCTGTTAGCCTGGAACCCACACCTCCAGCACGATGAGCTGATCCATTCCAATGGGTGCTGATTTATACAGGGGATAAGTCTCCACTGACCCGGTTATACCCCTGATTATTGTTGTCAGTTCCACTCACCTGAACAAACACCTTACATCAGCAGCTTTGACTCTTAAGTTTTTTTTATTCATTCATGGGATGTGGGCGTCGCTGGCCAGGCCAGCATTTATTGCCCATCCCTAATTGCCCTTGAGAAGGTGGTGGTGAGCTACCTTCTTGAACCGCTACAGTCCATGTGAGGTAGATACACCCACAGTGCTGTTAAGAAGGGAGTTAAAGGATTTTGACCCAGTGACAGTGAAGGAACGGCAATATAGTTCCAAGTCAGGATGATGTGTGACTTGGAGGCGAACTTGCAGGTGGTGGTGTTGACATGTATGTGCTGCCCTTGTCCTTCTAGTTGGTAGAGGTGGCGGGTTTGGAAGGTGCTGTCGAAGGAACCTTGGTGCATTGCTGCAGTGCATCTTGTAGATGGTACACACTGCTGCCACTGTGCATCCGTGGTGGAGGGAGTGAATGTTTGTAGATAGGTGCAACTCAAGCGGGCTGCTTTCTCCTGGATGGTGTCGAGCTTCTTGAGTGTTGTTGGAGCTGCACCCATCCAGGCAAGTGGAGAGTATTCCATCACACTCCTGACTTGTGCCTTGGAGATGGTGGACAGGCTTTGGGGAGTCAGGAGGTGAGTTACTCGCCTCAGGATTCCTAGCCTCTGACCTACTCTTGTAGCCATGGTACTTACATGGCTACTCCAGTTCAGTTTCTGGTCAATGGTAACCCCTAGGATGTTGACAGCGGGGGATTCAGCGACGGTAATGCCGTTGAATTTCAAGGGAAGATGGTGAGATTCTCTCTTGTTGGAGATGGTCATTGCCTTGTACTTGTGTGGCGTGAATGTTACTTGCCACTTATCAGTCCAAGCCTGGATATTGTCCAGTTCTTGCTGCATTTCTACACGGACTGCTTCAGCATATGAGGAGTCACGAATGGTGCTGAACATTGTGCAATCATCAGCGAACATCCCCACTTCTGACCTTATGATTGAAGGAAGGTCATTGATGAAGCTGCTGAAGATGGTTGGGCCGAGGACACTACCCTGAAGAACTCCTGCAGTGATGTCCTGGAGCTCAGATGATTGACCTCCAACAACCACAATCATCTTCCTTTGTGCTAGGTATGACTCCAGCCAGCAAAGGGTTTTCCCTCTGATTCCCATTGACCTCAGTTTTGCTAGGGCTCCATGATGCAATACTCGGTCAAATGCTGTCTTGATGTCAAGGGCAGTCACTCTCACCTCACCTCTTGAGTTCAGCTCTTTTGTCCCTGTTTGAACCAAGGCTGTAATGAGGTGAGGAGCTGGGTGGCCAGGGCGGAACCCAAACTGAGCGTCACTGAGCAGTTTTTTGCTAAGCAAGTGCCACTTCATGGCACTGTTGATGACACCTTCCATCACTTTACTGCTGATTGAGAGTAGGCTAATGGGGCAGTAGTTGACCGGGTTGCATTTGTCATGCTTTTTGTGCACAGGACATACCTGGGCAATTTTCCACATTGCAGGGTAGATGCCAGTGTTGCAGCTGTACTGGAACAGTTTGGCTCGGGGTGTGGCAAGTTCTGGAGCACTGGTCTTCAGTACCATTACCTGAATATTGTCCGGGCCCATAGCTTTTGCAGTATCAAGTACCTTCAGTCGTTTCTTGATATCACCTGGAGTGAATCGAATTGGCTGAAGTCTGGCATCTGTGATGCTGGGGACTTCAGGATGAGGTCGAGATCGATCATCAACTCGGCACTTCTGGCTGAAGATTGTTGCAAATGCCTCAGCCTTATCTTTCACACTGATGTGCTGGGCTCCCCCATCATTGAGGATGGGGTTATTTGTGGAGCCACCTCCTCCAGTTAGTTGTTTAATTGTCCACGACCATTCTAGGCTGAATGTGGCAGGACTGCAGAGCTTAGATCTGATCTGTTGGTTATGGGATCGCTTAGCTCTGTTTATCGCATGCTGCTTCCGCAGATGGCATGCAAGTAGTCCTGGGTTGGAGCTTCACGAGTTTGTCAACTCATTTTGAGGTTTGCCTGGTGCTGCTCATGGCATGCCCTCCTGCACTCTTCATTGAACCATGGTTGGTCTCCTGGCTTGATGGTAATGGTAGAGTGGGGAATATGCCGGGCCATGAGGTTGCAGATTGTGGTTGAGTACAATTCGGCTGCTGCTGGGGGCCCACAGCGCCTCATGGATACCCAGTATTGCATTGCTAGCTCTGTTCGAAATCTATCCCATTTCACATGGTGGTAGTGTCACACAACACGATGGACGGTATCCTCAATGTGAAGGCGGGACATCACCTCCACAAGTACTGTGCGGTGGTCACTCCTACCAATACTATCATGGACAGAAGCATCTGCGGCAGGCAGATTGGTGAGTACGAGGTTAGGTATGTTTTTCCATCGTGTTGGATCCCCCAACCCCTGCCGCAGACCCAGTCTAGCAGCCATGTCCTTTCGGGCTCGGACAGTAGCGGTGCTACTGAGTCACTCTTGGTGATGGACATTGAAGTCCCCCACCCAGAGTACATTTTGTGCCCTTGCCACCCTCAGTGCTTCCTCCAAGTGGTGTTCAACATGGAGGAGTACAGAGTCATCAGCTGAGGGAGGGCGGTAGGTGGTAATCAGTAGGAGGTTACCTCGCCCATGTTTGACCTGATGTCATGAGACTTCATGGGGTCTGGAGTCGATGTTGAGGACTCCCAGGGAAACTTCTTCCCTACGGTATACCGCTGTGCCACCACCTCTGGTGGGTCTGTCCTGCCGGTGGGACAGGACATACCAGGGGATGTTGATGGCAGTGACTGGGACATTGTCTGCAAGGTATGATTCCGTGAGTATGACTATGTCAGGCTGTTGCGTGACTAGTCTGTGGGACAGCTCTCCCAACTTTGGCACAAGCCCCCAGATGTTAGTATGGAGGACTTTGCAGGGTCGACGGGGCTGGGTTTCTCGTTGTTGTTTCCGTTGCCGAGGTCGATGCCGGGTGGTCTGTCCAGTTTAATTCCTTTTTATTGACTTTGTAGAGGTTTGGTACAACTGAGCGGCTTGCTAGGCCATTTCAGAGGGCATGTAAGAGTTAATCACATTGCTGTGGGTCTGGAGTCACATGTAGGTCAGACCAGGTAAGGACAGCAGATTAGCTTCCCTGAAGGACATTAGTGAACCACATGGGTTTTTACAACAATCGACAATGGTTTCATGGCCATCATTGGACCAGCTTTAAATTCCGGATTTATTACTTAAATTCAAATTCCACATTCTGCTGTGGTGGGATTCGAACGTATGTCCCCAGAGAAATATCCTGGGTCGCTGGGCTACTAGTCCAGTGATAATACAACTACGTCACCGCCTACCCATTACACGGGAGGGTGTTCATAGGGGGAATCAGAAAGGAGGGTCATCACAGGAGGAATTAGACATTCAGTGTTCATTGGGCGAATTAGACAGGATGGTGTTCATAGGGGGAATTAGAAAGGAGGGTAATCAAAGGGGGAATTCGTCAGGATGGGTTTTCAAGGGGGGGTATTTGGCAGGAGGGTGTTCAAAGGCGGAATTAGACAGGAGGGAGTTCACTGGGGGAATTAGACAGGAGGGTGTTCACTGGGGGAATTAGACAGGAGGGTGCTCACTGGGGGAATTAGACAGGAAGGTGCTCACTGGGGGAGTTAGACAGTTGGCTGTTCACAGGAGGTATTTGAAAGGAGGGTGTTCACGGGGGGAATTAGAAATGTGGCTGTTCGAAGGAGGAATTTGACAGGAGGGTGTTCACAGGGGGAATTAGACAGGAGGGTGTTCACAGGGGGAATTACACAGGAGTGTGTTCACAGTGGGTGTTGGACAGGAGGGTGTTCACAGGTGGAATTTGACAGGAGAGTGTTCACAGTGGGTGTTGGACAGGAGGGTGTTCAAAGTGGTTATTCGACTGGGGAGTGTACACAGTTGGAATCAGACTGGAGGTTTTGAACAGCCGAATTAGACATGAGGTTGTTCACAGTAGGAATTGCACAGGAGGGTGTTCACAGTGAGAATTTAGCAGGAGGGTGTTCACAGGGGGAATTAGACAGGCTGGTGCTCACAGGTGGAATTAGACAGGAGGGTGTTCACAGGGGGAATTAGACAGGAGGGTGTTCACAGGGGGAATTATACAGGAGGGTATTCACAGGGGGAATTAGACAGGAAGGTGTTCTCAGGGGGTATTAGACAGGAGGGTGTTCACAGGGGTAATTAGAAAGGAGGGTGTTCACAGTGAGAAATAGACAGGAAGATGTTTATAGTGATAATTAGACAGAAGGGTGTTCACAGGGGGAATTAGACAGGAGGGTGTTCACAGGGGGCATTAGACGGGAGGGTGATCAGAGGGGGAAGTAGACAGCAGGGTATTCACATGGGGATTTAGACAGGAGGGTGTTCTCATGCAGGAGGTAGACAGAAGGGTGCTCACAAGAGGGAATTAGAGAAGAGGGCGATCGCAGGGGGAATTTGATAGGAGGGAGTTTACAGGGGTTATTAGACAGGCAGCTGTTCAGAGGGGGAATAAGACAAGAGGGAGATAACAGGCGGAATTGGACAGGAGGGTGTTCACAGGGGGAATTAGACATTAAGTGTTCACAGGGGGAATTAGACAGGAGGGTGATCACAGGGGGAATTGGACAGGAGGGTTTTCACAGGGGGAATTAGCCAGGAGGGTGTTCACAGGGGAATTATACAGGAGGGTGTTCACAGGGTTAATTAGACAGGAGGGTGTTCACAGGGGGCATTAGAAGTGAGGGTGATCAGAGGGGGAAGTAGACAGCAGGGTATTCACGTGGGGATTTATACAGGAGGGTGTTCTCATGCAGGAAGTAGACAGAAGGGTGCTCACAGGGGTAATTAGAGAAGAGGGTGATCACAGGGGGAATTTGATAGGAGGGTGTTTACAGGGGGTATTAGAAAGGCAGCTGTTCAGAGGGGGAATAAGACAGGAGGGTGATCACAGGCGGAATACGACAGGAAGGAGATCATAGGGGAAATTCGACCGGAGGGTGATCACAGGGGGAATTCGACAGGAGGGCGATCACAGGGGGAATTAGACAGGAAGGTGTTCACGGGGGAATTAGACAGGAGGGTGTTCACAGGGGGAATGAGACAGGAGGGTGTACATAGGGGGAATTAGACAGGAGAGTGTTCACACGTGGAACTAGACAGGAGGGTGATCACAGGGGGAATTGGACAGAGGAGTCTTCACAGGGGGTATTGGAAAGGAGGGTGTTCACAGGGGAAATTAGACAGGATGGTGCTCACAGGGGGAATGAGACAGGAGGGTGTTCACAGGGGGAATTAGACAGGAGAGTGTTCACAGGGGGAATTAGACAGGAGGGTGTTCACAGGGGAATTAGACAGGAGGGTGTTCACAGTGGGAATTAAACAGCAGGGTGTTCACAGGGGGAATTAGACAGGAGGGTGTTCACAGTGGGAATTAAACAGGAGGGTGTTCACAGGGGGAATTAGACAGGAGGGTGTTCACAGGGGGAATTAGACAGGAGGGTGTTCACAGTGGGAATTAAACAGGAGGTTGTTCACAGGGGGAATAAGACAGGATGGTGTTCACAGGGGGAATTAGACAGGAGGTTGTTCACAGTGGGAATTAAACAGCAGGGTGTTCACAGGGGGAATTAGACAGGAGGGTGTTCACAGTGGGAATTAAACAGGAGGGTGTTCACAGGGGGAATTAGACAGGAGGGTGTTCACAGGGGGAATTAGACAGGAGGGTGTTCACAGTGGGAATTAAACAGGAGGTTGTTCACAGGGGGAATAAGACAGGATGGTGTTCACAGGGGGAATTAGACAGGAGGGTGTTCACAGGGAGAATTAGACAGGAGGGTGTTCACACGGGGAATTAGACAGGAGGGTGGTCACAGGGGGAATTGGACAGGAGGGTGCTCACAGCGGGAATTAGAGAAGAGGGTGATCACAGGGGGAATTTGATAGGAGGGTGTTTACAGGGGGTATTAGACAGGCAGCTGTTCAGAGGGGGAATAAGACAGGAGGGTGATCACAGGCGGAATTAGACAGGAAGGTGATCACAGGATGAATTCGACAGGAGGGTGTTCACAGGGGGAATTAGACAGGAAGGTGTTCAGAGGGGAATTAGACAGGAGGGTGTTCACAGGGGGAATTAGACAGGAGGGTGTTCACACGTGGAACTAGACAGGAGGGTGATCACAGGGGGAATTGGACAGGGGGGTCTTCACAGGGGGTATTGGAAAGGAGGGTGTTCACAGGGGAAATTAGACAGGATGGTGCTCACAGGGGGAATTAGACAGGAGGGTGTTCACTGAGGAATTTTGACTGGAGGGTGTTCACAAGGGGAATTCGACAGGAGGGTGTTCACATGGGGGAATTAGACAGGAGGGTGCTCACAGGGGGACTTAGACAGGAGGGTGATCACAGGGGGAATTAGACAGGATGGTGCTCACAGGGGGAATTAGACAGGAGGGTGCTCACAGGGGGAATTAGACAGGACGGTGTTCACAGCGGAATTTAGACTGGAGGGTGTTCATAGGGGAAATTAGACAGGAGGGTGTTCACATGGGGAATTAGACAGGAGGGTGTTCACAGGGAGAATTAGACAGGAGGGTGTTCACAGGGGGAATTAGACAGGAGGGTGTTCACAGTGGGAACTGGACAGGGTGTTCTTCACAGTGGGAATTAGACAATAGGGTTTTCAGAGAGGGAATTTGACTGGGAGTGTTCACCAGGGGGAATTAGAAAGGAGGGTGTTCACAGTGCGAATTATACAGGATGGTGTTCACAGTGTGAATTACACAGGATGTTGATCACAGTGAGAATTAGACATTCAGAGTTCACAGGTGTAATTCGGCAGGAGGGTTTTCACAGGGGGAATTAGAAAGGTGGGAGTTAACAGGGGGTATTAGAAAGGATGATGTTTACAGGGGGAAATAGACAGGATGGTGTTCACAGGGGGAATTAGACAGGAGGGTGTTCACAGGGGGAATTATACAGGAGGGTATTCACAGGGGGAATTCGACAGGAAGGTGTTCTCAGGGGGTATTAGACAGGAGGGTGTTCACAAGGGGAATTAGACAGGAGGGTATTCACTGGGGGAATTAGACAGGAAGGTGTTCTCAGGGGGTATTAGACAGGAGGGTGTTCACAGGGGTGATTAGAAAGGAGGGTGTTCACAGTGAGAATTAGACAGGAAGATGTTTACAGTGATAATAAGACAGAAGGGTGTTCACAGGGGGAATTAGACAGGAGGGTGTTCACAGGGGGCATTAGACGGGAGGGTGATCAGAGGGGGAAGTAGACAGCAGGGTATTCACATGGGGATTTAGACAGGAGGGTGTTCTCATGCAGGAGGTAGACAGAAGGGTGCTCACAAGTGGGAATTAGAGAAGAGGGCGATCGCAGGGTGAATTTGATAGGAGGGTGTTTACAGGGGTTATTAGACAGGCAGCTGTTCAGAGGGGGAATAAGACAAGAGGGTGATAACAGGCGGAATTGGACAGGAGGGTGTTCACAGGGGGAATTGGACATTAAGTGTTCACAGGGGGAATTAGACAGGAGGGTGATCACAGGGGGAATTGGACAGGAGGGTGTTCACAGGGGGAATTATACAGGAGGGTGTTCACAGGGTTAATTAGACAGGAGGGTGTTCACAGGGGGCATTAGAAGTGAAGGTGATCAGAGGGGGAAGGAGACAGCAGGGTATTCACGTGGGGATTTAGACAGGAGGGTGTTCTCATGCAGGAGGTAGACAGAAGGGTGCCCACAGGGGGAATTAGAGAAGAGGGTGATCATAGGGGGAATTTGATAGGAGGGTGTTTACAGGGGGTATTAGAAAGGCAACCAGTCAGAGGGGGAATAAGACAGGAGGGTGATCACAGGCGGAATACGACAGGAAGGAGATCACAGGGGAAATTAGACCGGAGGGTGATCACAGGGGGAATTCGACAGGAGGGTATTCACAGGGGGAATTAGACAGGAAGGTGATCACAGGGGGAATTCAACCGGAGGGCGATCACAGGGGGAATTAGACAGGAAGGTGTTCACGGGGGAATTAGACCGGAGGGTGTTTACAGGGGGAATGAGACAGGAGGGTGTTCACAGAGGGAATTAGACAGGATGGTGTTCACAGGGGGAATTAGACAGGAGGGTGTTCACAGTGGGAATTAGACAAGAGGGTGTTCACAGTGGGAATTAAACAGGAGGGTGTTCACAGTGGGAATTAAACAGGAGGGTGTTCACAGGGGGAATTAGACAAGAGGGTGTGCACAGTGGGAATTAAACAGGAGGGTGTTGACTGGGGGAATTAGACAGGAGGGTGTTCACAGTGGGAATTAAACAGGAGGGTGTTCACAGGGGGAATAAGACAGGATGGTGTTCACAGGGGGAATTAGACAGGAGGGTGTTCACAGGGGGAATTAGACAGGAGGGTGGTCACAGGGGGAATTGGACAGGAGGGTGCTCACAGCGGGAATTAGAGAAGAGGGTGATCACAGGGGGAATTTGATAGGAGGGTGTTTACAGGGGGTTTTAGACAGGCAGCTGTTCAGAGGGGGAATAAGACAGGAGGGTGATCACAGGCGGAATTCGACAGGAAGGTGATAACAGGATGAATTCGACAGGAGGGTGTTCACAGGGGGAATTAGACAGGAAGGTGTTCACAGGGGAATTAGACAGGAGGGTGTTCACAGGGGGAATTAGACAGGAGGGTGTTCACACGTGGAATTAGACAGGAGGGTGTTCACAGGGGGAATTGGACAGGGGATTCTTCACAGGGGGTATTGTAAAGGAGGGTGTTCACAGGGGGAATTAGACAGGATGGTGCTCACAGGGGGAATTAGACAGGAGGGTGCTCACAGGGGGAATTAGACAGGAGGGTGTTCACAGGGGAATTTAGACTGGAGGGTGTTCACAGGGGGAATTAGACAGAAGGGTGCTCACAGGCGGAATTGGACAGGAAGGTGATCACAGGAGGAATTCGACAAGAGGGTGTTCACAGGGGGAATTGGACAGGAAGGTTTTCACGGCGGAATTAGACAGGAGGGTGTTCAAAGGGGGAATTAGACAGGAGGGTGTTCACAGGGGGAATTAGACAGGAGGGTGTTCACAGGGGGAATTAGACAGGGGGTTGTTCACACGTGGAATTAGACAGGAGGGTGTTCACAGGGGGAATTGGACAGTAGGGTCTTCACAGGGGATATTGGACAGGAGGGTGTTCACAGGAGGAGTTGGACAGGAGGGTGTTCACAGTGGGAACTGGACAGGAGGTTGTTCACAGTGGGAATTAGACAGGATGGTGATGGAAAGATGTAGGAGCAACAGGGTGGTGGTTATAGGAGATCTTAATTTTCCCAACATTGACTGGGATTCACTTAGTGTTAGATGTCTAGATGGAGCAGTATCTGTAAGGAGCATCCAGGAGGGTTTTCTGGAGCAGTATGTAATTAGTCCAACTCGGGAAGGGGCCATACGTGACCTGGTGTTGGGGAATGGACCCGGCCAAGTGTTTGAAGATTCAGTAGGGGACTACTTTGGGAATAGTGATCACAATTCCGTAAGCTTTAAAATACTCATGGACAAAGACGAGAGTGGTCCTAAAGGAAGAGTGCTAAATTGGGGGAAGGCCAACTGCACCAAAATTCGGCAGGAGCTGGGGAATGTAGATTGGGAGCAGCTGTTTGAAGGTAAATCCACATGTGTTATGTGGGAGGCCTTCAAAGAGAGGTTGATTAGCGTGCAGGAGAGACATGTTCCTGTGAAAATGAGGGATAGAAATGGCAAGATTAGGGAACCATGGATGACAGGTGAAATTGTGAGACTAGCTAAGAGGAAAAAGGAAGCATACATAAGGTGCAGGCTGCTGATGAAAGACGAAGCTTTGAAAGAATATCGGGAATGTAGGACCAATCTGAAACGAGGAATTAAGAGGGCTAAAAGGGGTCATGAAATATCTTTAGCAAACAGGGTTAAAGAAAATCCCAAAGCCTTTTATTCATATATAAGGAGAAAGAGGTTAACTAGAGAAAGGATTGGACCACTAAAGAACAAAGGAGGAATGTTATGCTTGGAGTCAGAGAAAATGGGTGAGATTCTAAACGAGTGCTTTGCATCGGTATTCACCGAGGAGAGGTGACGGATGTTGAGGTTAGGAACAGATGTTTGATTACTCTCGGTCAAGTCGGCATAAGGAGAGAGGAATTGTTTGTATTCTGAAGGGCATTAAGGTGGACAAGTCCCCAGGTCCGGATGGGATCTATCCCAGGTTACTGAGGGAAGCAAGAGAGGAAATAGCTGGGGCCTTAACAGATATCTTTGCAGCATCCTTAAACACGGGTGAGGTCCCGGAGGACTGGAGAATTGCTAATGTTGTCCCCTTGTTTAAGAAGGGTAGCAGGGATAATTCAGGTAATTATAGACCGGTGAGGCTGACGTCAGTGGTAGGGAAGTTGCTGGAGAAGATACTGAGGGACAGGATCTATTCCCATTTGGAAGAAAATGGGCTTATCAGTGATAGACAACATGGTTTTGTGCAGGGAAGATCATGTCTTACCAACTTAATAGAATTCTTTGAGGAAGTGACAAAGTTGATTGATGAGGGAAAGGCTGTCGATGTCAGATACATGGACTTCAGTAAGGCGTTTGATAAGTTTCCCCATGGCATGCTGATGGAGAAAGTGAAGGCGCATGGGGTCCAAGGTGTACTAGCTAGATGGATAAAGAACTGGCTGGGCAACAGGAGACAGAGAGTAGCAGTGGAAGGAAGTATCTCAAAATGGAGACGTGTGACCAGTGGTGTTCCACAGGGATCCGTGCTGGGACCACTGTTGTTTGTGATATACATTAATGATTTGGAGGAAAGTATAGGTGGACTGAATAGCAAGTTTTCAGACGACACTAAGATTGGTGGAGTAGCAGATAGTGAAGGGGACTGTCGGAGAATACAGCAGAATATCGATAGATTGGAGAGTTGGGCAGAGAAATGGCAGATGGAGTTCAATCAGTGCAAATGCGAGGTGATGCATTTTGGAAGATCCAATTCAATAGTGAACGATACAGTAAATGGAAAAGTCCTGGGGAAAATTGATGTCCAGAGAGATTTGGGTGTTGAGGTCCACTGTTCCCTGAAGGTGGCAACGCAGGTAAATAGAGTGGTCAAGAAGGCATACGGCATGATTTCCATCATCGGACGGGGTGTTGAGTACAAGAGTTGGCAGGTCATGTTCCAGTTGTATAGGACTTTGGTTCGGCCACATTTGGAATACTGCGTGCAGTTCTGGTCGCCACATTACCAAAAGGATGTGGATGCTTTGGAGAGGGTGCAGAGGAGGTTCACCAGGATGTTGCCTGGTATGGAGGGCGCTAGCTATGAAGAGAGGTTGAGTAGATTCGAATTATTTTCATTAGAAAGACGGAGGTTGAGGGGGGACCTGATTGAGGTGTACAAAATCATGGGAGGTATAGACAGGGTGGATAGCAAGAGGCTTTTTCCCAGAGTGGGGATTCAATTACTGGGGGTCACGAGTTCAAAGTGAATGGGGAAATGTTTAGGGGGGATATGCGTGGAAAGTTCTTTACGCAGAGGGTGGTGGGTGCCTGGAACGCGTTGCCAGTGGAGGTGGTAGATACGGGCACGATGGCGTCTTTTAAGATGTATCTGGACAGATACATGAATGGGCAGGAAGAAAAGAGATGCAGACCCTGAGAAAATATTCGACATGTTTAGATAGAGGATCTGGATTGGCGCAGGCTTGGAGGGCAGAAGGGCCTGTTCCTGTGCTGCAATTTTCTTCGTTCTTTGTTCTTTGTTCAGTGAGAATTAGACATTAAGAGTTCACAGGTGGAATTCGGCAGGAGGGTGTTCACAGGGGGAATTAGAATGGAGGGTGTTCACAGGGGGAATTAGAAAGGATGATGTTCACAGGGGGAATTCGACAGGAGGGCATTCACAGTGGGAATTAACCAGGAGGGTTTTCATCGGGGGAATAAGACAGGATGGTGCTCAGAGGGGGAATTAGACAGGAGGCTCTTCACAGGGGGAATTAGACAGGAGGGTGTTCACACGGGGAATTAGACAGGAGGATGTTCACAGGGTGAATTGGACCGGAAGGTGCTCACAGCGGGAATTAGAGAAGAGGGTGATCACAGGGGGAATTTGATAGGAGGGTGTTTCCAGGGGGTATTAGACAGGCAGCTGTTCAGAGGGGGAATAAGACAGGACGGTGATCACAGGCAGAATTATACAGGAAGTTGATCACCGGGGGAATTTGACAGGAGGGTGTTCACAGAGGGAATTAGACAGGAGGGTGTTCACAGGGGGAATTAGACAGGAGGGTGTTCACAGGGGGAATTAGACAGGAGGCTGTTCACAATGGGAATTAAACAGGAGGGTGTTCACAGGCGGAATAAGACAGGATGGTGTTCACAGGGGGAATTAGACAGGAAGGTGTTCACAGGGGGAATTAGACAGGAGGGTGTTCACACGGGGAATTAGCCAGGAGGGTGTTCACAGGGGGAATTGGACAGGAGGGGCTTCACAGGGGGTATTGGACAGGAGGGTGTTCACAGGGGGAGTTGTACAGGCGGGTGTTCACAGTGGGAACTGGACAGGAGGTTGTTCACAGTGGGAATTAGACAATAGGGTTTTCACAGGGGGAATTTGACTGGAAGTGTTCACAGGAGGAATGAGACAGGAGGGTGTTCACAGTGTGAATTAGACAGGATGGTGATCACAGTGAGAATTAGACATTAAGAGTTCACAGGTGGAATACGGCAGGAGGGTGTTCACAGGGGGAATTAGAATGGAGGGTGTTCACAGGGGGAATTAGAAAGGATGATGTTCACAGGGGGAATTCGACAGGAGGGTGTTCACAGTGGGAAATGAACAGGAGGGTTTTCAAAGGGGGAATAAGACAGGAGGGTGTTCACAGGGGGAATTAGACAGGAGGGTGTTCACAGTGTGAATTAGACAGGATGGTGATCACAGTGAGAATTAGACATTAAGAGTTCACAGGTGGAATTCGGCAGGAGTGTGTTCACAGGGGGAATTAGAATGGAGGGTGTTCACAGGGGGAATTAGAAAGGATGATGTTCACAGGGGGAATTCGACAGGAGGGTGTTCACAGTGGGAAATGAACAGGAGGGTGTTCACAGTGGGAAATATACAGAAGGGTGTTCACAGGGAGAAATATACAGGAGGGTATTCACAGGGAGAAACATTCAGGAAGGAGTTCACAGGTGGAATTCGGCAGGAGGGTGTTCACAGGGGGAATTAGAATGGAGGGTGTTCACAGGGGGAATTAGAAAGGATGATGTTCACAGGGGGGAATTCGACAGGAGGGTGTTCACAGTGGGAATTAAACAGGAGGGTTTTCATAGGGGGAATGAGACAGGAGGGTGTTCACAGGGGGAATTAGACAGGAGGGTGTTCACACGGGGAATTAGACAGGAGGCTGCTCACAGGGGGAATTAGACAGGTGGGTGTACACAGGGGGAGTTAGACAGCAGGGTGTTCACAGGAGGAATTAGACAAGAGGGTGTTCACAGTAGAATTAGACAGGAGGGTGTTCACACGGGGAATTAGACAAGGCGGCTTTCACGGGGGAATTGGACAGGAGGGCGTTCACAGGGGGAAATATGCAGGAGTATGTTCACATGGGGAATTGGACAGGAGGGTGTCCACAGTGGGGAACAAGACAGGAGGGTGTTCACAGGGGGAAATATACAGAAGGGTGTTCACAGGGAGAAATATACAGGAGGGTATTCACAGGGAGAAACATACAGGAGGGAGTTCACAGGTGGAATTCGGCAGGAGGGTGTTCACAGAGTGAATTAGAATGGAGGGTGTTCACATGGGGGAATTAGAAAGGATGATGTTCACAGGGGGAATTCGACAGGAGGGTGTTCACAGTGGGAATTAAACAGGAGGGTTTTCATAGGGGGAATGAGACAGGAGGGTGTTCACAGGGGGAATTGGACAGGAGGGTGTTCACACGGGGAATTAGACAGGAGGGTGTTCACAGGGGGAATTAGAAAGGATTATGTTTTCTGGGGGAATTCGACAGGAGGGTGTTCACAGTGGGAATTAAACAGGAGGGTTTTCATCGGGGGAATAAGACAGGAGGGTGTTCACAGGGGGAATTAGACTGCAGGGTGTTCACAGGGGGAATAAGACAGGATGGTGTTCACAGGGAGAATTCGACAGGAGGGTGTTCACACGGGGAATTACCCAGGAGGGTGTTCACAGGGGGCATTGGACAGGAGGGTCTTCACAGGGGGTATTGGACAGGAGGGTGTTCACAGGGGGAATTAGAATGGAGGGTGTTCACAGGGGGAATTAGATAGGATTATGTTTTCAGGGGGAATTCGACAGGAGGGTGTTCACAGTGGGAATTAGACAGGAGGGTTTTCAAAGGGGGAATAAGGCAGGAGGGTGTTCACAGGGGGAATTAGACTGGAGGGTGTTCACAGGGGGAATAAGACAGAATGGTGTTCACAGGGGAATTAGACAGGAAGGTGTTCACAGGGGGAATTAGACAGTAGGGTGTATACACGGGGAATTAGACAGGAGGGTGTCCACAGGGGGAATTGGACAGGAGGGTCTTCACAGGGGGTATTGGACAGGAGGGTGTTCACAGGGGGAGTTGGACAGGAGGGTGTTCACAGTGGGAACTGGACAGGAGGTTGTTCACAGTGGGAATTAGACAATAGGGTTTTCACAGGGGGAATTTGACTGGAAGTGTTCACAGGAGGAATTGTACAGGATGGGGTTCACAGTGTGAATTAGACAGGATGGTGATCACAGTGAGAATTAGACATTAAGAGTTCACAGGTGGAATACGGCAGGAGGGTGTTCACAGGGGGAATTAGAATGGAGGGTGTTCACAGGGGGAATTAGAAAGGATGATGTTCACAGGGGGAATTCGACAGGAGGGTGTTCACAGTGGGAATTAAACAGGAGGGTTTTCATAGGGGGAATAAGACAGGAGGGTGTTCACAGGGGGAGTTAGACTGGAGGGTGTTCACACGGGGAATTAGAAAGGAGGGTGTTCACAGGGGGAATTGGACAGGAGGGTGCTCACAGGGGGAATCAGAGAAGAGGGTGATCACAGGGGGAATTTGATAGGAGGGAGTTTGCAGGGGGTATTAGACAGGCAGCTGTTCAGAGGGGGAATTAGACAGGAGGGTGTTCACAGGGGGAATTAGACAGGAGGGTGTTCACAGTGGGAATTAAACTGGAGGGTGTTCACAGGGGGAATAAGACAGGATGGTATTCACAGGGGGAATTATCCAGGAGGGTGTTCACAGTGGGCATTGGACAGGAGGGTCTTCACAGGGGGTATTGGACAGGAGGGTGTTCACAGGGGGTATTGGACAGGAGGGTGTCCACAGTGGGAACTGGACAGGAGGTTGTTCACAGGGGGAATTAGACAGGAGGGTATTCACAGTGCGAATTATACAGGATGGTGTTCACAGGGGGAATTAGACAGGAGGATGATCACAGGGGAATTAGACAGGAGGGTATTCACAGTTGGAATTAAACAAGAGGTTTTTCACAGGTGGAATAAGACAGGATGGTGTTCACAGGGGGAATTAGACAGGAGGGTGTTCACAGGGGGTATTAGACAGGAGGGTGTTTGCAGGGGTAATTAGACAGGAGTGTGTTCAGAGAGGGAGTTTGACAGGAGGGTATTCACAGAGTGATTCAGACAGGAGGGTTTTTACAGGGGGTATTCGACAGGAAGGTGTTTACTGTGTGAATTAGACAGAAGGGTGTTCACAGGGGGAATTAGACAGGAGGGTGTTCACAGGGGGAATTAGACAGGAGGCTGCTCACAGGGGGAATTCGACAGGAGGGTGTTCACAGTGGGAATTAAAAAGGAGGGTTTTCATGGGGGGAATGAGACAGGAGGGTGTTCACAGGGGGAATTAGACAGGAGGGTGTTCACACGGGGAATTAGGCAGGAGGCTGCTCACAGGGGGAATTAGACAGGTGGGGGTACACAGGGGGAGTTAGACAGGAGGGTGTTCACAGGGGGAATTAGACAAGAGGGTGTTCACAGTAGAATTAGACAGGAGGGTGTTCACACGGGGAATTAGACAAGGCGGCGATCACGGGGGAATTAGACAGGAGGGCGTTCACGGGGGGAAATATGCAGGAGTATGTTCACAGGGGAATTAGACAGGAGGGTGTCCACAGTGGGGAACAAGACAGGAGGGTGTTCACAGGGGGAAATATACAGAAGGGTGTTCACAGGGAGAAATATACAGGAGGGTATTCACAGGGAGAAACATACAGGAGGGAGTTCACAGGTGGAATTCGGCAGGAGGGTGTTCACGGGGGGAATTAGAATGGAGGGTGTTCACAGGGGGAATTAGAAAGGATGATGTTCTCAGGGGGAATTCGACAGGAGGGTGTTCACAGTGGGAATTAAACAGGAGGGTTTTCATAGGGGGAATGAGACAGGAGGGTGTTCACAGGGGGAATTAGACAAGAGGGTGTTCACACGGGGTATTAGACAGGAGGGTGTTCATTGGTCGGATTAGACAGGAGGGTGTTCACAGGGGAATTAGACTGGAGGGTGTTCACAGGGGTAATTAGAGAAGAGTGTTTTCATCGGGGGAATGTGATAGGAGGGTGTTTACAGGGGGTATTAGACAGGCAGCTGTTCAGAGGGGGAATAAGACAGGAGGGTGATCACAGGCGGAATTAGACAGGAGGGTGTTCACAGGGTGAATGAGACAGGAGGGTGTTCACAGGGGGAATTAGACAGGAGGGTGTTCACAGGGGGAATTAGACAGGAGGGTGTTCACAGGGGAATTAGACAGGAGGGTCTTCATAGGGCGGATTGGACAGGAGGGTGTTCACAGGGGGAATTAGACAGGAGGGTGTTCACAGGGGAATTAGACAGGAGGGTGTTCACAGGGGGAATTAGACAGGAGGGTGTTCGCATTGGGAATTAAACTGGAGGGTGTTCACAGTGGGAATAAGACAGAAGAGTGTTCACAGGGGGAATTAGACAGGATGGTGTTCACAGGGGGAATTAGACAGGAGGGTGTTCACAGGGGGAATAAGACAGGATGGTGTTCACAGGGGGAATTAGACAGGAGGGTGTTCACAGGGGGAATTAGACAGGAGGCTGCTCACAGGGGGAATTAGACAGGTGGGTGTACACATGGGGAGTTAGACAGGAGGGTGTTCACAGGGGGAAATATACAGAAGGGCGTTCACAGCGAGGAATATACAGGAGGGTATTCACAGGGAGAAACATACTGGAGGGAGTTCACAGGAGGAATTCGGCAGGAGAGTGTTCACAGGGACAATTAGAATGGAGGGTGTTCACAGGGGGAATTAGAAAGGATGATGTTCACAGGGGGAATTCGACAGGAGGGTGATGTTCACAGTGGGAATTAAACAGGAGGGTTTTCATAGGGGGAATGAGACAGGAGGGTGTTCACAGGGGGAATTAGACAGGAGGGTGTTCACACGGGGAATTAGACAGGAGGGTGTTCACAGGGTGGATTGGACAGGAGGGTGTTCACAGGGGAATTAGACAGGAGGGTGTTCACAGAGGGAATTAGAGAAGAGGGTGATCACAGGGGGAATATGATAGGAGGGTGTTTACAGGGGGAATCTGATAGGAGGGTGTTTACAGGGGCTATTAGAAAGGCAGCTGTTCAGAGGGGGAATAAGACAGGAGGGTGATCACAGGGGGAATTAGAGAAGAGTGTGATCACAGGGGGAATATGATAGGAGGATGTTTACAGGGGCTATTAGACAGGCAGCTGTTCAGAGGGGGAATAAGACAGGAGGGTGATCACAGGCGGAATTAGACAGGAGGGTGTTCACAGGGGGAATGAGACAGGAGGGTGTTCACAGGGGGAATTAGACAGGAGGGTGTTCACAGGGGGAATTAGACAGGAGGGTGTTCACAGGGGAATTAGACAGGAGAGTGTTCACAGGGAGAATTAGACAGGAGGGTGTTCACAGTTTGAATTAAACTGGAGGGTGTTCACAGTGGGAATAAGGCAGGAGAGTGTTTACAGGGGGAATTAAACAGGAGGGTTTTCATGGGGGAATGAGACAGGAGGGTGTTCACAGGCGGAATTAGACAGGAGGGTGTTCACACGGGGAATTAGACAAGGCGGCGATCACGGGGGAATTAGACAGGAGGGCGTTCACAGGGGGAAATATGCAGGAGTATGTTCACAGGGGAATTAGACAGGAGGGTGTCCACAGTGGGGAACAAGACAGGAGGGTGTTCACAGTGGGAAATATACAGAAGGGAGTTCACAGGGAGTAATAGACAGGAGGGTATTCACAGGGAGAAACATACAGGAGGGAGTTCACAGGTGGAATTCGGCAGAAGGGTGTTCACAGGGGGAATTAGAATGGAGGGTGTTCACAGGGGGAATTAGAAAGGATGATGTTCACAGGGGGAATTCGACAGGAGGGTGTTCACAGTGGGATTTAAACAGGAGGGTTTTCATAGGGGGAATGAGACAGGAGGGTGTTCACAGGGGGAATTAGAAAGGATGATGTTCACAGGGGGAATTCGACAGGAGGGTGTTCACAGTGGGAATTAAACAGGAGGGTTTTCATAGGGGGAATGAGACAGGAGGGTGTTCACAGGGAGAATTAGACAAGAGGGTGTTCACACGGGGTATTAGACAGGAGGGTGTTCATTGGTCGGATTGGACAGGAGGGTGTTCACAGGGGAATTAGACTGGAGGGTGTTCACAGGGGGAATTAGAGAAGAGTGTTTTAATCGGGGAATATGATAGGAGGGTGTTTACAGGGGGTATTAGACAGGCAGCTGTTCAGAGGGGGAATAAGACAGGAGGGTGATCACAGGCGGAATTAGACAGGAGGGTGTTCACAGGGTGAATGAGACAGGAGGGTGTTCACAGGGGGAATTAGACAGGAGGGTGTTCACAGGGGGAATTAGACAGGAGGGTGTTCACAGGGGAATTAGACAGGAGGGTCTTCATAGGGTGGATTGGACAGGAGGGTGTTCACAGGGGGAATTAGACAGGAGGGTGTTCACAGGGGAATTAGACAGGAGGGTGTTCACAGGGGGAATTAGACAGGAGGGTGTTCACAGTGGGAATTAAACTGGAGGGTGTTCACAGTGGGAATAAGACAGAAGAGTGTTCACAGGGGGAGTTAGACAGGATGGTGTTCACAGGGGGAATTAGACAGGAGGGTGTTCACAGGGGGAATAAGACAGGATGGTGTTCACAGGGGGAATTAGACAGGAGGGTGTTCACAGGGGGAATTAGACAGGAGGCTGCTCACAGGGGGAATTAGACAGGTGGGTGTACACAGGGGGAGTTAGACAGGAGGGTGTTCACAGGGGGAAATATACAGAAGGGCGTTCACAGGGAGAAATATACAGGAGGGTATTCACAGGGAGAAACATACTGGAGGGAGTTCACAGGTGGAATTCGGCAGGAGGGTGTTCACAGGGAAAATTAGAATGGAGGGTGTTCACAGGGGGAATTAGAAAGGATGATGTTCACAGGGGGAATTCGACAGGAGGGTGATGTTCACAGTGGGAATTAAACAGGAGGGTTTTCATAGGGGGAATGAGACAGGAGGGTGTTCACAGGGGGAATTAGACAGGAGGGTGTTCACACGGGGAATTAGACAGAAGGGTGTTCACAGGGTGGATTGGACAGGAGGGTGTTCACAGGGGAATTAGACAGGAGGGTGTTCACAGAGGGAATTAGAGAAGAGGGTGATCACAGGGGGAATATGATAGGAGGGTGTTTACAGGGGGAATCTGATAGGAGGGTGTTTACAGGGGCTATTAGAAAGGCAGCTGTTCAGAGGGGGAATAAGACAGGAGGGTGATCACAGGGGGAATTAGAGAAGAGTGTGATCACAGGGGGAATATGATAGGAGGATGTTTACAGGGGCTATTAGACAGGCAGCTGTTCAGAGGGGGAATAAGACAGGAGGGTGATCACAGGCGGAATTAGACAGGAGGGTGTTCACAGGGGGAATGAGACAGGAGGGTGTTCACAGGGGGAATTAGACAGGAGGGTGTTCACAGGGGGAATTAGACAGGAGGGTGTTCACAGGGGGAATAAGACAGGATGGTGTTCACAGGGGGAATTAGACAGGAGGGTGTTCACAGGGGGAATTAGACAGGAGGCTGCTCACAGGGGGAATTAGACAGGTGGGTGTACACAGGGGGAGTTAGACAGGAGGGTGTTCACAGGGGGAAATATACAGAAGGGCGTTCACAGGGAGAAATATACAGGAGGGTATTCACAGGGAGAAACATACTGGAGGGAGTTCACAGGTGGAATTCCGCAGGAGGGTGTTCACAGGGAAAATTAGAATGGAGGGTGTTCACAGGGGGAATTAGAAAGGATGATGTTCACAGGGGGAATTCGACAGGAGGGTGATGTTCACAGTGGGAATTAAACAGGAGGGTTTTCATAGGGGGAATGAGACAGGAGGGTGTTCACAGGGGGAATTAGACAGGAGGGTGTTCACACGGGGAATTAGACAGGAGGGTGTTCACAGGGTGGATTGGACAGGAGGGTGTTCACAGGGGAATTAGACAGGAGGGTGTTCACAGAGGGAATTAGAGAAGAGGGTGATCACAGGGGGAATATGATAGGAGGGTGTTTACAGGGGGAATCTGATAGGAGGGTGTTTACAGGGGCTATTAGAAAGGCAGCTGTTCAGAGGGGGAATAAGACAGGAGGGTGATCACAGGGGGAATTAGAGAAGAGTGTGATCACAGGGGGAATATGATAGGAGGATGTTTACAGGGGCTATTAGACAGGCAGCTGTTCAGAGGGGGAATAAGACAGGAGGGTGATCACAGGCGGAATTAGACAGGAGGGTGTTCACAGGGGGAATGAGACAGGAGGGTGTTCACAGGGGGAATTAGACAGGAGGGTGTTCACAGGGGGAATTAGACAGGAGGGTGTTCACAGGGGAATTAGACAGGAGAGTGTTCACAGGGGGAATTAGACAGGAGGGTGTTCACAGTGGGAATTAAACTGGAGGGTGTTCACAGTGGGAATAAGACAGGAGAGTGTTTACAGGGGGAATTAAACAGGAGGGTTTTCATGGGGGAATTAGACAGGAGGGTGTTCACAGGCGGAATTAGACAGGAGGGTGTTCACACGGGGAATTAGACAAGGCGGCGATCACGGGGGAATTAGACAGGAGGGCGTTCACAGGGGGAAATATGCAGGAGTATGTTCACAGGGGAATTTGACAGGAGGGTGTCCACAGTGGGGAACAAGACAGGAGGGTGTTCACAGTGGGAAATATACAGAAGGGAGTTCACAGGGAGTAATAGACAGGAGGGTATTCACAGGGAGAAACATACAGGAGGGAGTTCACAGGTGGAATTCGGCAGAAGGGTGTTCACAGGGGGAATTAGAATGGAGGGTGTTCACAGGGGGAATTAGAAAGGATGATGTTCACAGGGGGAATTCGACAGGAGGGTGTTCACAGTGGGAATTAAACAGGAGGGTTTTCATAGGGGGAATGAGACAGGAGGATGTTCACAGGGGGAATTAGACAGGAGGGTGTTCACACGGGGAATTAGACAGGAGTTTGTTCACAGGGGAATTAGACAGGAGGGTGTTCACAGGGGGAATTAGACAGGAGGGTGTTCACAGTGGGAATTAAACCGGAGGCTGTTCACAGTGGGAATAAGACAGGAGAGTGTTCACAGGGGGAATTAGACAGGATGGTGTTCACAGGGGGAATTAGACAGGCAGCTGTTCAGAGGGGGAATAAGGCAGGAGGGTGATCACAGGCGGAATTAGACAGGAGGGTGTTCACAGGGGGAATGAGACAGGAGGGTGTTCACAGTGGGAATTAAACAGGAGGGTTTTCATCGGGGGAATGAGACAGGAGGGTGTTCACAGGGGGAATTAGACAGGAGGGTGTTCACAGTGGGAATTAAACTGGAGGGTGTTCACAGTGGGAATAAGACAGGAGAGTGATCACAGGGGGAATTAGACAGGATGGTGTTCACAGGGGGAATTAGACAGGCAGCTGTTCAGAGGGGGAATAAGACAGGAGGGTGATCACAGGGGGAATTAGAGAAGAGGGTGATTACAGGGGGAATATGATAGGAGGGTGTTTACAGGGGCTATTAGACAGGCAGCTGTTCAGAGGGGGAATAAGACAGGAGGGTGATCACAGGCGGAATTAGACAGGAGGGTGTTCACAGGGGGAATGAGACAGGAGGGTGTTCACAGGGGGAATTAGACAGGAGGGTGTTCACAGGGGGAATTAGACAGGAGGGTGTTCACAGGGGAATTAGACAGAAGAGTGTTCACAGGGGGAATTAGACAGGAGGGTGTTCACAGTGGGAATTAAACTGGAGGGTGTTCACAGTGGGAATAAGACAGGAGAGTGTTTACAGGGGGAATTAAACAGGAGGGTTTTCATGGGGGGAATGAGACAAGAGGGTGTTCACAGGGGGAATTAGACAGGAAGGTGTTCACACGGGGAATTAGACAAGGCGGCGATCACGGGGGAATTAGACAGGAGGGCGTTCACAGGGGGAAATATGCAGGAGTATGTTCACAGGGGAATTAGACAGGAGGGTGTCCACAGTGGGGAACAAGACAGGAGGGTGTTCACAGTGGGAAATATACAGAAGGGTGTTCACAGGGAGTAATAGACAGGAGGGTACTCACAGGGAGAAACATACAGGAGGGAGTTCACAGGTGGAATTCGGCAGGAGGGTGTTCACAGGGGGAATTGGAATTGAGGGTGTTCACAGGGGGAATTAGAAAGGATGATGTTCACAGGGGGAATTAGACAGGCAGCTGTTCAGAGGGGGAATAAGGCAGGAGGGTGATCACAGGCGGAATTAGACAGGAGGGTGTTCACAGGGGGAATGAGACAGGAGGGTGTTCACAGTGGGAATTAAACAGGAGGGTTTTCATCGGGGGAATGAGACAGGAGGGTGTTCACAGGGGGAATTAGACAGGAGGGTGTTCACAGTGGGAATTAAACTGGAGGGTGTTCACAGTGGGAATAAGACAGGAGAGTGTTCACAGGGGGAATTAGACAGGATGGTGTTCACAGGGAGAATTAGACAGGCAGCTGTTCAGAGGGGAAATAAGACAGGAGGGTGATCACAGGCGGAATTAAACAGGAGGTTGTTCACAGGGGGAATGAGACAGGAGGGTGTTCACAGTGGGAATTAAACAGGAGGGTTTTCATAGGGGGAATGAGACAGGAGGGTGTTCACAGGGGGTATTAGACAGGAGGGTGTTCACACGGGGAATTAGACAGGAGGGTGTTCACAGGGTGGATTGGACACGAGTGTGATCACAGGGGGAATTAGAGAAGAGGGTGTTCACAGGGGGAATTAGACAGGAGGGTGTTCACACGGGGAATTAGACAAGGCGGCGATCACGGGGGAATTAGACAGGAGGGCGTTCACAGGGGGAAATATGCAGGAGTATGTTCACAGGGGAATTAGACAGGAGGGTGTCCACAGTGGGGAACAAGACAGGAGGGTGTTCACAGTGGGAAATATACAGAAGGGTGTTCACAGGGAGTAATAGACAGGAGGGTATTCACAGGGAGAAACATCCAGGAGGGAGTTCACAGGTGGAATTCGGCAGGAGGGTGTTCACAGGGGGAATTGGAATTGAGGGTGTTCACAGGGGGAATTAGAAAGGATGATGTTCACAGGGGGAATTACACAGGCAGCTGTTCAGAGGGGGAATAAGGCAGGAGGGTGATCACAGGCGGAATTAGACAGGAGGGTGTTCACAGGGGGAATGAGACAGGAGGGTGTTCACAGTGGGAATTAAACAGGAGGGTTTTCATCGGGGGAATGAGACAGGAGGGTGTTCACAGGGGGAATTAGACAGGAGGGTGTTCACAGTGGGAATTAAACTGGAGGGTGTTCACAGTGGGAATAAGACAGGAGAGTGTTCACAGGGGGAATTAGACAGGATGGTGTTCACAGGGGGAATTAGACAGGCAGCTGTTCAGAGGGGAAATAAGACAGGAGGGTGATCACAGGCGGAATTAGACAGGAGGGTGTTCACAGGGGGAATGAGACAGGAGGGTGTTCACAGTGGGAATTAAACAGGAGGGTTTTCATAGGGGGAATGAGACAGGAGGGTGTTCACAGGGGGTATTAGACAGGAGGGTGTTCATACGGGGAATTAGACAGGAGGGTGTTCACAGGGTGGATTGGACACGAGTGTGATCACAGGGGGAATTAGAGAAGAGGGTGATCACAGGGGGAATATGATAGGAGGGTGCTTACAGGGGGTATCAGACAGGCCGCTGTTCAGAGGGGGAATTAGACAGGAGGGTGATCACAGGCGGAATTAGACAGGAGGGTGTTCACAGGGGGAATGAGACAGGAGGGTATTCACAGGGGGAATTAGACAGGAGGGTGTCCACAGTGGGAATTAAACAGGAGTGTTTTCAGAGGGGGAATGAGACAGGAGGGTGTTCACAGGGGGAATTAGACAGGAGGGTGTTCACACGGGGAATTAGACAGGAGGGTGTTCACAGGGTGGATTGGACAGGAGGGTGTTCACAGGGGAATTAGACAGGAGGGTGTTCACAGGGGAATTAGACAGGAGGGAGTTCACAGGGGGAATTAGAGAAGAGGGTGATCACAGGGGGAATATGATAGGAGGGTGTTTACAGGGGGAATATGATAGGAGGGTGTTTACAGGGGCTATTAGACAGGCAGCTGTTCAGAGGGGGAATAAGACAGGAGGGTGATCACAGGGGGAATTAGAGAAGAGGGAGTTCACAGGTGGAATTCGGCAGGAGGGTGTTCACAGGGGGAATTAGAATGGAGGGTGTTCACAGGGGGAATTAGAAAGGATGATGTTCACAGGGGGAATTCGACAGGAGGGTGTTCACAGTGGGAATTAAACAGGAGGGTTTTCATAGGGGATATGAGACAGGAGGGTGTTCACAGCGGGAATTAGACAGGAGGGTGGTCACACGGGGAATTAAACAGGAGGGTGTTCACAGGGTGGATTGGACAGGAGGGTGTTCACAGGGGAATTAGACAGGACGGTGTTCACAAGGCGAGTTAGAGAAGAGGGTGATCACAGGGGGAATATGATAGGAGGGTGTTTACAGGGGGAATATGATAGGAGGGTGTTTACAGGGGCTATTAGAAAGGCAGCTGTTCAGAGGGGGAATAAGACAGGAGGGTGATCACAGGCGGAATTAGACAGGTGGGTGTTCACAGGGGGAATGAGACAGGAGGGTGTTCACAGGGGGAATTAGACAGGAGGGTGTTCACAGGGGGAATTAGACAGGAGGGTGTTCACAGGGAAATTAGACAGGAGAGTGTTCACAGGGGGAATTAGACAGGAGGGTGTTCACAGTGGGAATTAAACTGAAGGGTGTTCACAGTGGGAATAAGACAGGAGAGTGTTCACAGGGGGAATTAAACAGGAGGGTTTTCATGGGGGGAATGAGACAGGAGGGTGTTCACAGGGGGAATTAGACAGGAGGGTGTTCACACGGGGAATTAGACAAGGCGGCGATCACGGGGGAATCAGACCGGAGGGCGTTCACAGGGGGAAATATGCAGGAGTATGTTCACAGGGGAATTAGACAGGAGGGTGTCCACAGTGGGGAACAAGACAGGAGGGTGTTCACAGTGGGAAATATACAGAAGGGTGTTCACAGGGAGTAATAGACAGGAGGGTATTCACAGGGAGAAACATACAGGAGGGAGTTCACAGGTGGAATTCGGCAGGAGGGTGTTCACAGGGGGATTTAGAATGGAGGGTGTTCACAGAGGGAATTAGAAAGGATGATGTTCACAGGGGGAATTCGACAGGAGGGTGTTCACAGTGGGAATTAAACAGGAGGGTATTCATAGTGGGAATGAGACAGGAGGGTGTTCACAGGGGGATTTAGACAGGAGGGTGTTCACACGGGGAATTAGACAGGAGGGTGTTCACAGGGGAATTAGACAGGAGGGTGTTCACATTGGGAATTAAACTGGAGGGTGTTCACAGTGGGAATAAGACAGGAGGGTGTTCACAGGGGGAATTAGACAGGAGGATGATCACAGGGGGAATTAGACAGGAGGTTGTTCACAGTGGGAATTAAACTGGAGGGTGTTCACAGTGGGAATAAGACAGGAGAGTGTTCACAGGGGTATTAGACAGGATGGTGTTCACAGGGGGAATTAGACAGGAGGGTGTTCACAGGGGAATTAGACAGGAGGGTGTTCACAGGGGGAATTAGACAGGAGGGTGTTCACAGTGGGAATTAAACTGGAGGGTGTTCACAGTGGGAATAAGACAGGAGAGTGTTCACAGGGGGAATTAGACAGGATGGTGTTAACAGGGGGAATTAGACAGGCAGCTGTTCAGAGGGGGAATAAGGCAGGAGGGTGATCACAGGCGGAATTAGACAGGAGGGTGTTCACAGGGGGAATGAGACAGGAGGGTGCTTACAGTGGGAATTAAACAGGAGGGTTTTCATCGGAGGAATGAGACAGGAGGGTGTTCACAGGGGGAATTAGACAGGAGAGTGTACACAGTGGGAATTAAACTGGAGGGTGTACACACTGGGAATAAGACAGGAGAGTGTTCACAGGGGGAATTAGACAGGATGGTGTTCACAGGGGGAATTAGACAGGCAGCTGTTCAGAGGGGGAATAAGACAGGAGGGTGATCACAGGCGGAATTCGACAGGAGGGTGTTCACAGGGGGAATGAGACAGGAGGGTGTTCACACGGGGAATTAAACAGGAGGGTTTTCATAGGGGGAATGAGACAGGAGGGTGTTCACAGGGGGAATTAGACAGGAGGGTGTTCACACGGGGAATTAGACGGGAGGGTGTTCACAGGGTGGATTGGACAGGAGTGTGATCACAGGGGGAATTAGAGAAGAGGGTCATCACAGGGGGAATATGATAGGAGGGTGTTTACAGGGGGTATTAGACAGGCCGCTGTTCAGAGGGGGAATAAGACAGGAGGGTGATCACAGGCGGAATTAGATAGGAGGGTGTTCACAGGGGGAATGAGACAGGAGGGTGTTCACAGGGGGAATTAGACAGGAGGGTGTTCACAGGGGGAATTAGACAGGAGGGTGTTCACAGTGGGAATTAAACTGGAGGGTGTTCACAGTGGGAATAAGACAGGAGGGTGTTCACAGGGGGAATTAGACAGGATGGTGTTAACAGGGGGAATTAGACAGGCAGCTGTTCAGAGGGGGAATAAGGCAGGAGGGTGATCACAGGCGGAATTAGACAGGAGGGTGTTCACAGGGGGAATGAGACAGGAGGGTGTTTACAGTGGGAATTAAACAGGAGGGTTTTCATCGGGGGAATGAGACAGGAGGGTGTTCACAGGGGGAATTAGACAGGAGAGTGTTCACAGTGGGAATTAAACTGGAGGGTGTACACACTGGGAATAAGACAGGAGAGTGTTCACAGGGGGAATTAGACAGGATGGTGTTCACAGGGGGAATTGTACAGGCAGCTGTTCAGAGGGGGAATAAGACAGGAGGGTGATCACAGGCGGAATTCGACAGGAGGGTGTTCACAGGGGGAATGAGACAGGAGGGTGTTCACACGGGGAATTAAACAGGAGGGTTTTCATAGGGGGAATGAGACAGGAGGGTGTTCACAGGGGGAATTAGACAGGAGGGTGTTCACACGGGGAATTAGACGGGAGGGTGTTCACAGGGTGGATTGGACAGGAGTGTGATCACAGGGGGAATTAGAGAAGAGGGTCATCACAGGGGGAATATGATAGGAGGGTGTTTACAGGGGGTATTAGACAGGCCGCTGTTCAGAGGGGGAATAAGACAGGAGGGTGATCACAGGCGGAATTAGATAGGAGGGTGTTCACAGGGGGAATGAGACAGGAGGGTGTTCACAGGGGGAATTAGACAGGAGGGTGTTCACAGGGGGAATTAGACAGGAGGGTGTTCACAGTGGGAATTAAACTGGAGGGTGTTCACAGTGGGAATAAGACAGGAGGGTGTTCACAGGGGGAATTAGACAGGATGGTGTTCACAGTGGGAACTGGACAGGAGGTTGTTCACAGTGGGAATTAGATAATAGGGTTTTCACAGGGGGAATTTGACTGGGAGTATTCACAGGGGGAACTAGACAGGAGGGTATTCACAGTGCGAATTATACAGCATGGTGTTCACAGGGGGAATTAGACAGGAGGATGATCACAGTGGGAATTAAACAGGAGGTCTATCACACGGGGAATAAGACAGGATGGTGTTCACAGGGGGAATTAGACAGGAGGGTGTTCACACGGGGAATTAGACAGGCAGCTGTTCAGAGGGGAAATAAGACAGGAGTGTGATCACAGTTGGAATTAGACAGGAGGGTGTTCACAGGGGGAATGAGACAGGAGGGTGTTCACAGTGGGAATTAAACAGGAGGGTTTTCATAGGGGGAATGAGACAGGAGGGTGTTCACAGGGGGTATTAGACAGGAGGGTGTTCACACGGGGAATTAGACAGGAGGGTGTTCACAGGGTGGATTGGACACGAGTGTGATCACAGGGGGAATTAGAGAAGAGGGTGATCACAGGGGGAATATGATAGGAGGGTGTTTACAGGGGGTATCAGACAGGCCGCTGTTCAGAGGGGGAATAAGACAGGAGGGTGATCACAGGCGGATTTAGACAGGAGGGTGTTCACAGGGGGAATGAGACAGGAGGGTATTCACAGGGGGAATTAGACAGGAGGGTGTCCACAGTGGGAATTAAACAGGAGGGTTTTCAGAGGGGAATGAGACAGGAGGGTGTTCACAGGGGGAATTAGACAGGAGGGTGTTCACACGGGGAATTAGACAGGGGGGTGTTCACAGGGTGGATTGGACAGGAGGGTGTTCACAGGGGAATTAGACAGGAGGGTGTTCACAGGGGAATTAGACAGGAGGGTGTTCACAGGGGGAATTAGAGAAGAGGGTGATCACAGGGGGAATATGATAGGAGGGTGTTTACAGGGGGAATATGATAGGAGGGTGTTTACAGGGGCTATTAGACAGGCAGCTGTTCAGAGGGGGAATAAGACAGGAGGGTGATCACAGGGGGAATTAGAGAAGAGGGAGTTCACAGGTGGAGTTCGGCAGGAGGGTGTTCACAGGGGGAATTAGAATGGAGGGTGTTCACAGGGGGAATTAGAAAGGATGATGTTCACAGGCGGAATTAGACAGGAGGGTGTTCACAGGGGGAATGAGACAGGAGGGTGTTCACAGGGGGAATTAGACAGGAGGGTGTTCACAGGGGGAATTAGACAGGAGGGTGTTCACAGGGAAATTAGACAGGAGAGTGTTCACAGGGGGAATTAGACAGGAGGGTGTTCACACGGGGAATTAGACAAGGCGGCGATCAAGGGGGAATTAGACAGGAGGGCGTTCACAGGGGGAAATATGCAGGAGTATGTTCACAGGGGAATTAGACAGGAGGGTGTCCACAGTGGGGAACAAGACAGGAGGGTGTTCACAGTGGGAAATATACAGAAGGGTGTTCACAGGGAGTAATAGACAGCAGGGTATTCACAGGGAGAAACATACAGGAGGGAGTTCACAGGTGGAAATCGGCAGGAGGGTGTTCACAGTGGGAATTAGAATGGAGGGTGTTCACAGGGGGAATTAGAAAGGATGATGTTCACAGGGGGAATTCGACAGGAGTGTGTTCACAGAGGGAATTAAACAGGAGGGTTTTCATAGTGGGAATGAGACAGGAGGGTGTTCACAGGGGGAATTAGACAGGAGGGTGTTCACACGGGGAATTAGACAGGAGGGTGTTCACAGGGGAATTAGACAGGAGGGTGTTCACATTGGGAATTAAACTGGAGGGTGTTCACAGTGGGAATAAGACAGGAGCGTGTTCACAGGGGGAATTAGACAGGAGGATGATCACAGGGGGAATTAGACAGGAGGGTGTTCACAGTGGGAATTAAACTGGAGGGTGTTCACAGTGGGAATAAGACAGGAGATTGTTCACAGGGGTATTAGACAGGATGGTGTTCACAGGGGGAATTAGACAGGAGGGTGTTCACAGGGGAATTAGACAGGAGGGTGTTCACAGGGGGAATTAGACAGGAGGGTTTTCACAGTGGGAATTAAACTGGAGGGTGTTCACAGTGGGAATAAGACAGGAGAGTGTTCACAGGGGGAATTAGACAGGATGGTGTTCACAGGGGCAATTAGACAGGCAGCTGTTCAGAGGGGGAATAAGGCAGGAGGGTGATCACAGGCGGAATTAGACAGGATGATGTTCACAGGGGGAATGAGACAGGAGGGTGTTCACAGTGGGAATTAAACAGGAGGGTTTTCATCGGGGGAATGAGACAGGAGGGTGTTCACAGGGGGAATTAGACAGGAGGGTGTTCACAGTGGGAATTAAACTGGAGGGTGTTCACAGTGGGAATAAGACAGGAGTGTGTTCACAGGGGGAATTAGACAGGATGGTGTTCACAGGGGGAATTAGACAGGCAGCTGTTCAGAGGGGGAATAAGACAGGAGGGTGATCACAGGCGGAATTAGACAGGAGGGTGTTCACAGGGGGAATGAGACAGGAGGGTGTTCACACGGGGAATTAAACAGGAGGGTTTTCATCGGGGGAATGAGACAGGAGGGTGTTCACAGGGGGAATTAGACAGGAGGGTGTTCACACGGGGAATTAGACGGGAGGGTGTTCACAGGGTGGATTGGACAGGAGTGTGATCACAGGGGGAATTAGAGAAGAGGGTCATCACAGGGGGAATATGATAGGAGGGTGTTTACAGGGGGTATTAGACAGGCCGCTGTTCAGAGGGGGAATTAGACAGGAGGGTGTTCACAGTGGGAATTAAACTGGAGGGTGTTCACAGTGGGAATAAGACAGGAGAGTGTTCACAGGGGGAATTAGACAGGATGGTGTTCACAGTGGGAACTGCACAGGAGGTTGTTCACAGTGGGAATTAGATAATAGGATTTTCACAGGGGGAATTTGACTGGGAGTATTCACAGGGGGAACTGGACAGGAGGGTATTCACAGTGCGAATTATACAGCATGGTGTTCACAGGGGGAATTAGACAGGAGGATGATCACAGGGGGTATTAGACAGGAGGATGATCACAGGGGAATTGGACAGGAGGGTATTCACAGTGGGAATTAAACAGGAGGTCTATCACAGGGGGAATAAGACAGGATGGTGTTCACAGGGGGAATTAGACAGGAGGGTGTTCACACGGGGAATTAGACAAGGCGGCGATCATGGGGGAATTCGACAGGATGGCGTTCACAGGGGGAATAAGACAGGAGGGTGTTCACAGGGGGAATTAGACAGGAGGGTGTTCACAGGGGGAATTAGACAGGAGGGTGTTCACACGGGGAATTAGACAAGGCGGCGATCACGGGGGAATTCGACAGGAGGGCGTTCACAGGGGGAATAAGACAGGAGGGTGTTCACAGGGGGAATAAGACAGGAGGGTGTTCACAGGGGGAATTAGACAGGAGGGTGTTCACAGTGGGAATTAAACTGGAGGGTGTTCACAGTGGGAATAAGCAGGAGAGTGTTCACAGGGGGAATTAGACAAGATGGTGTTCACAGGGGGAATTAGACAGGAGGGTGTTCACAGTGGGAATTAAACTGGAGGGTGTTCACAGGGGGAATAAGACAGGATGGTGTTCACAGGGGGAATTAGATAGGAGTGTGTTCACAGGGGGAATTAGACAGGAGGAAGTTCACAGTGGGAATTAAACAGGAGGGTTTTCATGGGGGGAATGAGACATCAGGGTGTTCACAGGGGGAATTAGGCAGGAGGGTGTTCACACGGGGAATTAGACAGGAGGCTGCTCACAGGGGGAATTAGACAGGTGGGTGTACACAGGGGAGTTAGACAGGAGGGTGTTCACAGGGGGAAATATACAGAAGGGTGTTCACAGGGAGAAATATAAGGAGGGTATTCACAGGGAGAAACATACAGGAGGGAGTTCACAGGTGGAATTCGGCAGGAGGGTGTTCACAGGGGGAATTAGAATGGAGGGTGTTCACAGGGGGAATTAGAAAGGATGATGTTCACAGGGGGACTCCGACAGGAGGGTGTTCACAGTGGGAATTAAACAGGAGGGTTTTCATAGGGGGAATGAGACAGGAGGGTGTTCACAGGGGGAATTAGACAGGAGGGTGTTCACAAGGTGGATTGGACAGGAGGGTGTTCACAGGGGAATTAGACAGGAGGGTGTTCACAGGGGGAATTAGAGAAGAGGGTGAACACAGGGGGAATATGATAGGAGGGTGTTTACAGGGGCTATTAGACAGGCAGCTGTTCAGAGGGGGAATAAGACAGGAGGGTGATCACAGGGGGAATTAGAGAAGAGGGTGATCACAGGGGGAATGAGACAGGAGGGTGTTCACAGGGGGCATTAGACAGGAGGGTGTTCACAGGGGGAATTAGACAGGAGTTTGTTCACAGGGGAATTAGACAGGAGGGTGTTCACAGGGGGAATTAGACAGGAGGGTGTTCACAGTGGGAATTAAACTGGAGGGTGTTCACAGTGGGAATAAGACAGGAGAGTGTTCACAGGGGGAATTAAACAGGAGGGTTTTAATGGTGGAAATGAGAGAGGAGGGTGTTCACACGGGGAATTAGACAAGGCGGCGATCACGGGGGAATCAGACAGGAGGGCGTTCACAGGGGGAAATATGCAGTAGTATGTTCACAGGGGAATTAGACAGGAGGGTGTCCACAGTGGGGAACAAGACAGGAGGGTGTTCACAGTGGGAAATATACAGAAGGGTGTTCACAGGGAGAAATATACAGGAGGGTATTAACAGGGAGAAACATACAGGAGGGAGTTCACTGGTGGAATTCGGCAGGCGGGTGTTCACAGGGGGAATTAGAATGGAGGGTGTTCACAGGGGGAATTAGAAAGGATGATGTTCACAGGGGGAATTCGACAGGAGGGTATTCACAGTGGGAATTAAACAGGAGCGTTTTCATAGTGGGAATGAGGCAGGAGGGTATTCACAGGGGAATTAGACAGGAGGTTGTTCACACGGGGAATTCGACAGGCGGTTGTTCACAGGGGGAATTAGACAGGAGGGTGTTCACAGGGGGAATTAGACAGGAGAGTGTTCACAGTGGGAATTAAACTGGAGGGTGTTCACAGTGGGAATAAGACAGGAGAGTGTTCACAGGGGGAATTAGACAGGATGGTGTTCACAGGGGGAATTAGGCAGGAGGGTGTTCACACGGGGAATTAGACAGGAGGCTGCTCACAGGGGGAATTAGACAGGTGGGTGTACACAGGGGAGTTAGACAGGAGGGTGTTCACAGGGGGAAATATACAGAAGGGTGTTCACAGGGAGAAATATAAGGAGGGTATTCACAGGGAGAAACATACAGGAGGGAGTTCACAGGTGGAATTCGGCAGGAGGGTGTTCACAGGGGGAATTAGAATGGAGGGTGTTCACAGGGGGAATTAGAAAGGATGATGTTCACAGGGGGACTCCGACAGGAGGGTGTTCACAGTGGGAATTAAACAGGAGGGTTTTCATAGGGGGAATGAGACAGGAGGGTGTTCACAGGGGGAATTAGACAGGAGGGTGTTCACAAGGTGGATTGGACAGGAGGGTGTTCACAGGGGAATTAGACAGGAGGGTGTTCACAGGGGGAATTAGAGAAGAGGGTGAACACAGGGGGAATATGATAGGAGGGTGTTTACAGGGGCTATTAGACAGGCAGCTGTTCAGAGGGGGAATAAGACAGGAGGGTGATCACAGGGGGAATTAGAGAAGAGGGTGATCACAGGGGGAATGAGACAGGAGGGTGTTCACAGGGGGCATTAGACAGGAGGGTGTTCACAGGGGGAATTAGACAGGAGTTTGTTCACAGGGGAATTAGACAGGAGGGTGTTCACAGGGGGAATTAGACAGGAGGGTGTTCACAGTGGGAATTAAACTGGAGGGTGTTCACAGTGGGAATAAGACAGGAGAGTGTTCACAGGGGGAATTAAACAGGAGGGTTTTCATGGGGGAAATGAGAGAGGAGGGTGTTCACACGGGGAATTAGACAAGGCGGCGATCACGGGGGAATCAGACAGGAGGGCGTTCACAGGGGGAAATATGCAGTAGTATGTTCACAGGGGAATTAGACAGGAGGGTGTCCACAGTGGGGAACAAGACAGGAGGGTGTTCACAGTGGGAAATATACAGAAGGGTGTTCACAGGGAGAAATATACAGGAGGGTATTAACAGGGAGAAACATACAGGAGGGAGTTCACTGGTGGAATTCGGCAGGCGGGTGTTCACAGGGGGAATTAGAATGGAGGGTGTTCACAGGGGGAATTAGAAAGGATGATGTTCACAGGGGGAATTCGACAGGAGGGTATTCACAGTGGGAATTAAACAGGAGCGTTTTCATAGTGGGAATGAGGCAGGAGGGTATTCACAGGGGAATTAGACAGGAGGGTGTTCACACGGGGAATTCGACAGGCGGGTGTTCACAGGGGGAATTAGACAGGAGGGTGTTCACAGGGGGAATTAGACAGGAGAGTGTTCACAGTGGGAATTAAACTGGAGGGTGTTCACAGTGGGAAGAAGACAGGAGAGTGTTCACAGGGGGAATTAGACAGGATGGTGTTCACAGGGGGAATTAGAGCCGGAGGGTGTTCACAGTGGGAATTAAACTGGAGGTTGTTCACAGGGGGAATAAGACAGGATGGTGTTCACAGGGGGAATTAGATAGGAGGGTGTTCACAGGGGGAATTAGACAGGAGGGTGTTCATACGGGGAATTGGCCAGGAGGGTGTTCACAGGGGGAAGTGGACAGGAGGGTCTTCACAGGGGGTATTGGACAGGAGGGTGTTCACAGGGGGAGTTGGACAGGAGGGTGTTCACAGTGGGAACTGGACAGGAGGTTGTTCACAGTGGGAATTAGATAATAGGGTTTTCACAGGGGGAATTTGAATGGGAGTATTCACAGGGGGAACTAGACAGGAGGGTATTCACAGTGCGAATTATACAGGATGGTGTTCGCAGGAATTAGACAGGAGGATGATCACAGGGGGTATTAGACAGGAGGATGATCACAGGGGAATTAGACAGGAGGGTATTCACAGTGGGAATTAAACAGGAGGTCTTTCACAGGGGGAATAAGACAGGATGGTGTTCACAGGGGGAATTAGACAGTAGGGTGTTCACGGCGGGGTATTAGACAGGAGGGTGTTTGCAGGGGTAATTAGACAGGGGTGTGCTCAGAGTGGGTATTTGACAGGAGGGTATTCACAGAGTGATTCAGACAGGAGGGTAATCACAGGGGTATTAGACAGGTAGGTGTTTACTGTGTGAATTAGACAGAAGGGTGTTCATAGGGGGAATTAGACAGGAGGGTGTTCACAGGGGGAATTAGACAGGAGGGTGTACACAGGGGGAGTTAGACAGGAGGGTGTTCACAGGGAAAATTAGACAAGAGGGTGTTCACAGGGGGAATTAGACAGGAGGGTGTTCACACGGGGAATTAGACAAGGCGGCGATCACGGGGGAATTCGACAGGAGTGCGTTCACAGGGGGAAATATACAGGAGTGTGTTCACAGGCGGAATTAGACAGGAGGGTGTCCACAGTGGGGAATAAGACAGGAGGGTGTTCACAGGGGGAAATATAAAGGTGGGTGTTCACTGGGGGGAAATATACAGAAGGGTGTTCACAGGGAGAAATATACAGGAGGGTATTCACAGGGAGAAACATACAGGAGGGAGTTCACAGGTGGAATTCGGCAGGAGGGTGTTCACAGGTGGATTCAGACAGGAGGGTGCTCACAGGGGGAATTTGATGGGAGTGTGTTCAAAGGGTAATGAGTCAGGAGGGTGCTTACAGGGGTAATTAGACAGGAGGTTGTTCGCAGGTGGTATTAGACAGGAGAGTGATCACTGTCAGAATTAGACATGTGAATGTTCACAGGGGGAATTAGACAGGAGGGTGATGGCAGCGGAATAAGCCAGGAGGGTGGTCACAGTGGGGAATTAGACAGGAGGGTGTTCACGGGGGAATTAGACAGGATGGTGTTCACAGGGGGAATTAGCCAGGAGGGATTCCACAGGGGGAATTAGACAGGAGGGGTTTCACAGGGGTAATTAGACAGGAGGGATTTCACAGTTGGAATTAGACAGGAGTGTGCTTACATTGAGAAATAGTCAGGAAGTTGTTTACCGTGAGAATTTGTTAGGAGTGTGTTCACAGGGGGAATTAGAGAGGAGGGTGATCACAGGGGAATTAGAGAGGTGGGTGTTCACAGGGGGAATTAGACAGGAGATTGTTCACAGAGTGAATTAGACAGGAGGGCGTGCACAGGGGGAATTAAACAGGAGGATGGGCACAGGGGGAATAAGACAGGAGGGTTTTCACAGGTGGAATTAGAAAGGGTGGTGTTGTAAGGGGGTATTAGACGGGATGGCGATCAGAGCGGGGAAGTAGACAGGAGGGTATTCACATGGGGAATTAGACAGGAGGGTATTCACATGGGGAATTAGACAGGAGGGTGTTCACAGACGCAATAAGACAGGAGGGTGTTCACAGGGGCTATTAAACAGGAGAGTGTACACAGGGGAATGAGGCAGCAGGGTGTTCACAGCGGGAATTCGACAAGAAGGCCATCACAGGGGGAATTAGGCAGGAGGGTGTTCACAGGGGGAATTAGACAGGATGGTGTTAACAGGGGGAATTAGACAGGCAGCTGTTCAGAGGGGGAATAAGGCAGGAGGGTGATCACAGGCGGAATTAGACAGGAGGGTGTTCACAGGGGGAATGAGACAGGAGGGTGTTCACAGTGGGAATTAAACTGGAGGGTGTTCACAGTGGGAATAAGACAGGAGAGTGTTCACAGGGGGAATTAGACAGGATGGTGTTAACAGGGGGAATTAGACAGGCAGCTGTTCAGAGGGGGAATAAGGCAGGAGGGTGATCACAGGCGGAATTAGACAGGAGGGTGTTCACAGGAGGAATGAGACAGGAGGGTGTTCACAGTGGGAATTAAACAGGAGGGTTTTCATCGGGGGAATGAGACAGGAGGGTGTTCACAGGGGGAATTAGACAGGAGGGTGTTCACAGTGGGAATTAAACTGGAGGGTGTTCACAGTGGGAATAAGACAGGAGTGTGTTCACAGGGGGAATTAGACAGGATGGTGTTCACAGGGGGAATTAGACAGGCAGCTGTTCAGAGGGGGAATAAGACAGGAGGGTGATCACAGGCGGAATTAGACAGGAGGGTGTTCACAGGGGGAATGAGACAGGAGGGTGTTCACACGGGGAATTAAACAGGAGGGTTTTCATCGGGGGAATGAGACAGGAGGGTGTTCACAGGGGGAATTAGACAGGAGGGTGTTCACACGGGGAATTAGACGGGAGGGTGTTCACAGGGTGGATTGGACAGGAGTGTGATCACAGGGGGAATTAGAGAAGAGGGTCATCACAGGGGGAATATGATAGGAGGGTGTTTACAGGGGGTATTAGACAGGCCGCTGTTCAGAGGGGGAATAAGACAGGAGGGTGATCACAGGCAGAATTAGATAGGAGGGTGTTCACAGGGGGAATGAGACAGGAGGGTGTTCACAGGGGGAATTAGACAGGAGGGTGTTCACAGGGGGAATTAGACAAGAGGGTGTTCACAGGGGGAATTAGACAGGAGGGTGTTCACAGTGGGAATTAAACTGGAGGGTGTTCACAGTGGGAATAAGACAGGAGAGTGTTCACAGGGGGAATTAGACAGGATGGTGTTCACAGTGGGAACTGCACAGGAGGTTGTTCACAGTGGGAATTAGATAATAGGGTTTTCACAGGGGGAATTTGACTGGGAGTATTCACAGGGGGAACTGGACAGGAGGGTATTCACAGTGCGAATTATACAGCATGGTGTTCACAGGGGGAATTAGACAGGAGGATGATCACAGGGGGTATTAGACAGGAGGATGATCACAGGGGAATTGGACAGGAGGGTATTCACAGTGGGAATTAAACAGGAGGTCTATCACAGGGGGAATAAGACAGGATGGTGTTCACAGGGGGAATTAGACAGGAGGGTGTTCACACGGGGAATTAGACAAGGCGGCGATCACGGGGGAATTCGACAGGATGGCGTTCACAGGGGGAATAAGACAGGAGGGTGTTCACAGGGGGAATTAGACAGGAGGGTGTTCACAGGGGGAATTAGACAGGAGGGTGTTCACACGGGGAATTAGACAAGGCGGCGATCACGGGGGAATTCGACAGGAGGGCGTTCACAGGGGGAATAAGACAGGAGGGTGTTCACAGGGGGAATAAGACAGGAGGGTGTTCACAGGGGGAATTAGACAGGAGGGTGTTCACAGTGGGAATTAAACTGGAGGGTGTTCACAGTGGGAATAAGCAGGAGAGTGTTCACAGGGGGAATTAGACAAGATGGTGTTCACAGGGGGAATTAGACAGGAGGGTGTTCACAGTGGGAATTAAACTGGAGGGTGTTCACAGGGGGAATAAGACAGGATGGTGTTCACAGGGGGAATTAGATAGGAGGGTGTTCACAGGGGGAATTAGACAGGAGGGAGTTCACAGTGGGAATTAAACAGGAGGGTTTTCATGGGGGGAATGAGACAGGAGGGTGTTCACAGGGGGAATTAGGCAGGAGGGTGTTCACACGGGGAATTAGACAGGAGGCTGCTCACAGGGGGAATTAGACAGGTGGGTGTACACAGGGGGAGTTAGACAGGAGGGTGTTCACAGGGGGAAATATACAGAAGGGTGTTCACAGGGAGAAATATAAGGAGGGTATTCACAGGGAGAAACATACAGGAGGGAGTTCACAGGTGGAATTCGGCAGGAGGGTGTTCACAGGGGGAATTAGAATGGAGGGTGTTCACAGGGGGAATTAGAAAGGATGATGTTCACAGGGGGACTCCGACAGGAGGGTGTTCACAGTGGGAATTAAACAGGAGGGTTTTCATAGGGGGAATGAGACAGGAGGGTGTTCACAGGGGGAATTAGACAGGAGGGTGTTCACAAGGTGGATTGGACAGGAGGGTGTTCACAGGGGAATTAGACAGGAGGGTGTTCACAGGGGGAATTAGAGAAGAGGGTGATCACAGGGGGAATATGATAGGAGGGTGTTTACAGGGGCTATTAGACAGGCAGCTGTTCAGAGGGGGAATAAGACAGGAGGGTGATCACAGGGGGAATTAGAGAAGAGGGTGATCACAGGGGGAATGAGACAGGAGGGTGTTCACAGGGGGCATTAGACAGGAGGGTGTTCACAGGGGGAATTAGACAGGAGGTTGTTCACAGGGGAATTAGACAGGAGGGTGTTCACAGGGGGAATTAGACAGGAGGGTGTTCACAGTGGGAATTAAACTGGAGGGTGTTCACAGTGGGAATAAGACAGGAGAGTGTTCACAGGGGGAATTAAACAGGAGGGTTTTCATGGGGGGAATGAGAGAGGAGTGTGTTCACAGGGGGAATTAGACAGGAGGGTGTTCACACGGGGAATTAGACAAGGCGGCGATCACGGGGGAATCAGACAGGAGGGCGTTCACAGGGGGAAATATGCAGTAGTATGTTCACAGGGGAATTAGACAGGAGGGTGTCCACAGTGGGGAACAAGACAGGAGGGTGTTCACAGTGGGAAATATACAGAAGGGTGTTCACAGGGAGAAATATACAGGAGGGTATTAACAGGGAGAAACATACAGGAGGGAGTTCACTATTGGAATTCGGCAGGCGGGTGTTCACAGGGGGAATTAGAATGGAGGGTGTTCACAGGGGGAATTAGAAAGGATGATGTTCACAGGGGGAATTCGACAGGAGGGTATTCACAGTGGGAATTAAACAGGAGGGTTTTCATAGTGGGAATGAGGCAGGAGGGTGTTCACAGGGGAATTAGACAGGAGGGTGTTCACACGGGGAATTCGACAGGCGGGTGTTCACAGGGGGAATTAGACAGGAGGGTGTTCACAGGGGGAATTAGACAGGAGAGTGTTCACAGTGGGAATTAAACTGGAGGGTGTTCACAGTGGGAATAAGACAGGAGAGTGTTCACAGGGGGAATTAGACAGGATGGTGTTCACAGGGGGAATTTGACCTGAGGGTGTTCACAGTGGGAATTAAACTGGAGGTTGTTCACAGGGGGAATAAGACAGGATGGTGTTCACAGGGGGAATTAGATAGGAGGGTGTTCACAGGGGGAATTAGACAGGAGGGTGTTCATACGGGGAATTGGCCAGGAGGGTGTTCACAGGGGGAAGTGGACAGGAGGGTCTTCACAGGGGGTATTGGACAGGAGGGTGTTCACAGGGGGAGTTGGACAGGAGGGTGTTCACAGTGGGAACTGGACAGGAGGTTGTTCACAGTGGGAATTAGATAATAGGGTTTTCACAGGGGGAATTTGAATGGGAGTATTCACAGGGGGAACTAGACAGGAGGGTATTCACAGTGCGAATTATACAGGATGGTGTTCGCAGGAATTAGACAGGAGGATGATCACAGGGGGTATTAGACAGGAGGATGATCACAGGGGAATTAGACAGGAGGGTATTCACAGTGGGAATTAAACAGGAGGTCTTTCACAGGGGGAATAAGACAGGATGGTGTTCACAGGGGGAATTAGACAGTAGGGTGTTCACGGCGGGGTATTAGACAGGAGGGTGTTTGCAGGGGTAATTAGACAGGGGTGTGCTCAGAGTGGGTATTTGACAGGAGGGTATTCACAGAGTGATTCAGACAGGAGGGTAATCACAGGGGTATTAGACAGGTAGGTGTTTACTGTGTGAATTAGACAGAAGGGTGTTCATAGGGGGAATTAGACAGGAGGGTGTTCACAGGGGGAATTAGACAGGAGGGTGTACACAGGGGGAGTTAGACAGGAGGGTGTTCACAGGGAAAATTAGACAAGAGGGTGTTCACAGGGGGAATTAGACAGGAGGGTGTTCACACGGGGAATTAGACAAGGCGGCGATCACGGGGGAATTCGACAGGAGTGCGTTCACAGGGGGAAATATACAGGAGTGTGTTCACAGGCGGAATTAGACAGGAGGGTGTCCACAGTGGGGAATAAGACAGGAGGGTGTTCACAGGGGGAAATATAAAGGTGGGTGTTCACTGGGGGGAAATATACAGAAGGGTGTTCACAGGGAGAAATATACAGGAGGGTATTCACAGGGAGAAACATACAGGAGGGAGTTCACAGGTGGAATTCGGCAGGAGGGTGTTCACAGGTGGATTCAGACAGGAGGGTGCTCACAGGGGGAATTTGATGGGAGTGTGTTCAAAGGGTAATGAGTCAGGAGGGTGCTTACAGGGGTAATTAGACAGGAGGTTGTTCGCAGGTGGTATTAGACAGGAGAGTGATCACTGTCAGAATTAGACATGTGAATGTTCACAGGGGGAATTAGACAGGAGGGTGATGGCAGCGGAATAAGCCAGGAGGGTGGTCACAGTGGGGAATTAGACAGGAGGGTGTTCACGGGGGAATTAGACAGGATGGTGTTCACAGGGGGAATTAGCCAGGAGGGATTCCACAGGGGGAATTAGACAGGAGGGGTTTCACAGGGGTAATTAGACAGGAGGGATTTCACAGTTGGAATTAGACAGGAGTGTGCTTACATTGAGAAATAGTCAGGAAGTTGTTTACCGTGAGAATTTGTTAGGAGTGTGTTCACAGGGGGAATTAGAGAGGAGGGTGATCACAGGGGAATTAGAGAGGTGGGTGTGCACAGGGGGAATTAGACAGGAGATTGTTCACAGAGTGAATTAGACAGGAGGGCGTGCACAGGGGGAATTAAACAGGAGGATGGGCACAGGGGGAATAAGACAGGAGGGTTTTCACAGGGGGAATTAGAAAGGGTGGTGTTGTAAGGGGGTATTAGACGGGATGGCGATCAGAGCGGGGAAGTAGACAGGAGGGTATTCACATGGGGAATTAGACAGGAGGGTATTCACATGGCGAATTAGACAGGAGAGTGTTCACAGACGCAATAAGACAGGAGGGTGTTCACAGGGGCTATTAAACAGGAGAGTGTACACAGGGGAATGAGGCAGCAGGGTGTTCACAGCGGGAATTCGACAAGAAGGCCATCACAGGGGGAATTAGGCAGGAGGGTGTTCACAGGGGGAATTGGACAGGAGTGCGTTCACATGGGGAATTAGACAGGAGATGGTTCACAGGGGAAATTAGACAGGAGGGTGTTCATAGAGGGAATTAGACAGGAGGGTGTCCACAGGGGGGAATTAGACAGAAGGGTGTTGACAGGGGGAATATACAGGAGGGTGTTAACAGTGGGGAATGAGACAGGATGGTGTTCACAGGGGGAATTAGATAGGAGGGTGTTCACAGGGGGAATTAGACAGGAGGGTGTTCACAGTGGGAATTAAACAGGAGGGTGTTCACTGGGGGAATTAGACAGGAGGGTGTTTACAGTGGGAATTAAACAGGAGGTTGTTCACAGGGGGAATAAGACGGGATGGTGTTCACAGGAGGAATTAGACAGGAGGGTGTTCACAGGGGGACTTAGACAGGAGGGTGTTCACAGTGGGAATTAGACAGGAGGGTGTTCACAGGGGGAATAAGACAGGATGGTGTTCACAGGGGGAATTAGATAGGAGGGTGTTCACAGGGGGAATTAGACAGGAGGGTCTTCACAGGGGGCATTGGACAGGAGGGTGTACACAGGGGGAGTTGGACAGGAGGGTGTTCACACGGGGAATTAGCCAGGAGCTTATTCACAGTGGGAGTTAGACAATAGGGTTTTCACAGGGGGAATTTGACTGGGAGTGTTCACAGGGGGAATTAGACAGGAGGGTGTTCACAGTGCGAATTATACAGGATGGTGTTCACAGGGGGAATTAGACAGGAGGATGCTCACAGGGCAATTAGGCAGGAGGGTATTCACAGTGGGAATTAGACAGGAGGGTATTCACAGTGGGAATTAAACAGGAGGTTTTTCACAGGGGGAATAAGACAGGAGGGAGTTTGCAGGGGTAATTGGACAGGCGTTTGTTCACAGAGGGAATTTGACAGGAGGGTATTCACAGAGTGATTCAGAATGGAGGGTATTCACAGGGGGTATTAGACAGGTAGGTGTTTACTGTATGAATTAGACAGTAGGGTGTTCACAGGGGGAGTTAGAGAGGAGGGTGTTCACAGGGGGAATTAGACAGGAGTTTGTTCACAGGGGGAATTAGACAGGAGGGTGAACACAGGGGGAGTTTGACAGGAGGGTGTTCACAGGGGGAATTAGACAAGAGGGTGTTCTCAGGGGGAATTAGAAAGGAGGCTGTTCAGAGGGGGAATAAGAAAGGAGTGTGCTCACAGAGGAAATTCGACAGTAGGGTGCTCACAGGGGGAATTGGACAGGAGGTTCTTCACAGGGGTATTGGACAGGTGGGTGTTCACAGGGGGTGTTGGACAGGAGGATGTTCACGGGGAATTAGACAGGAGGGTGTTCACATGGGGTATTAGACAGGAGGGTGTTCACAGTGGGAATTAAACAGGAGGGTGTTCACAGGGGGAATAAGACAGGATGGTGTTCACAGGGGGAATTAGATAGGAGGGTGTTGACAGGGGGAATTAAACAGGAGGGTGTTCACACGGGGAATTGGACAGGAGGGTCTTCACAGGGGGTATTGGACAGGAGGGTGTTCACAGGGGGTGTTGGACAGGAGGGTGTTCACAGTGGGAACTGGACAGGTGGTTGTTCACAGTGGGAATTAGACTATAGGGTTTTCACAGGGGGAATTAGACAGGAGGGTATTCACAGTGCGAATTATACAGGATAGTGTTCACAGGGGGAATTTGACAGGAGGATGATCACAGGGGGAATTTGACAGGAGGATGATCACAGGGGAATTAAACAGGAGGGTATTCACAGTGGGAATTAAACAGGAGGGTTTTCACAGGGGGAATAAGACAGGATGGTGTTCACAGTGGGTATTAGACAGGAGGGTGTTTGCAGGGGTAATTAGGCAGGACGGTGTTCACAGGGGGAATTAGACAAGAGGGTGCTCACAGGGGGAATTCGACAGGAGGGTGCTCACAGGGGGAATTTGACAGGATGGTGTTCACGGGGGGAATTTTACAGGAGTGTGTTCACAGTGGGAATTAGACGGGAGGGTGTGCACAGGGGGAATTAGACAGTAGATGGTGCACAGGGGAAATTAGACAGGAGGGTGTTCACAGAGGGAATTGGACAGGAGGGTGTCCACAGGGGGGAATTAGACAGAAGGGTGTTCACAGGGGGAATATACAGGTGGGTGTTAACAGTGGGAATTAGACAGGAGGGTGTTCACAGGGGGAATTTGACAGGAGGGTGATTTCAGGCGGAATTAGGCAGGAGGGTGCTCACAGGGGGAATCCGACAGGAGGGTGTTCACAGGGGGAAATATACAGGAGGGTGTTCACAGTGGGAATTGAACAGGAGGGTGCTCACAGGGAGATTTAGACAGGAGGGTGCTCACAGGAGGAATTAGACTGGAGGTTGTTCCCTGGGAGTCTTAGATAGGAGAGAGTTCACAGGGGGAATTAGAAGACAGGAGTGTGGTCACGGGGGGGGGGGGTGGAATTTGACAGGAGGCTGGTCACAGGGGGAAATTGACATGAGGGTGGTCACAGGGGGAAATTGACATGAGGGTGGTCACGGGGTAATAAAACAGTAGGGTGTTCACAGGTGGGAATTAGACAGAAGTGTGTTCACAGGTGGGAATTAGACAGGAGGTTGTTCCCTGGGGGTATTAGACAGGAGAAAGTTCACAGTTGGATTTAGACAGGAGGGTGGTCACAGGGGGAAATTTCACAGGAGGGTGGTCATAGGGGGAAATTGACAGGAGGGTGCTCACAGAGGGAATTAGACAGGAGGGTGTTCACAGGGGGAATTAGACAGAAGGGTGTCCACAGGTGGGAATTAGACAGATGGGTGTTCACAGGGGAATTAGACAGATGGGTGTTCACAGGGGGAATTAGCCAGGGGGGTGCTCACAGGGGGAATTAGACAGGAGGTTGTTCCCTGGGGGTATTAGACAGGAGAAAGTTCACAGTTGGATTTAGACAGGAGGGTGGTCACAGGGGGAAATTTGACAGGACGGTGGTCAGAGGGGGAAATTGACAGGAGGAAGGTCACAGGGGTAATTAGACAGGAGTGTGTTCACAGGGGGGAATTCGACAGAAGGTTGTCCACAGGTGGGAATTAGAAAGATGGGTGTTCACAGGGGGAATTAGCCAGGAGGGTGCTCACAGGGGGAATTAGACAGGAGGTTGTTCCCTGGGGGTATTAGACAGGAGAAAGTTCACAGGGGGAATTAGACAGGAGGGTGGTCACAGGGGGAAATTGACAGGATGCTGCTCACAGGGGGAATTTGACAGGAGGGTGTTCACCGTGGGAATTAGACAATAGGGTTTTCACAGGGGGAATTTGACTGGAAGTGTTCACAGGGGGAATTAGACAGGAGGGTGTTCACAGTGCGAATTATGCAGGAGGGTGTTCACAGGGGGAATTAGACAGAAGGGTATCCACAGGTGGGAATTAGACAGAAGGATGTTCACAGGGGGATTTAGACAGGAGGGTGGTCACAGGTGGGAATTAGACAGAAGGATGTTCACAGGGGGATTTAGACAGGAGGGTGGTCACAGGGGGAAATTTCACAGGAGGGTGGTCACAGGGGGAAATTGACAGGAGTGTGGTCACAGGGGTAATTAGACAGGACGGTGTTCACAGGGGGGAATTAGTAGGAAGGGTATCCACAGGTGGGAATTAGACAGAAGGGTGTCCACATTGAGGAATTAGACAGAAGGGTGTCCACAGGGGGGAATTAGACAGAAGGGTGTCCACAGGGGGGAATTAGACAGGAGGGTTTTCACAGGGGGGAATTAGACAGGAGGGTGTTCACAGGGGGAATTAGACAGGAGGGTGATCACAGGGGAATTAGACAGGAGGGTGTTCACAGAGGGAATTTGACAGGAGGGTGATCACAGGTGGAATTAGACCGGAGGGTGCTCACAGGGGGAATTCGACAGGAGGGTGTTCACAAGGGGTATTAGACAGGAAGGTGTTCACAGGGGGAATTTGACAGAAGATTGTACACAGGGGGTAATATACAGGAGGGTGTTCAAAGAGGGAATTTGACAGGAGGGTGTTCACAGTGGGAATCAGACAGGAGAATGTTCACAAGGGCAATTAGACAGGAGGGTGCTCACAGGGGCAATTAGACAGGAGGGTGTTCACAGGGAGAAATATAGAGCAGGGTGTTCACAGAGGGAATTTGACAGGAGGGTGCTCACAGGGGGAAATTGACAGGAGGGTGTTCACAAGGGGTATTAGACAGGAGGGTGTTCACAGGGGGAATTTGACAGAAGGTTGTTCACAGGAGGGAATATACAGGAGGGTGTTCAAAGAGGGAATTTGACAGGAGGGTGTTCACAGTGGGAATCAGACAGGAGAATGTTCAAAAGGGCAATTAGACAGGAGGGTGTTCACAGGGGCAATTAGACAGGAGGGTGTTCACAGCGGCAATTAGACAAGAAGACGATCACAGGGGGAATTAGACAGGAGTGCATTCACAGGGGGAATTAGACAGGAGTGCGTTCACAGGGGGGAATTAGTCAGAAGGGTGTTCACAGGGAGAAATATAGAGGAGGGTGTTCACAGAGGGAATTTGACAGGAGGGTGCTCACAGGGGGAAATTGACAGGAGGGTGGTCACAGGGGGAAATTGACAGGAAGGTGGTCACAGGGGGAAATTGACAGGAAGGTGGTCACAGGGGTAATTAGACAGAAGGGTGTTCACAGGGGTATTAGACAGGAGAGAGTTCATCGTTGGAATTAGACAGGAGGGTGGTCACAGGGGGAAATTGACAGGAGGGTGGTTACAGGGGAAAATTGACAGGAAGGTGGTCACAGGGGTAATTAGACAGAAGGGTGTTCACAAGGGGAGAATTGGACAGAAGGGTGTCCACAGGTGGGAAATAGACAGAAGGGTGTTCACAGAAGGGAATTAGACAGGAGGATGTTCACAGGGGGAATTAGCCAGGAGGGTGATCACAGTGGGGAATTAGACAGGCGGGTGTGCACAGGGGGAATTAGACAGGAGGGTGTGCACAGGGGGAATTAGACAGGAGGGTGTTCAGAGGGGGAATGAGACAGGAGGGTTTTCACAGGGTCAATTAGAAAGGAGGTTGTTCTAAGGGGGAATTAGACAGGAGGGTGCTTACAGTGAGAATTAGTTAGGAAGGTGTTTACAGTGAGAATTAGTCAGGGAGATGCTTACAGTGAGAATTAGACAGGAGTGTGTTCACAGGGGGAATTAGACAGGAGGGTATTCACATGGGGAATTAGACAGGAGGGTGTTCACAGACGCAATTAGATAGGAGGGTGCTCACAGGGGGTATTAGACAGGAGAGTGTTCACAGGGGAATTAGGCAGGAGGGTGTTCACAGCGGGAATTCGACAAGAAGGTGATCACAGCGGCAATTAGGCAGGAGGCTGTTCACAGGGGAATTAGACAGGAGGGTGTTCACAGGGGGAATTAGACAGTAGGGTGTTCGCAGGGGGAATTAGACAGGAGTGTGTTGTCAGGGGGTATTAGACTGGAGGGTGTTCTCAGTGGTATTTGCCTGGAGGGTGTTCTCAGTGGGTATTAGACTGGAGGGCTTTTCTCAGTGGTAATTAGACAGAAGGGTCTTCTCAGGGGTAATTAGACCGGAGGGTCTTCTCAGGGGTAATTAGACCGGAGGGTATTCGCAGGGGGATTTAGACAGGAGGCTATTCACAGGAGGTATTAGACAGGAAGTTGTTTACAAAGACAGTTAGACAGGAAGATGTTTGCAGTGAGAATTAGACAGGAGGGTGTTAACAGGGGGAATTAGACAGGAGGGTGTCCTAAGGGGGTATTAAACGGGAGGGTGTCCTCAGGTGGATGTAGACAGGAGGGTATTCACATGGGAAATTAGACTGGAGGGTTATCTCATGCAAGAAGTAGACAGAAGGGTGTTCACAGAGGGAATTAGACAGGAGGGTGTTCTCATGCAGGAAGTAGACAGAAGGGTGTTCACAGGGGGAAACGAGATAGGAGGGTGTTCAGAGGGGGAATAAGACAGGAGGATGATCACAGGCGGAATTAGACAGGAGGGTGAACACAGGGGGAATTCGACAGGAGTGTGTTCACAGTGGGTATTAGACAGGAGGGTGTTCACATGTGGGATTAGACAGGTGGGTGTTCACAGGGGCTATTTGACGGGATGGTGTTCATAGGGGCTATTAGGCAGGAGAGTGTTCACAGGGGCTATTAGACAGGAGGGTGTTCACAGGGGCTATTGGACAGGAGGGTTTTCACAGTGGAAATTAGACAGGGGGGTTTTCACAGGGACAATTAAACAGGAGGGTGTTCACATGGGCAATTAGACAGGAGGGTGCTCACAGGGGAAATTAGACAGGAGGTTGTTCACAGGGGAAATTAGACAGGAGGGTGTTCACAGGGGCAATTAGAGAGGAGGGTGTTCACAGGGGCAATTAGACAGGAGGGTGTTCACAGGGGAAATTAGACAGGAGGTTGTTCACTGGGGAAATTAGACAGGAGGGTGTTCACAGGGGGAATAAGACTAGCGGGTGTTCATAGGGGGAATAAGATAGGAACAAAGAACAAAGAAAATTACAGCACAGGAACAGGCCCTCCAAGCATACGCGATCCAAATCCTCTGTCTAAACCTGTCGCCTATTTTCTGAGGGTCTGCATCTCTTTAATTCCTGTCCATTCATGTATCTGTCCAGATACATCTTAAAAGACGCTATCGTGCCCGCGTCTACCACCTCCGCAGGCAATGCATTTCAGTCACCCACCACCTTCTGCGTTAAGAACATTCCACGCATATCCCCCCTAAACGTTTCCCCTTTCACTTTGAACTCGTGTCCCCTTGTAATTGAATCTCACACTCTGGGAAAAAGCTTCTTGCTATCCACCCTGTCTATACCTCTCATTATTTTGTACACCTCTATCAGGTCCCCCCTCAACCTCCGTCTTTCTAATGAAAATAATCCTAATCTACTCAACCTCTCTTCATTGCAGCGCCCTCCATACCAGGCAACATCCTGGTGAACCTCATCTGCACCCTTTCCAAAGCATCCACATCCTTTTGTTAATGTGGCGACCAGAACAGCACGCAGTATTACAAATGTGGCCGAACCAAAGTCCTATACAACTGTAACATGACCTGCCAACTCTTGTACTCAATACCCCGTACGATGAAGGAAAGCATGCCGTATGCCTTCTTGACCACTCTATTGACCTGCGTTGCCACATTCAGGGAACAATGGACCTGAACACCCAAATCTCTCTGTACATCAATTTTCCCCAGGACTTTTCCATTTACTGTATAGCTCACTCTTGAATTAGATCTTCCAAAATGCATCACCTCGCATTTGCCCTGATTGAACTCCATCTGCCATTTCATTGCCCATCTCTCCAGTCTATCTATATTCTGCTATATTCTCTGACAGTCCCCTTCACTATCTGCTACTCCACCAATCTTAGTGTCGTCTGCAAACTTGCTCATCAGACCACCTATACTTTCCTCCAAATCATTTATGTGTATCACAAACAACAGTGGTCCCAGCATGGATCCTTGTGGAACACCACTGGTCACACGTCTCCATTTTGAGAAACTCCCTTCCACTGCTACTCTCTGTCTCCTGTTGCCCAGCCAGTTCTTTATGCATCTAGCTAGTACACCTTGGACCCCATGCGCCTTCACTTTCTCCATCAGCCTACCATGGGTAACTGTTGGAGAAATATTCTGAGCTTTGCTAATTATTACATAACTTTGTAGAAGCAGAAAAGCAGTACACAGCTTGTAGCTAATTTAACCACACCAACGGTCATAAATTGTAGACAGAGCAGCTAACCACAATCAAATGTCACAAGATGTAGACAGAGTTCATGGCGAATGTGGGGAAGTGGGCAAAGAATATTCTGCTGAACCTTCTGCTTTGCAAATTGCTTGTGCAACCCAGACAGCCGCTGGCAATGGTCGGATGTGGTACCTGGAGTGTGCATTGACTTGCAGCCTTATGCGAAGCTGACCTCGGGCTGTGCATGGTGTATAGTCTCGTAGGCAGTCCTGTGGTTATCTTGCGGTTAAATGTCTGATTGAGAAACTGTCTGCTCTGCCTCTGTTATACTATATAAGTCCACGGCGATCTGTAGCTTTGGGAGTACCGCTGGACTGCATTTAGGTAAGGTGTGCTACCTCATGATACCATGCAATAAAAAGTCTGTTCTCAACGTCTGAGTCAGGAGAATTTGTTCAACAATTGGGCACAATCTGGATTTTCTCCAACAGGAACATTATCAAACGCCTTACTGAAGTCCATGTATATGACATCGACAGCGCTTCCCTCATCAATCAACTTTGTCACTTCCTCAAAGAATTCTATAAGTTGATAAGACATGACCTTCCATGCACAAAACCATGTTGCCTATCACTGATAAGCCTATTTCCTTCCAAATGGGAATAGATCCTATCCCTCAGTATCTGCCCTACCACTGATGTCAGGCTCACCGGTCTATAATTACCTGGATTATCCCTGCTACCCTTCTTAAACAAGGGGACAACATTAGCAATTCTCCAGTCCTCCGGGACCTCACCCGTGTTTAAGGATGCTGCAAAGATATCTGAAAAGGCCCCAGCTATTTCCTCTCTCGCTTCCCTCAGAAACCTGGGAGAGATCCCATCCGGACCTGGGGACTTGTCCACCTTAATGCCTTTTAGAATACCCAACACTTTCTCCCTCCTTATGCCGACTTGACCGAGAGTAATCAAACATCTGTCCCTAACCTCAACATCCGTCATGTCCCTCTCCTCGGTGAATACCGATGCAAAGTACGCGTTTCGAATCTTACCCATTTTCTCTGACTCCAAGCATAATTTTCCTCCTTGGTCCTTGAGTGGGCCAATCCTTTCCCTAGTTACCCTCTTGCTCCTTATATATGAATAAAAGGCTTTGGGATTTTCCTTAACCCTGTTTGCTAAAGATATTTCATGACTCCTTTTCGCCCTCTTAATTCCTCGTTTCAGATTGCGCCTACAATCCCGATATTCTTTCAAAGCTTCGTCTTTCTTCAGCCGCCTAGACCTTCTGTATGCTTCCTTTTTCCTCTGAGCTAGTCTCACAATTTCACCTGTCATTCATGGTTCCCTAATCTTGCCATTTCTACCCATCATTTTCACAGGATCATGTCTCTCCTGCACACTAATCAACCTCTCTTTAAAAGCCTCCCACATATCAAATGTGGATTTACCTTCAAACAGCTGCTCCCAATCTACATTCCCCAGCTCCTGCCGAATTTTGGTATAGTTGGCCTTCCCCCAATTTAGCACCCTCCCTTTTGGACCTCTCTCGTCTTTGTCCATGAGTGTTCTAAAACTTACGGAATTGTGATCACTATTCCCAAAGTAGTCCCCGACTGAAACGTCAAACACCTGGCTCGGCTCATTCCCCAACACCAGGTCCAGTACGGCCCCTTCCCGAGTTGGACTATTTACATACTGCTCTAGAAAACCCTCCTGGATGCTCCTTACAAATTCTGCTCCATCTATACCTCTAACACAAAGTGAATCCCAGTCAATGTTGGGAAAATTAAAATCTCCTATCACCACCACCCTGTTGCTCCTACATCTTTCCATAATCTGTTTACATATTTGTACCTCTATCTCACGCTCGCTGTTGGGAGGCCTGTAGTACAGCCTCAACATTGTTACCGCACCCTTCCTATTTCTGAGTTCTGCCCATATTGCCTCACTGCTCGAGTCCTCCATAGTGCCTTCCTTCAGCACAGCTGTGATATCCTCTTTGACCAGTAATGCAACTCCTCCACCCCTTTTACCTCCCTCTCTATCCCGCCTGAAGCATCGGTATCCTGGGATATTTAGTTGCCAATCATGCCCTTCCCTTAACCAAGTCTCAGTAATAGCAATAACATCATACTCCCAGTTACTAATCCAAGCCCTAAGTTCATCTGCCTTACCTACTACACTTCTTGCATTAAAAGAAATGCACCTCAGACCACCAATCCCTTTGCGTTCATCATCTGCTTCCTGCCTACTCTTTCCCTTAGTCACGCTGACTTCATTATCTAGTTCCTGACAGGCTTTCGTTACTACCTCCTTACTGTCCACTGACCTCCACATTTGGTTCCCATCCCCCTGCCACATTAGTTTAAACCCTCGCCAACAGCGTTAGCAAAAGCACCCCCAAGGACATTGGTTCCAGTCCAGCCGAGGTGTTGACCGTCCAATTTGTAATAGTCCCACCTCCCCCAGAACCGGTCCTAATGTCCCAAAAATCTGAACCCCGCCCTCCTGCGCCATCTCTCAAACCACGCATTCATCCTGACTATTCTTTCATTTCTACTCTGACTATCACGTAGCAATCCTGAGATTACTACCTCTGAGGTCCTCCTTTTTAACTTGGCTCCTAACTCCCTAAATTCTGCTTGTAGGACCTCATCCCGTTTTTTACCTATATCATTGGTGCCTATGTGCACAACGACAACCGGCTATTCACTCTCCCCTTTCAGAATGTTCTGCAGCCGATCTGAGACATCCGTGCACCTCGGAGGCAACATACCATTCGGGAGTCTCGTTTTCGACCACAGAACCGCCTATCTACTCCCCTTACAATCGAATCCCCGATGACTATAGCCCTTCCATTCTTTTACCCGCCCTTCCAGACAGCAGAGCCAGCCACGGTGCCATGAACCTGGCTACTGCTGCCTTCACCTGGTGAGCCATCTCCCTCAACAGTATCCAAAACGGTAAACCTGTTGTGGAGGGAGATGACCGCAGGGGACACCTGCGCCGCCTTCCTGCTCTTTCTCTGCCTTTTGGTCACCCATTTCCTTTCTCTCTCAACAATCCTAATCTGCGGTGTGACCAATTCGCTCAACGTGCTATCCACTACCTCCTCAGCATCGCGGATGCTCCAAAGTGAGTCCATCCGCAGCTCCAGAGCCGTCATGCGGTCTGACAAGAGCTGCAGCTGGACACATTTCCAGCACGTGAAGGAGTCAGGGACATCAGCCTGAGCTGCAGCAAGAAACTGTCACTGAGCTCCCACATTGAGCAAGAGGAGCATAACACGGCTCTGAGATCTCCCGCAATTTTTAATCTTCAGCTTAACTTAGTCTTAACTTAGATTAATGAAAAAGGAACGAAAAGTTTCACCAATCACATGAAAAAAAAAATAGAAAAAGCCTTACATTATCTGCAAACCACCGATTCCTTTTTTTTGGTTGGAGGAGGAGGGCAGGTGGGAGACACTATTGGTGTAGTGTCTCGGGTTCAGCCGCTGCCCAAATATATAGGACTTACTTACCCAGCTGCCACCTCGCTCTCCCTGTCGCCGCTGCAAAAAGAAACTGCCGAAACAAAAAGGTAAGTTTATATAAGTTGCAAACTCACTTACCCAGCTGCCACCTCGCACTCCCTGTCGCCGCTGCAAAAAGAAACTGCCGAAACAAAAAGGTAAGTTTATATAAGTTGTAAACTCACTTACCCAGCTGCCACCTCGCTCTCCCTGTCGCCGCTGCAAAAAGAAACTGCCGAAACAAAAAGGTAAGTTTATTTAAGTTGTAAACTCACTTACCCAACTGCCACCTTGCTCTCCCTGTCGCCGCTGCAAAAAGAAACTGCCGAAACAAAAAGATAAGTTTATTTAAGTTGTCAACTCACTTACCCAGCTGCCACCTCACTCTCCCTGTCGCCGTTGCAAAAATAAACTGCCGAAGCAAAAAGGTACGTTTATATAAGTTGTAAACTCACTTACCCTCTAAACGTTGCCCCTCTCACCTTAAACCTATGTCCCCTAGTAACTGACTCTTCCACCCTGGGAAAAAGCTTCTGACTATCCACTCTGTCCAATCCGCTTATAACTTTGTAAACGTCTATCATGTCGTCCCTCCACCTCCGTCGTTCCAGTGAAAACAATCCGAGTTTATACAAGCTCTCCTCATAGCTAATGCCCTTCAGACCAGGCAACATCCTGGTAAACCTCTTCTGTACCCTCTCCAAAGCCTCCACATCCTTCTGGTAGTGTGGCGACCAGAATGGCACGCAACATTCTAAGTGTGGCCTAACTAAAGTTCTGTACAGCTGCAGCATGACTTGCCTATTTTTATACACTATGCTCTGACCGATGAAGGCAAGCATGCCGTCTGCCTTCTTGACTACATTATCCACCTGCGTTGCCACTTTCAGTGGCCTGTGAACCTGTACGCACAGATCTCTCTGCTTGTCAATACTCCTTCGGTTTCTGCCATTTACTGTATACTTCCCACCTGCATTAGTCCTTCCAAATGCATTACCTCACATTTGTCAGAATTAAACTCCATCTGCCATTTCTCCGCCCAAGTCTCCAACCGATCTATATCCTGCTGTGTACTCTGACAATCCTCATCACTGTCCGCAACTCCACCAACCTTTGTGTCGTCTGCAAACTTACTAATCAGAACAGCTACATTTTCCTCCAATTCATTTACATATAATACAAACAGCAAAGGTCCCAGCACTGATCCCTGCGGAACACCACTAGTCACATCCCTCCATTCAGAAAAGCACCCTTCCACTGATAACCTCTGTCTTCTATGACTGAGCCAGTTCTGTATCCATCTTGCCAGCTCCCCTCTGATCCCATGTGACTTCACCTTTTGTATCAGTCTGCCATGAGGGACCTTGTCAAAGGCTTTACTAAAGTCCATATAAATAACATCCACTGCCGTCCCTTCATCATTCATCTTTGCCACTTCCTCAGAAAACACAATCAAGTAAGTGAGACACGACCTCCCCTTCACTAAACCATGCTGCCTCTCGCTAATAAGTCCATTTGTTTCCAAATGGGAGTAAATCCTGTCCCGAAAAATCCTCTCTAATAATTTCCCTACCACTGACGTTAGGCTCACCGGCCTATAATTTCCTGGATTATCCTTGCGACACTTCCTAAACAAAGGAACAACATTGGATATTCTCCAGTCCTCTGGGACCTCACCTGAAGCCAATGTGGATGCAAAGATTTCTGTCAAGGCCCCAGCAATTTCTTTCCTTGCCTCTCTCAGTATTCTGGGGTAGATCCCAAAAAGCCCTGGGGACTTATCTACCTTAATGCTTTGCAAGACACCCAACACCTCCTCCTTTTTGATAATGAGATGACTGAGACTATCTACACTCCCTTCCCTATGCTCATCATCCACCAAGTCCTTCTCCTTAGTGAATACTGATGCAAAGTACTCATTTAGTACCTCGCCCATTTCCTCTGGCTCCACACATAGATTCCCATCTCTGTCTTTGAGTGGGCCAGCCCTTTCCCTGGTTACCCTCTTGTTCTTTATGTACGTATAAAAAGCCTTGGGATTTTCCTTAATCCTGTTTGCCAATGCCTTCTCATAACCCCTTTTGGCTCACCTGACTCCTTGCTTCAGTTCCTTCCTACTGTTTTTATATTCCTCCAGTGATTCGCTGTTCCTAGCCTTCCAGCCCTTACGAATGTTTACTTTTTCTTTTTGACGAGGCTCACAATATCCCGCGTTATCCAAGAAAAGTGAATATATGTGAATATAAGTGAATGGAAAGTGTGTATGTATATATTTTTTTAAATCTAACATTTGATAGATATTTCGATTCTTTAAAGTGAGTTTCCCAGACAGCTGACAATTATTTCTTTAACTCTTTGGAAGGACAGATAATATGCGTCCCGCAGTTTGATAGCACAGCTAGGAAATGGGAACAACATTTCAGTTACCGATTTCAGATCATTTCCATTATATATTGTCATTTCAGTGAATGTCTATAGAATTCACACATATCCATTTACACTGAAGACAGGGTCCCTGGACCAGGAAGCAGGTTGGGACTCAATTAAACTTTCTGTAACAGTATGATCCATTGATTAAGTTGTATTGGCAGAAGTGGATTGTTCAAGAACTGATCTTTCTGCAATTTGAATTGAGCTGCATTCTGCTCCTTAATGTTGTCTTTGAAATAGATTCACTCTGTAAGAAACATAGATACATAGAAACATAGAAAAAATGCAGCACAGGACACCATTCAGCCCATCGTATCCTCATGGACCGAATAAACTAGCCACACAAACTCATCTCACGTTCCAGCACATGGTCCATAGCCCTGCAGGTTACAGCACTTCAGGTACATGTCCAGATGCCTTTTAAACGAGTTGAGGGTATTTGCCTCCACCACAGTTCCTGGCAGTGAATTTCAGACACCCACCACCATCTGAGTGAAAATGCTTCACCTCTTGTCCCCTCTAAACCTTCTGCCAATCACCTTAAATCTGTGTTGCCTGGTAACTGAGCTCCCCGCCAGGGGAAACATGTCTTTCCTGTCCACTCTATCTCGGCCCTTCATAATTTTGTACACCGCGATCAATTCGCCCCTCAGCCTCCTCAGTTCCAGGGAAAACAATCCTAGCCTATCCAATCTTTCCCCATAGCTGCAACTTTAAAGGCCTGGCAATATTCTTCCAAATCTCCTCTGTTCTCTCTCCAGAGCAATTATGTCCCTTCTGTAATGTGATGACCAGAACTGCACATAATACTCCAGCTGTGGCCTAACCAGCACGCTGGACAGGTCCAGCATGACATCCCTGCTTCTGTACTCTATACCAATCCAAATATATACACTGAACGCACTTTGATTGTAAATACCGTCCAGATATATCATTAACCTCACTTGTATTGCGATTACCATCCAGATATATCATTGACCTCACTTGTAAATACCATTCGGATATATCATTAACCTCACTTGTATTGCGCTTATCATCCAGATATATTATTGAGCTCACTTGTAAATACCATCCTGATATATCATTAACCTCAACTTGTATTGCAATTACCATCCAGATATATCATTGACTTCACTTGTATTGCAAATACCATCCAGATATATCATTGACCTCACTTGTATTGTAAATACCATCCAGATATATCACTGACCTCACATTTACTGTAAATACCACCCAGATATATCCTTGACCTCACATTTACTCTAAATACCATCCAGATATATCATTGACCTCACCTTGTATTGCAATTACCATTCAGATACATCACTGACCTCACATTTACTGTAAATACCATCCAGGTATATCATTGACCTCACATTTACTATAAATACCATACAGATTTATCACTGGCCACAAATGTATTGTAAATAAAATGTTGGTATTTCACTGACCTCACATTTACTTAAATACCAATCTAGATGTATCACCAACCTCACCTTTACTGTAAATGCCCATCCTGATAGTTCACAAACCTGACTTATAATGTAAATACCCATCCATACATTTCATGGACATCAGGTTTATTTTAAATACCCATCCATATATATCACTGGCCACATTTTTACTGTTACCTTCCAGCCAGATATATCACTGACCTCACTTCAACTGTAAATACCCATCAGATATATGACGGATCTCACTTCTACTGTAGCTGTACATCCAGGTTTTCCTGTGGCCTCACATTTACTGTAAATACCCAACGAGCAATATCACTGATCTCACTTTTTCTGCTCAAGGTCGGCCAGATATATGATGCATCGCTATTACACTGTTATTAATCATCCAGATGCAGCACACGCATCAAACGTATTGACACAACCCTTCCAGTTATATCACTGACTTAAATGTACAGTTACTAACCAGCCAGGTATATCAACCCCCTCGTTTGTACTGCCATTAGCCATCCCGGTGCAACACTGGTGCATGTTGTATGTTGTCGCTGCCTCAGAAAAAAAATACTCTATTTCAGTGTACCTTAATTATTTTTATTCTTTCACTGGATGTGAGCGCCGCTGGCTAGACCTGCAATTATTGTCCATATCTAATTTCCCTTGAGAAGGTGATGGTGAGAACTGCAGTCCATGAGGGGGATGTACACTCACAGTGCTGTTAGGAAGGGAGTTCCTGGACGTTGACCCAGCGACAGGGAAGGAAAGGCGATATAGTTCCAGGTCAGGATTGTGTGTGGTTTGGAGGGAAACATGCAAGTGTTGATGTCCGCACCACTATCAGCTCGCTGATCTGAGGCAGTGTTGTACAATAAGGGGAGAGTTAACATGTACAGTAAATTTGTCTGCGCTGACCATTACTTTAATTAAATACTGAGCATAGAACATGTTTTCGATTATTCCAAATGTCCTGGGAAGGAACCATGATGTTAAAGCAAAAGTAATGTCTGATTTCCCCATGTCAAATACCTATTCGGATCTGACCTGTTAATTTGATCAGTGTCCTTGTGTGAGTCCTGAGCTTAATCCTGAGAAGTGGATTTAAAATCTATCGACTAGACTGAAAAGATTGCATCAGAGCATGGAAATAATGTGAAATCTGTAAACAATTTAGTTCCCACTTCACATTGTTCTTGTCAGATTGAAAGATTGGTTCCAGCTGTTATTTCCAATAGTCATTCAAATGATCATATTCAATTGTTTGTGTGGGTTGTAATTTACGTCTGTCCAATACCTGGTTTAAAATATATAGTCGTTTAAAAAAATACCTAGATTGTAAATGGTTCATGCTGCGGCTCAGAGACTGGAATTAATATTACTCAGTTGGAAAATAGATCTCTGCCTTTTGTCACTGACAGTAAGTTAAGGACAACAATTTTACACAATTCCCCATGAACATATCTCAGGTCACAGAATATAATTAAATAGATTCCCCAAACTAACACTCAGCTCAATTAAACATATTCAATCCCAAACACTTGTCACATTATATTCAGCGATTGTTAAAAGTTAGAGGCATCGCAGTGCAAGAAAATTGAAAAGCAAATATGCTGCCCCAAAACTCTCCGAGGGCAACCCTGGAAATGCTGGACAGATAGTGTGAAGACAGTCTGTACCTGCCCTGGGAATGTTTAATGAAGCAGTGTTAATTGGTAGTTTGATCTGTAGCTACTTTGTTAAGCACATTCCACCCTAGCCTTTATGGGACAGTGTCGAGGGTGCTTTACTCTATATCTAATCTGATAGACATACAAAACAAAATTCAAACTAAAGTAGCATGGAAGGCCTCATGTAAACAGGTGTGCACCGCATATTCTGTCTCCAGGGGCACATGGTTGCAAACATAACCTCAGAAGAGGACAGGCAGTCAGTGCAGACAAAACCACCTTCACCTCGCCTCCCCATGGCCCGCTGACAGAGCCTGTGAGTTACCACCTTGGCTACAGCCAGGAGCAGAGAGAAGGCAGATCTTCTTCCTGCACCTAAACCTCACCGCCCCGTGTGCCCAAGAGTGAAGGTTGCAGGGATGAATTGGAGCTAGAAATGGAGGAGCAGCACCATTAATTTCAAATTGGGGTTGCAAACTTGCACACTCCAAGTAAACATGATGCATGACCTCGTCCAGTCTGCAGAAACGTTAGGTGTCCTGGGAGCCCATGAATCGATGGCAAAGCTTATTGCACGGGACTTCCTTGTGCAATAATCTCCTGATACAAAAGGAGAGGACTGCTGCATCGAGACACCTCCACTGTGTATTCCCCTAGCCGCCAGATGGCAGCATGGACAGTCAGGCTGTGTCCGGGTGCCAGACGAGGGAGAGCAAGTAGAGAATGTGCAAGAGCAGCCCGTAGATGAAGCCCCTCTGTGCTGTGTGGAATGACACAGAGGGCGTTTCCAAGAGGCAGCTCAGGCCATGCAAGACCAGCTACTGAGAAGAGTTTTTCTGCCTGAGTCTAATGAGCAGATCCAACCGAGCTGAGGTCAGCTCGGCCAGGAGAGCACCCCTTCCAGCCTACTCCAATCACTCAAATAGAGGTGTCCAGGAGGCTTCAGCTGCTCCTCCACCTGTTCATCCATCCCCATAAGTGGTTTCGCGGACAGCCAGGGACCTTTCTGCTGCTAGTGGGGAAGCGCCCTAACTGGAGCCGACCATGTTCCCAACTCGAAATAGATCCCCCTCAAAGGCAGGCAACTCCCTGCAGAGGTATGGCTAACGTCCACAGCCAGGAGCTGCGTGTCACCTTGAAGGTAATTACCCTGGCATAACATATACATCACCTGATGTAACAATAGAATGGAATCTAAGATATATTGGTCAGTCTGATTTACATAAGACTGAAAGATAAGAAATAGAAGCTTCAGTAGACCATACAACCCCTTGAGCCTGCTTTACAATTCAACAAGGTCACGGCTGATTCCCTGAGAATCCAAAAATCTATCCAAATCAGTCTTGAATATACCTAACGACTGAGCATCCACAGCTCTCTGGGGTTGGGAATTTCAAAGATTCACAACACACTGAGTGAAGAAATGTATCCTCCTCACAGTATGAAATAGCTGACCCCTTGTCCTGAGACAGGATTGTTCTAGATTGCATATTCTGCTCCCTACACGTCCCCCTGCTCATTATGAAACCCTGGTCAACTCCTCAATTCCCCCAATAACTGCTTCCTTTCCTGGAGGACCTTTCCATGCGAGCGCAGGAGATGCAACACCTGGACTTTCAGCTCCTCGTTTCCCATTATCCAAGGACAAGCACTCCTTCCAGGTGAAACAGGGATTTGCTCCCACTTCTTACACGCTAGTAATTGTATTCACTGCACGCAATGGAGTGTCCTGGACATTGGGGAGAAGAGCGAATGGAGATTGCGTGATTGCTTTGCTGAACTCCTCCGATCTGTCTGCAAACGTGACCCTGAGCTTTCAGTCCCTTGTCACGTTAATTCTACATCCAATCGCACTCTGACCTTTCTATCCCCGACCAATACCACGCTCCCTCTGAAGCTCAATGAAGAACGGCACCACATTTTTCAATGAGGCATTTTACTGCCTGTCAGATTATAACCATTGTTTCTACTTTCTCGGACGTTTGTGCTATTAATGGAGGATGGCTACACTGGACACACTGAGAGTGGAGGCAGTGCAGGCTGGCACTTTCCGTGGGGATCTCCTCTTGGTGCACAGCTGGCAGACTGGGCCATGCCCCCGGGGTTTACTCACCATTCTCTGTCACTTCTCCAGTCGAATGGAACCTTCTGATCTTTGCCAGATTTTCCATACTTCCCTCCCATTCTGTTATTCCATAACCATTTACACCTCCTCTGGACCCAGCCTCTTGCTCTTTAATTATCTCATTCGCCTTGCACCATCATCCTTTTGGTCATTGAAACATGCTTGCCCTCCATTCGTTCACAGATCTCCCCCTTTGCTATTTCCACCCTCCACCCCACTTTTCACTGGCTTTACCATTGCTTCAAAGCTGTTATGCTGCTAAACATTCGAATTCTGATGAAAAGCTTTCAGCCTGAAGCGTTAACTCTCTTTCTCTCTCCACAGATGCAAACCTGACCTGCTGAGTGTTTTCAGCATTCTCCTAATTTTATCAGATTTAAAACCGTTCCATTATTTTATTTTTAATCCAGTAATTAGGCCTGGATATTTCAGAGGTGAGTGACATAGGTAGGGTGCGAGTTGCCAGAGTTTTAGCTCCACAGACTGTCTGTTTTTACCTTGACGTGTTCCCATCCTGAAGTCTGAAGTCAGGCTGATTGTAAATGCCTTGGCTTGTCTTTCGGTCGGACAGGGGGGGACTCTGGAGCAGGACTCGGGTCCAGGATTGTCCAAACAATGAGACCGAGGTACAGGGAATCCCTGATATTGGGGAGTGTCCAATCACCAACCCCGGAGGTGGGGAGGGTGGTGACATTACTGATCGCCGGACTGTGGATCCACAAACCCTGGAGCGGTCTCCTATCGAGCAGTGTAGTCAGAGTCCTGAGAGGTGAAGTCAGAGAGGGAGAGAGTGTCTGGTCCTTAAATCCATAGTAGCGTCTCCCATGATGGAGATTGGACTGACACCTGGGACAGTGAAGGGTCTGGGGGAGGGACAGTGATTCCCAACAGCGGGAGGGGTCTCCCATACTGGAGTGTGGTCTGACAACTGGGACAGCGAAGGGTCTGGGGGAGGGAGAGTGATTATCAAACCCGGGGAGGGGTCTTCCATGTTGGAGTGTGATCTGACAACTGGGACAGAGAAGGGTTTGCGGGAGGAAGAGTGATTCCCAACCCGGGGAGGGGTCTCCCATACTGGAGTGTGGTCGGACAACGGTGACAGAAAAGGGTGGGGGTGGGGGGCGGGGAGATGGGGACAGTGATTCCCAACAGCGGAAGATCTCTCCCATATGGAGTGTGGTCTGACAACTGGGACTGAGAAGGGTCTTGGGTGTGGAGGGGAGAGTGATTCCCAAACCCGGGGAGGGGTCTTCCATGCTGGAGTGTGGTCTGACAACTGGGACAGGGAAGGGCCTGGGGGAGGGAGAGTGATTCCCAAACACGGGAAGGGGTCTTCCATACTGGTGTGTGGTCTGACAACTCGGACACAGAAGGGTCTGGGGGACGGGGGAGTGATTCCCAACAGCGGGAGGGGTCTCCCATGCGGGAGTGTGGTCTGACAACTGGGACACAGAAGGGTCTGGGTGAGGGAGAGTGATTATCAAACCCGGGGAGCGGTCTCCCATGCTGGAGTGTGATCTGATAACTGAGACATAGAAGGGTCTTGGGGAGGGAGAGTGATTCCCAACAGTGAGAGGGGTCTCCCGTACTGGAGTGTGATCTGACAACTGGGTCACGGAAAGTGTCTGGGGAAGGAGAGTGATTTCCAAACATGGGGAGGGGTCTCCAATACTGGAGTGTGATCTGACAACTGGGACAGAGAAGGGTTTGGGGGAGGAAGAGTGATTCCCAAACCCGGGGTGCGGTCTCCCATACTGGAGTGTGATTTGACAACTGGGACACAGAAGGGTCTGGGGGAGGGAGAGTGATTCCCAAACCCGGGGTGGGGTCTCCCATACTGGAGTGTGATTTGACAACTGGGACACAGAAGGGTCTGGGGGAGGGAGAGTGATTCCCAACAGTGGGAGGGGTCTCCCATACTGGAGTGTGATCTGACAACTGGGTCACGGAAAGTGTTTGGGGGAGGGTGAGTGATTCCCAACAGTGGGAGGGGGCTCCCATTCTGGAGTGTGCTCAGACATCTGGGACAGAGAATGGTCTGGGTGAGGGAGAGTGATTCCCAACAGCGGGAGGGGTCTCCCATACTGGAGTGTGATCTGACAACTGGGCCAGGGAAGGGTCTGGGGGAGGGAGAGTGATTCCCAACAGTGGGAGGTGTCTCCCATACTGGAGTGTGGTCTGACAACAGGGCCAGGGAAGGGTCTGGGGCGGGGCGGGGAGAGTGATTCCCAAACGTGAGTAGGGGTCTCCCATGATGGAGTGCGGTCCGAGTCCGGAAAGGTGGATGGGGAACATGGAGTGTCTGATTCCAGACTTGATGTGCGGGTCCTGACACCCGGGGTGTCCGATCCACGGGTGGAGTTGCAGTCTCGTGTGGGTGGTCTAGTCTCTGCGGGACTTCTGATCCCAGAATATCCAATCCCGGGAGGGGTTTGTGAATATGCAGTCCTGCTTAGTGGGTGTGATATATCTCTGGGAGGGAATATGAACCCAGGGTTTAAATGCCGGGGAGGTGGGATGCCAGACCAGGGTGGGTGGTCTGATCCTGGGAATAATCCAATCCCAGGGGATATCCAATCTTTCTGGAGGGGAAATGTCTGATCCTGGGGATAATCCAATCCCAGGGGATATCCAATCTTGGTGGAGGGGAAGTGTCTGATCCTGGGGATAACCCAATCTCAGGGGATATCCAATCTTGGTGGAGGGGAACTGTCTGATCCTGGGGAGAATCCAATCTCAGGGAATATCCAATCTTGGTGGAGGGGAAGTGTCTGCTCCTGGAGTGGGTGTCAGTTCTGACTCTGCCAATACTGGGTGTTTATGTTTGCGGTGTGTGTTATAATGGGGATAACCAGGGGCCAGAGTTACATGTCTAAGACAGATTAAATCATAAAATTCCAGTCTCATTTAAATATTTGCATTTCGAACGTGCCCCATGTGAGCAGTTGCCTGCCCCTCCCTGTTCCCGCTCGGTTAAACACAGAACTGGGTGGCTTGGAGGTCAGTTGTGATTTGCTTATTAATTTCTACCTCTGACTGGCCTCTGACAAACCTGTTTTTGGTACTAAAGTCCTTACCTTACTCTGGCTCAGACACGCAGAATGTTTGATTAGTAATTCCAGTCCCTTTTCCCTTCTCTCTCATGCAGTTAATTTACTGGCGACTGTGATGCTAAACCGCGGAAATTTCGGCCTCTCCACCTGTCCCATTGGCTACCTAGTGCCCATGGCAAAGGCGGATCCACTGCTCATTACTACTGCCGTGATAATGAAGTGTATCAATTCTTATTACTTTCCAATATCTTTCCTGGATATCACCCCTGTGTTTATAGTGATCACTGTCCTGGCTGGTCCTGCCGGAGACTTTTCTGTCTGCTTCACCATCACTTTCACCTTTGATCAATTTGTGGCCATTTGTTGCCAGAAGCTGGAAGGAAAATATTGCACCGAGAAAATTGCGACTGTGGTTCAATCAGCAATCTGCATTCTGCTCAGTTTAGAAAATGTCCGTTTCTATTTTGGACACGAGCCTACAGAGATCATCAACAATATATCATGCTACTGTTTTCCAAAGACAAGCTATTTTACTGATCCTGGATCACTGTGAATTGACTGGTTTGAAACGTTTTTAACCCTATTGCACCCAATCGTTTTAATTCTGTTCCTCAACGCTCTGACAGTCAGACACATTTTAGTGACCAGTTGAGTCCGTAAGGGACTGAGGGATGAGAGCAAGGGAGAGAATCACAGTGACCCAGAGATGGAGAGCAGAAGGAAATCTATCATTTTACTCTTCACCATATCCGACAATTTCATGTTCCTGCGGTTGGTATTTGTTACAGATTTCTTGCATTACAACATTGCAGGAAGAGGTCCCTTGTATTGCAGGCTCTCAGAATGGATATTCCAATAAGTCGGATGGATGTTGCTGAATTTAAGCTTCTGCACAAACACACTTATTTATGTGGTGACTCAGTCCAAAGTCAGAAAGTGGTTCAAGAGTGCGGTGAAATATCCAGTTGCATCAATTATTCAATTAATGATAAAACAAAACAATTCCGATCAGCCCAGAGACTGTCCCAGTGTTTCCAGTCCATGAATGTGATATTTATCCCGAATTTCCAAGGGGTGACTGACTGTTGGATGCCCCAAAATGCACTGGCAGGGGGTCGGTCACACAGGCCCAACAGTCGAAGCAGCAGCAAAAAGGTGATTGACAGCTGGATGACTGGAAATCCACTGATGAGGGTGGGTGGCTCGTGATCACACACAGCAAAGGATAGCGGGGCAGCAGGAAGATTTCACTTTTAGAGGGCCCGACAGAAAGGTGGCAGGATGATTGTCAGAGCGCTCCCTGCAGGACAGGAGGCGGAACAGCAGCCACACTCTCTCTTCCACCTCCATTGATTGCATTCTCAGTTCCATAGATCTGCTCTGAAAATAAAACTTGCTCTTATAAAATCTGTTATGTGATTCCTACTATCTCTCTTCGAAAACAATGCTTTCAGGGCTGATATTTGAATTGTGGACTGAGTGAATTGAGCTCAGACTGCAAGGCACCTGTTTCCAAACAAGTCAACAGGGAAATGACTGGAAAATTTCTGACTGTCATGTGACATGACTGTTGAAAAAGTTAGTTTCACTTTTGGACTGAGTTTATTCGCTGCTGGACCTGCCAGAAATATAGCCAATAATGTCTTTCTCACCCACAGCTGTTACAAAAATTTCTAAATTCACTTGTGTCAGCCCTTCAAAACACTCCCACAGGGGATGCTGAGACCAAGTGGGCCCACATCAGAGACGCCATCTATGAGTCAGCTTTGACCACCTACGGCAAACGTGCGAGGAGAAATGCAGACTGGTTTCAATCTCACTTTGAAGAGCTGGAGCCTGTCACAGCCGCTAATCGCATTGCACTGTTGAACTACAAGAAAGCCCCCAGCGAGTTAACATCCGCAGCACTTAAAGCAGCCAGAAGTGCAGCACAATGAACAGCCAGGCGCTGCGCAAATGACTACTGGCAACACCGATGCAGTCATATGCAGCTGGCCTCAGACACCGTAAACATCAGAGGAATGTATGATGGCATTAAGAGATCTCTTGAGCCAACCATCAAGAGGATCGCCCCCTCAAATCTAAATCAGGGGACATAATCACTGACCAACGCAAACAAATGGACCGCTGGGTTGAGCACTACCTAGAACTGTACTCCAGGGAGAATGTTGTCACTGAGACTGCACTCAATGCAGCCCAGCCTCTACCAGTCATAGATGAGCTGGACATACAGCCAACCAAATCGGAACTCAGTGATGCCATTGATTCTCTAGCCAGCGGAAAAGCGCTTCGGAAGGACAGCATTTCCCCTGAAATAATCAAGAGTGCCAAGCCTGCTATACTCTCAGCACTACATGAACAGCTATGCCTGTGCTGGGACGAGGGAGCAGTACCTCAGGACATGCGCGATGCCAATATCATCACACACTATAAAAACAAAGGTGACCGTGGTGACTGCAACAACTACCGTGGAATCTCCCTGCTCAGCATAGTGGGGAAAGTCTTTGCTCGAGTCGCTCTAAACAAGCTCCAGAAGCTGGCCGAGCGCGTCTACCCTGAGGCACAGTGTTGCTTTCATGCAGAGAGATCGTCCATTGACATGCTGTTCTCCCTTCGTCAGATACAGGAGAAATGCCACGAACAACAGATGCCCCTCTACATTGCATTCATTGATCTCACCAAAGCCTTTGACCTCGTCAGCAGACGTGGTCTCTTCAGACTACTGGAAAAGATTGGATGCCCACCAAAGCGACTAAGTATCATCACCTCATTCCATGACAATATGAAAGGCACAATTCAACATGGCGGCTCCTCATTAGACCCCTTTCCTATCCTGAGTGGCGTTTAACAGGGCTGTGTTCTCGCACCCACACTTTTTGGGATTTTCTTCTCCCTACTTCTTTCACATGCGTTGAAGTGCTCGGAAGAAGGAATTTTCCTCCACACAAGATCAGATGGCAGGTTGTTCAACCTTGCCCGTCTCAGAGTGACGTCCAAAGGACGGAAAGTCCTCATGAGGGGACTCCTCTTTGCTGACGATGCTGCTTTAACATCTCAGACTGAAGAGTGCCTGCAGAGTCTCATCGACAGGTTTGCGGCTGCCTTCAATAAATTTGGCCTAACCATCCGCCATAAGAAAACGAACATCATGGGGCAGGACGTCAGAAATGCTCCATCCATCAATATTGGCGACCACGCTCTGGAAGTGGTTCAAGAGTTCACCTACCTAGGGTCAACTATCACCAGTAACCTGTCTCAAGATGCAGAAATCAACAAGCGCATGGGAAAGGCTTCCACTGCTATGTCCAGACTGGCCAAGAGAGTGTGGGAAAATGGCGCACTGACACGGAACACAAAAGTCCGAGTGTATCAAGTCTGTGTCCTCAGTACCTTGCTCTATGGCAGCGAGGCCTGGACAACGTATGTCAGCCAAGAGCGACATCTCAATTCATTCCATCTTCGCTGCCTCCGGAGAATCCTTGGCATCAGGTGGCAGGACCGTATCTCCAACACAGAAGTCCTCGAGGCGGCCAACATCCCCAGCTTATACACATTACTGATTCAGCGGCGCTTGAGATGGCTTGGCCATGTGAGCCGCATGGAAGATGGCAGGATTCCCAAAGACACATTGTACAGCGAGCTCGCCACTGGTATCAGACGCATCGGCCGTCCATGTCTCCCCTTTAAAGACGTCTGCAAACACGACATGAAATCCTGTGACATTGATCGCAAGTCGTGGGAGTCAGTTGCCAGAGCTGGCGGACAGCCATAAAGGCGGGGCTTAAAGTGTGGCGTGTCGAAGAGACACAAGGGAAGACAGAGGCACAAGGGAAGAGCCAACTGTGTAACAGCCCCGACGATCACATTTTTCTGCAGCACCTGCAGAAGAACCTGTCACTCTTGAATTGACCTTTATAGCCACTCCAGGCGCTGCTCCACACACCACTGACCACCTCCAGGCGCTTACCCATTGTCTCTCGAGATAAGGAGTCCAAAGAAGAATGTCTGTCTCTTGAAAATAATTCCTGCATCAATTGTAATTGCAATTTACTCATGAAGTTAAACGAACTTTGAATGATTGCGAATTAAATGTGTGAGAGCTGATCGCTTGTTGCTGTGTCTGTCTGGAGAGAGGAAGCCTATATTTCACTTGCAACAGATTACTGTTGCCCGTTGTCTCTGAAGAATCTCTGAATTAAGTTGTACTGTTGCCTCTTGCGTTTGAAGAAGTCCTGAATTTGCAGAAATCATGCATTTTTTATAGGGAACTTTTTCATTGAGTGTGAGAACTGACAGCTGTTGCTGCAGCCCTGATGGCACACCTTGTGTGATGCCTGCTGCGAACGAATTGCCTTGATGTCCTACCCATCACAGACTGTTCATCAACGTCGCCTGCAGTTACTTCGAGTGGAATCTGACTGTTTGACTCTGGGACGCTTCACCGACCAGGAAATACACAACTAGACCGTGAAAACCCAGTTATTTTATTATTTCTAAGTAACAGTTATAATTCAAAAAAGACTTTTGTCCGGTTAACCTGTTTTTTGAGTGCATGTCTGTGTACATCAGGATTAAGAAGAATAAGGAGTTTAAAATCTTTCCGATATAGATTTATCATTATTGTTTAAGATTTAGTTTATTAATAAATAGATAATGTTGTTGTTAAATTAAACCTGGTTTGGTGCACTTCAATCCGGTGCACAAAGAGAGTGCTCAATTTTCCACTGGCTGGTAAACTTTACATGATATGCTACTACCTGTGGAGAAGTGGGACTGAATTAACAGTGCATTACTCACGCCTTATTCGTAACATATTAATTCGGGACTCTTGTTGGGATCGTTTCCAGCACTAATTACGTGAAGTACAAGGGAAGTAAATAATTGAAAGAGAAAATAAATAGCCAGCTTTCCCATATGATAGGTTAAAGGCTATACCATCAGAATTGTATTTGCAGTTGCAGCAGTTCTTTTTTTTCTGGGAGAGGAGAATATGTCCATCAGTGACTTGAAATCTTTAAGAAACGAGAAAGCTAAAATACTTGCCAGCACAATTGGGGTTAAAATTGAAATCAGGTACAAAAAAACCCAGAGGTAATTAATGAAATAGACCAACATCAGAAATTGGAAGAAGAAGAATAGAGTGTGTCAGTGAGTGATACAGTTGAATTGGCTGGAATTCAGTAAGAAATGGGAAAAGAAAAACTTGAGGCTGAAAAATAATTCTTAAAACATGACTTGGAAAAAGAGGGAAGGGAGAAAGAGAGAGCATTTCAGCGAGAAAGTGAAAGAGGAGCAAGGAAATACAGACTAAAAAAAGATGGAATGAAGACAAAGGATAATCTTAGCCCCTCCTTGGTGAATCCTTGTTCACCACTTTCCAATTTTAAGGCAAAGAAAGCAGCACAAACAGGCTTTCTCAGGTTTAAAGAATAAAAGTTAACATGTATTAAACTTGAACTCTAATTTGGTTGGTGTCTGCAGATACAAGACGCACCCACGCTTGCATGCATACATGATACACGCAATAAATAGTGACAGAAAAGAGCAGAATAAAAAATACGAAATGTTTGAGGCAATATCTGAACAGTTGTGTTTCTGTTCTTTGAGCTCACTGTAGAGTCCTTTATTGTAGGTAATCTTGCTTTTCGTTGGGGCCCAGTATTCTTCTTTAATCTTGTTCGCTGTGGGAGACTTCTCTCTCTTGGAGTTCTTGTGTCTTCAAAGGCTTGTGAGAAAGAGATGGGAGCAGACAGGAGAGAAAGCTTCTCAGTCCATGAGCAAAGAGATCGCTGCCTTTTGCTGGCTCTCAGGAGAAGGAGCCAAAGAGAAAGTGCCAAAGAAATAAAAAGCAAGAGGAAGAGAGAGAAATAAAACAGACTGATATGGAAAGAGATAGCGAGAGGAGAAAGAGAAAGCCACAGAGAAACAGCCAAAGAGAAAGAGCCAGAGATAAAAAGCCAGCTAAAGAGCGAAAAAAGACAGAGATAGGCAGAAAGAGAAAAAAGGCCAGAGAAAGGTAGAGAGAGAATAAACCATGGAGAGAGAGAGAGAGAGAGAGAGAGATAACCAAAGAAAAAGGGGCAAATATAAAGAGAGAAAAAGACAGAGAAAGACAGAGAAAGCGAGTAAAAAGAGAAGGAGCCAAAGAAATAGAGATAATTGAAGCCAGAGAATGGGACAGAGATGCACCAAGTGAAAGATTCAGAGAGAGAGCCAGAGAAAGACAGAGAAAAAGGGACAAAGGGGAAGTCAAAGAAAGTGAAAAAGCGCCTAAGAGAGAGAGAAAAGCCAGAGAAAAGGAAAATCAAAGCAACAGCTAAAGAGAAAGTCAGAAAACAGAGAGAAGGAGCCAAAGAGAGAGAGAGATGGAGAGATGAAAGCCGAAGAGAGAGAGGGAGAGACAGAGACAGAGCCTGTGAATGAGAGAGATATAAAGAGAAAGAGACAGAGGAAGAAAGCCAGGGAGAGAAAGATAGAGCAGATATAAACAGAGAGAGAGAGAGAGAGAGAAACAGAGAGAGAAAGAGTCAGAGAGATAGAGAGAAAGAAAGCTAGAGAAGAGAGCGAAAGAGGCAAAGAATGAAAGGGAAAAGAATGCCTGAGAGTGAGAAAGAAATAAAGAAAGCCAGAAAAAGAAAGAAAGAAAGAAAAAAAAGGGAACGCCAGAGAGAGAGAGAACCAGAGAGAAAAGAAAGCCAGAGAGAGAGAGAGAGAGACTGAGAGCGAAAGAGCGAAAGAGAGACAGAAAGAAGAAAAGCCAGAGAAAGAAAGAGGCACAAAGAAGGGTAAAGAGACACACAAAGAGAGATAGAGGGAGAAAGACAGTGAGGGACATTAAATATTTAGTACTCAGCATCCCACATGGTCTGTGCTCCATCGCTGGACTTGCTCCCCTTCCGTCCATCAGCTCGTCCTTGATGGGGGTGGGAGGGGCGGTGGGTCGGTAACAAACCCTGGGGCAGGGGGTCATTGGGGTTGGAAATGGGGGAAAGTGTTAAAACTGGGCCAACGAGAGGGGGATTAAAGCTGGACTCTCTGTCTCACACACACACCCACACTGTAATCAGTTACAATTCAACTGGGCACACAGACACAGAGACAAACACAGAAACTCACCTTCAGACAGTGGCCGAAATGCAAAGTTTTGTAAAGGCATGTTATCATTCCCGAATAATGTCGGTCTTTTAGGCAGATGGTTGAATTTGACAGTGAAATGTAACACCTGGGGGATATTTGAATTCAGACTTTCAGGGCTCAGAATGCGAATTTCACTCTCTAGCCTTCTACGGAGAGGGGATGGAATCAGCAGTGTTTGTGTATTTTTACAATGAGGCAGAAATAATATAGAGACACACACATAGAAATGGAGATACAGAGAGACAGAGAGAGAAACAGCTGGAAGTAACTTGGTAAACATAAAGGTTGACCACAGGCTCTGCGGGGTCTGCAGTGTTTAGTCACTGCCCAGCTCCCAGCCCCTGTAGAGAAGCTCCACAGCCCATCGCAACCCTGCACACCACATTTCCCACTCCTGAAGGTGTCTTGACTTTTATTTAAATTAAATGCTGGGGCAGTGAATAAGTATTGGCACGTTAATCTCAGTTTTTAAAAAAATGGGAATTTCACAGTTTCTGGGAACAGAATGGAGCTGATGGCTGCAAATGTCTGTCTGTAAATTACAGCAATGTTGTTCACAGTGGGGTTTGGACTGAAATGTTTGCAGGTCATCAGGAAGCAGCTAATTGTCATGTCTCTGCTCAGAGCTGGCGATATTACCTGGATTAACAGGAAAATGGGCATGTACTCAGCTCCTAAAACCCTCTCACACATCTCCCATCACATCCCATTCTCTGTATCGGGGGATGTATTTGTAAGATGGGGAGTCACTGAGAGATTGTTTTATGTCAGTGAGTTAGAGAAAGAGTCTTGCTGTGTTTGTTTGATGTTCAACAATGTTTTTCTGTGTTTTAATCATTTTTTATTTCTCTTATTCCCAAGGAGAATCTTTCCAGAAATTGCAGCTTTGATTATGCAGAGGGAGAATCTTCTGGCAGGTGGAATTCTCAGGAAGGAGCTTTAACCAGAGAGCAAATTAATAATAAATACAGAGGCGTTATTGTCTAATTCATTTTTAGATTCAGAAAAGAAGACCTTGTGTTTTCGTGGCTGATATAAAATCAAAGTGCTGGAAATGCTCAATATTTCCAGTACTGTTTTTATTTCAGATTTCCAGCATCCACAGTATTTTGATTTTGTGCTTTGGGGAGCGGGGCCTTTTTACCACAAGGGAGGGACTGGAGGGGCCTCTGAAGTAAATAGTTTGGGAAGCGCTGTCCCAGAACAGTCAATGTAATCCCGTATATTTCCCTCTCTCCATCTCTTGCTGCAACTATTTCTCTGCCCCTTCCCTCCTTGTTCATCACTTAGTTTCTTCACATCTTTAAATCCCTGTCTCTGCATCACTCAACATCCTTTATATCTCTGCCTCTGTCTTGGATCTCACAAGTTTCCCCTTTCTTTCTCGCTCTGCAACTCTTTGTATCTTTATCTGTCACTAGGAGCATTTCTCTCTCACTCAGTTCCACATATCATTTCCTGCAAGATTATCTTTGCATTTCCCACACCCCTTCCCAAGACAGCCCTCTCGATTCTGAATCTTCACCTTACTTTGTATCTCTGCTGCTCGACATCTTTCTGTCTCGGCATCTCTCTATTTTTCTGGGATTATTCTCAATATCTGCATCGCTGCTGCGTTCTCCCGCTGCACCTCCATCTCTCTATTTGTCCTTCTTTGTATTTCTGCCCTCTACTTTTAGTTTCTATCACTGTTTTCTGACTCCCTGCCTCTCTTTCATTCTCCATCTCCCTCTGCATTTGGTTCTCTCTCAGTCTCTCCCTCAGTCAGTTCTGTCCTGATCCCTGGATCTCTGTTTTCTGTGCCTCTGTTCCTCTCTCTGGGGGTGGATTTGAACTCGCTGCCATGGTATTGTCCAGGGTGAGTGTGAACCGGGATCCTGCTTTCCATCTCTTCCAAGTCCTTCCCCCAAAGGAGGTAAAATAGCAGAGAGATGCTGAACCAGCTGCCCCCACCACGGTTTATACTATTGGCACCAAGCCCAAGTCCAGCCAAGCGTTTCTTTGCCTCTCTGTGTTTCCTCTCCCCGACTGGCTCTGCCTGTCTTCATGCGGCTCAGGGGGAAAGGGAAAGATCAGCCATGATCTAACATCGGTGGGACAGGTTCAAAGGCCTGAATGGCCTCGTCCTGTCCCTGCTCCAACCAGTGGATGTGGGTGTGTGTGTGTGTGTGTGTGCACCTCAGTCTGATTCACTGATGCTATTGGGGGTGATGGGGAGAACAGTTGAAACACCTTTCTACAGGGAGAGATGTGTCTGGGGCTGGGATATTGCTGTGCATAAAAGGCTCAGAATTCCAGGTAGCCTCTTCGCATCCTTGCTGTCTGCTTGGCCCTGTGTTTGGCCAGAACGAGTTAAAGGTGCCAGGCGCCTGAGAGCCATTTGATAGAATTCCAGCGGCTTATCCAGACCGGAATTAAAACGAATTAAAGACTGTCGGAGGATGGAGCCACATCCGGGAACGTGATGGAGATTGGAATTACACAGGGACGGGAGTTACACATAGGGGGGATGTTCACAAGGGAGATGATACAGAGTGGGAATTAGGAGAGACAGGCGGCTTTTATTGGGCCGAGAGGGTAACTGAGAAAGGGAGGTGTGTTTACAGTGGAGGCAGGGAAGAATTAGAGGGCGATGTTCACAGAGGAAATTAGGTAATGTTTCAAATGGGAGGGACAATTTTCCAAGTTGAAAATGGGAGTGGTCTCTCAAGGTTTAAAATGGGCTGGGGATTCTCTCGGTTTCAAATGGGATGTGGGACTATCCCCGTTCAAATTGGGAGGGGGTATTCAGGTTTAAGATGGGAGCTGGGTCTACAGCAGGTTTAAAATAGGAGCGGGAGGGGGTCTCTCCAGGTTTAAAATGGAATGTGGATCTACACCAGGTTTAAAATCAGAAGGGAGTCTACTGCAGGTTTAAAAAGGGAGCGGGGTTTACTCCAGGTTTAAAATGTGTGGGGGGTCGATTCCAGATTTAAAATCGGAGGGGAGTCTTCTTCAGGTTTAAAATGGGAGGTATGTCTTCTACAGGAGTTAATTTGAATTGGGGAAGGGGCTTTTACTGTCTGTTCATGGAGGGTTCAGATACGGGACTGTTCACGGGACGGGGTGGGGGGCGGGGTGGGGAAGGGGTGTTGGGACGTGGGGATTGGGGGTGGAATTAGATTGGGGGAACCCATTCACAGGAGAAATTAGATGGGGGTCAGTTCCCGGGAGTGGGAGTGGGGGTGGGGGCGGGTTGGGAGGGGTAATTTGCTGTGCTGGGGAATTTATAACGGGGTGAGGCAGAGAAAGTGCCAGAAAGCAGAGAAAGAGACAGAAATCAGAGACATGGACAGAAAGCAGAGAAAGAGACAGAAAGCAGAGAAAGTGGCAGAAAGCACAGAAAGCGACTTAAAGCGGAGAAAGAGACGGAAAGCAGAGAAAGAGTCAGAAAGCAGAGAAAGTGCCAGAAAGCAGAGAAAGAGACAGATTGCAGAGAAAGAGACAGAAAGTAGTGAAAGTGACAAAAAGCAGAGAAAGAGACAGAAAACAGAGAGAGACAGAAAGCAGAGAAAGAGACACAAAACAGAGAAAGAGACAGAAAGCAGAGAAAGAGAAAGAAAGCAGAGAAAGAGACAGAAAGCAGAGAAAGAGAAAGAAAGTTAAGAAAGAGACAGAAAGCAGAGAAAGGGACAGAAAGCGTAGAAAGAGACTGAAAGTGGAGAAAGCGACAGAAAGCGGAGAAAGAGACAGAAAGCAGAGAAAGAGACAGAAAGCAGAGAAAGAGTCAGAAAGCTGAGAAGGAGTCAGAAATCAGAGAAAAGTCAGAAAGCAACGAAAGAAACAAAGTTTGAGAGGATAGAAAATCAGAAAGAGCCAAAGAAAGAGACAGAAAAAGTCACAGAGATACTGAAAGGCAGAAACAAATTAGAGCAATGGAGAAACGACAGCAAGAGACAGAAAGAAAAACTGGAGGAATAAAGCTGACGGAAGGAATGGAGGCACAAAGAAATTGCAGGCTCCAGAGAGACAGCCAGAAAGCTAGAGAGAGAGAAAGACACACAAAATAATCACAGAGAGAGAGAAACACACAAATAAAAAAAGAAAGAGAGACAGAGAGAGGGAGACAGATTGAGAGAGAGAGGTTGAACAAGAGAAAACAAGAGAGAGAGAAAGACACACAAAGAATCATACAGAAAGAAACACGGAGAGTGAGAAAGAAAGATAAAGAGAGAGAAGGAACACAAAGTGGCAGAAAGTTAGAGAGAGAGATTGATATTGAGAGAGTTTGAAAGAAAACCAGTGAGACAGAAAAACACAGATAGAGAGAGAGATTGAGAGAGAGATTGAGAGCGAAAGATTGAGTCAGAATGAGGGAGAAAGACAGAGGGAGACAACAAACACGTGATACTCTCCATCCCACATTGTCTTCGCTCCATTGTTGGACTCTCGCACCTTCCCTCCATCAGCTCGCCCATGGGGAAAAATCCTGTACAGGGGCAGTGGGGTGGAATTGTAGAAAAGAGTCAGGACTGGGACAGAGAGAGGAGGATTCAGGCTGGAATCTCTCTCTCTCTCTCTCTCTCTAATACACACACACTCACGCACACACACACACTGTAATCAGCTCCAATTCACCAGGGCACAAAGATACAGAGACTGAGACACAGAAACTCACCTTCAGACGCTAGCCGCATGGAAAGAAAGAAAGGTGGATGATGTTGTCCCAAAATATCCCAGAATCGGTCACTCATATAGCTAGTCCACCCAAAATGCTGCTCATCCAACTCGCTCTCAGCTTCCTCTATCTGGCCACTCCCTCCCAGGTATGGGACAGCCCAAGGTGAGTTTCTGTGTAAATAGGGAATGAGGGAGTGAAGGTTTATTACAGCCATATCCCAAATGGACCATTCCAGACAGAAACCTGTCTGCCTGTCTGGCTCTCTCCCTCCCCAAAAACATCATTAACAGTGCAGAAAAACTGCTGTAATTTTAAACCTGGAGGGGCTGCTTTTGATAATGGTCATTTGACACAAGTTGCTTTAATGTCTGTCAATATTCATCTCCAGTGAACAGAAATTTCAGAAAATGACTGAAAATGTCTCATTGTATTTACCTTGAAATTCTGACAGTGTTTTTTTTTTCTTGAGAGGCCTGTTTGACTGCTGCACAAACAGGCAGTTTTTAATCGGTTAATGATGCAGCCAAGAGAAATTTTACAACTGCTGCCATTTCACACAACAATTTTGACCCGTATTTGCAATTATATTTGTCAATGATTGTTTGTACTTTATTTGATGCTGCTGTATTTATGAATTATCCTGTAATCAATTGAATAAACTTTCTTAACATTTATCACTTTAATGTTACAGGTGTTACAAAGCTGGAAAATGGCCATTTAGGACACATTGTATGAAAGATCTTCCACTTTTCACCGCCTGTTTATATAAAGCTTAGCAATAAAGACCTCCACATTCTGATGAAGAGTTTTTGCTGTTGCAATAAAGTGTCACTTGTTTCCCTTTGCTTCCTGTCTGTTTATTTCCACTGCTCTCCTGGGGGATTCAGAAGGATTTTTGATCATCACTTGTCCACATTCAGGATGTTCCCGTTCCTCTGCAGCTGCTGTCCTGGAGCAATAAATTGCATTCAATATATTTCCCTCAGTTTGGAAACATGAGGAGAGATTGTTTCCACAAGCAGAGAAAAGAAACAAATAGGCAGGGAGTTGTTATGGTCTGGAATTCACTCTCTGACAGGTTACTGAAAGCAGATTAAATACTAACTTTCAATAAACAATAAACAATTGGATCAAAACTTCAATTACTCGTAGTTACAGTAGAGAAGATACCAGCATAAAAGAGATGTGATAGAGAAAGATGCCATAACTTTAGTGATGAAGAACTCAACAGGATTTATTTAGAGAGTTTTTATTTGTAAGTGATTGAGTTTTATTTGATGCAATTGTTAATTTATGCATTACCTTGAATCACTCAAAATAATTATCCAAAAAGGAACCAGGTTAATGTTACAAGTGTTCAGGGAGTTGCAAAGCATCCATTTAACACAAATTGTTTTATTTTATTCAGCATCTCAATTTCACATAAAACAAATTGCACAAACTTGTGGAAACTTTCAAACCCGCAGTCACACAGAATGGCCCATCAGCAATAGCTGAGCATCTCCATCTTCTGGTGTCCCTGTCCCACTGCAGTTACTGTCCCCCTCTCACCATCTCCATCTGCTGGTGCCCCTCTCTCACTGCAGTTACTGTTCTCCCTCTCACTATCTCCATCTGCTGGTTACCCTGTCTCACTGCAGTTACAGCTCCCTCTAACCAAGTCTGTTTGCCAGTGTTTCTAGTTTTTCAGCATTAATAAAGTACTCTGTTCTGTTCTTTTTCCCCCTAATATTGAAATCCATCCACCATAGTTTTGCCCATTCACTTAAGGTATAAATATCTCTTTAAATGTTATGCTTCCAGCTACACTACTCACAATGCTACCTATTTTTGTGTCATTGGCGAACTTGGGTATGTGACATTCAACCCCACATCTTCAATCGTTAACAAATATAGAAAAACTGTGACACAGACGGGTTTTGCACTGGCAGACAGGAGTGAATCATTCCATCCTGGAGTTTTCCTTGATTCCTGATTTATGTTTTAGTTTTTAGAAAAAAAAAGAGAATTCAAATTCACAACAGCCCATTGGGATTTGAACTGCGGCTTTTTCAATCATCAGCTCAGGCTTTCAAATTAAAACCATTAAAAAGATATTGACTTTCCTTCTGCTATTGTCTGACTGTCTCTGGTTTTGTATATTGTTTCCTTCATGTGGTGCACCATAATACCTTCAATTCTGTGCATTTGCAAGGGACACAAATCAAATTCTCACCTTCCACCATGAACCAAAACGTGCAAGTCCATTAAAACACCTCTATTCTCTGGTTCTACAAAAATCGCTCAGGTGATGCAGTGGTTAGCACCACAGCTCCAGCAACCCAGGTTTGGTTCTGGGTACTGCATGTGTGGCGTTTGCAAGTTCTCCCTGTGTCCAAGTGGCTTTCCACCGGGTACTCTGGTTTCCTCCCACAGCCAAAGACTTGCAGGTTGATAAGTAAATTGGCCATTGTAAATTGCCCCTAGTGTAGGTAGGAGAATGGTGAGGATGTGGTAGAGAATATGGGATCAATATAGGATTGGTATAAATGGCTGATTGTTACTCAGCACAGAGTCGTTGGGCACAAGAGTCTGTTTCAATGCTGTATCTCTCTATGACTTCCTCAATGCAGGAATTTCTGAATGGAAGAAACTTATGACACATTAACTAACACGTTTGCTAACACTGGATTCAGCTGAGAAATCCAAGCCACAAATTGAATCTTTAAGACAGAAAAAAGTCTGTCCCTGCACCCATTTTAACATTGTATCATTTAGGTTATATAACTTCTCCTCAGCCTTCCTTCAAAATTGCTTCATTTCACATTTCTCAGTATTGAAGTTATCCTGCCATGTGCCTGTCCATTTCACCAGACTGCCTCTATCGTCCTGAAGTCTGCAACTCTTCCCTTTCCTATTTAATACATTGCAGATAACACAATATTGAAGTTATGCCCCGTAAACTCAAGTCCAAATTATTAATATATGTCAAAAAGATCAATCGTCCTAATCCAAACCCTGGGAATACCGCAGTGTACACTGTATACAGTGATTACAAAAGCAGGGAGGTTATTTTAAACGTTTATAAAGCTCTTGTTAGGCCACAACTGGAGTGTTGTGTCCAGTTCTGTTTACCAAACTTTGTAAAGGAGGTGAGGATCCTTGTGAGACGGTGCAGAGGTGATTTACCAGAATGGTTCCAGGGATGAGGTATTTTAGCTACAAGGTTATGTTGGCAAAGGAGAGTGTATTCTCCTTAGAACAAAGGAGATTGAGGAATGATTCAGTTGACGTGTACAAGATTATGTCGGGTAATGGTACCGCCCTCTATTCTGAAACAGCCATTCAAAACTACTCTTTGTGTACTGTACCTTAGCCAATGTTGTATCCACTCTGTGAATGTCCAATTCATTCTATGAGCTTTTTGCTAACCAGTCAATTATGAGGCAACATTATGACCTCCTCATGAGCCAATGGTCCCGGACTTCTACATTTACACTGTTTCTTCAAAATTCCCAGGGCAGGTAAAGCACAATTTATGGTATAGAATAAAGGTTCCTCTACTATGTTACGTCAAACATGCAGGGGCAGCTTCAGTACACAATAAATGCAGAGCAAAGCTCTGCCTAGCCTTTCCCGAAAACTCCCAGTGCAGGTACAACACGGGTTAGCTGGAGTGAAGCTCTGTTTACATATACCACCATCTCGCCTCCTCAGTCTACACCTCTCCTTATCTCTCACTTTCTGTGTCACCGTGTCTCTCTCTTCCTCTTTCTTCCTCACCCTTATCTCACTGCCGTTAATGCTCCCTGTCATCATCTCCATCTGCTGGTGTCCCTTTTTCACTGCAGTTACTGCCCGTCTCAACATCTCCATTTGCTCGTCTCCATGTCTCACTGCAGTTACTGCCCCCTCTCATCACTTCATCGGCTGATGTCCCTGTCTCACTGTACTTACTGTCCCCTTTCACCATCTCCATGTACTGGTGGCCCGATCTCACTGCTGTAACTGTCCCTTTCACCATCTTCCACTGCTGGTGTCCCTGTCTAACAGCATTTACTATCCCCTCTCAGCATCTCCATCTGCTGGTGTCTCTGTCTTACTGCAGTTACTTCCTCCCTCTGACCTCCTCCAACAGCTGGTGTCCCTGTCTCACTGCAGGCACTGCCCGCTCTAACCCTCTCCATCTGCTGGTGTCCCCGTCTCACTGCAGTTACTACCCCTCTCACCATATCCATCTGCTGGTGTCCCTGACTCACTGCAGTTACGTTATCCCTTTCAGCACCTCCATCTGCTGCCGTCCCTGTCTCACTGCAGTTACTGCCCACACTCACCATCTCCAACTGCTGGTGTCCCTGATTCACTGCAGTTACTGCCCACTCTCACCATCTCCATCTGCTGGTGTCCCTGATTCACTGCAGTTTCTGCCCCTCTCACCATCTCCATCTGCTGGTGTCCTTGACCCACTGCAATTACGGTCCCCCTCTCAGAATCTCCATCTGCTGGTGTTCCTGTCTGACTGCAGTTACTGCCCACTTTCACCATCTCCATCTGCTGGTGTCCCTGATTCACTGCAGTTACTGCCCACTCTCACCATCTCCATCTGCTGGTGTCCCTGATTCACTGCAGTTTCTGCCCCTCTCACCATCTCCATCTGTTGGTGTCCCTGATTCACTGCAGTTACTGCCCACTCTCACCATCACCATCTGCTGGTGTCCCTGATTCACTGCAGTTTCTGCCCCTCTCACCATCTCCATCTGTTGGTGTCCCTGATTCACTGCAGTTACTGCCCACTCTCACCATCTCCATCTGCTGGTGTCCCTGATTCACTGCAGTTACTGCCCACTCTCACCATATCCATCTGCTGGTGTCCCTGATTCACTGCATTTTCTGCCCCTCTCACCATCTCACAATCGCTGTGATTTGCAACTTTGTCCATTTTGCTGTGGGTCCAGGGGTGGTTTAGTTGAATTCAGCAGCGCATTTCAGTGACACGTTTTCAAAACAATTCATGAATCATCTGCAGAGAAATCGCACCTCAATCGATCAGTTTCTCAATAAAATGTGATCTCTGAATCAGATTTAAAATCATTTCACGGCTCAGTGCTGTGAATATAAAATGTGCTTTCAGTCTTGTGGGGAGTGTAGGAAGACAGTATTAATATGAATATAACTTAGTTCCAGTGTTTGAAGTGAATGGAATATGAAACGGGCTTCAGTTCCAGTGTTTGAAACCTTTAAGCTCTTTCTATGATTTCACTAATTTAACAATGAGATCGAGAGGTTATTTCACCCCCTTCTTCAGCTCCTCTCTGAATTTAGTCTGGGTCACAACGTAACTACTCGTGTTGGTACAGGAACTGAGAACCTGCAGCATCATCGATGTGTAATTTGCGGTATCGTGAGGGTCACTGTCGGAGAATGTAATCCGAATATCTGCAATTCGCCTATAAATGACATACACAACCCGGGTCAGCCATAACAGTAAGAAACTACCGGAAATACTGAAAAGTAAAATAATTGATTTTTACCTATTCTGCATCTCTGGTTCTTTGTGATTCTGTCCATTGCTGTGGCGCCGGAATCCCCTGCGGACTTTCCTGGAGAATAAAATACGTCTGAAAGTCAGAAAATTGAGTAGCAAAATCAGAAAGACCGGGAGACAAGGGGTTAAAATGAGGTCAAGCAATTCAAATGCCCCCCATGTGGGGGAAGTGAAGAAGCTCGGTTTATAAACACAACCCATGGGAACATTATCAATGAAGTACCTGGGTTTAAATGTAAAGTAAACTGGGAGAGACTCTAAACAGCCCAGCACACTCACTGTTCCTGCTACCACAGCCGCTGTTTTCTCTGTGCAATATTTTGTTTTCAGCTTCTCCCTACAAATGGCCACAAATCGATCAAAGGTGAAAGTGACTGTGAGCCAGACAGAAATAAGTGTGGCTGCAGAAGACAGAACGGCCGTGAGAGAACACAAGGGAGTAATTTTCAGGAATGGATTTGGGAAATAAATGAAAACAATCCAACCCAATATGGGACCAGAGATAACGACCAGGAGATCAGACACTGCCATTCCCACCAGGTAGACAGTGATACATTTGGAGAGACCGCACTTTCCTCGGGACAGGATCACAATCGCCACCAAGTTAACTGGAAGAGAGAGAAAAGGAAGCAGAGAAATTACTGATCAGACCTGGAGACAAAGCAGCAGTTTGACAGGATCTGGGATGAACATTCCAGCTTTGTTGCTGCATTGAACAGTGAAAACTGATTCATTGACCTGGGCATTGCTTTTCCACAGTGAAATGTTTGAAATGCAATTATTAATAATCAATTGGGGAAATTGATACATAAAGTTAATATGGTCAACACTGGATATACTGGAAGTACTGAGTGAGGATGCAGTACCGGTGGGGAAATGAGAAGGGGTTTTAAAGAGATGGAATGCAATGGGTTAAATGGGGATTTACCTCCAGACTGTCAGTCGGGAAGCTTTGAGAACAGCGGGATGTGCAGCTGATTCGTTTCTGTGGGTTCAGAGAGCCGATAGCGGCCGGTACAAGGTGGGAAAAGTCTGAGAGCAGCTGCGGTCAGTTTGAGGGTTCGAAACTATTTGGAAGAGGAAGCTGGAAGTGGAACAATGAGTGAGATTGGGAGGCAGAGAAGGAAAAGCACATGTTGGAGTTGGAGAGGAGACAGGAGCAGACGGTCTGGGAAAGGGGATACAAAGAAGCAATGAACAGAGGATTCAATACAGTGAGAGGACTGGCTGAGATTCAGAGGGAGAGACTGCAGCAAAGTGTTAGTGCAAAACTAATATAGACATCCCAGTAAAACAACTCAATTAATACATTCAAACAATAATACCTGTAGTTATTGGTGCTGGAGAACATTTCATTGGTTATACAATTTAGTCAGTACATTTAAATTTGTACAGTCAGTTAAATGTCAATTTAAATTTATTTCTGACATCAGCCTCGCTCTTTATTAAATTCAATGGTCACAGAAATTTTGAAGTGCAGTATTTAAATAATGAACTACCATCAGTAAAGAACTGACTTTATTATGTTTATTAAGCCTGTAAGTAAGCAATAGGAACTTTCTGCAAAGCACAGTGGCGCAGTGGTTAGCGCAGCAGCCTTACAGCTCCAGCGACTCGGATTCAGTTCTGGATACTGCCTGCGTGGAGTTTGCAAGTTCTCCCTGTGTCTGCATGGGATTTCTCCGGGTGCTCTGGTTTCCTCCCACATGCCAAAGACTTGCAGGTTGACAGGTAAATTGGCCATTAGCAATTGCTCCTAGTATAGGTAGGTGGTGCGGAAATATAAGGACAGGTGGGGATGTGGTAGGAATATTGAATGAGTGTAGGATGAGTATAAATGGGTGGTTGATGGTCGGCACAGAATCGGTGGGCCGAATGGCCTGTTTCAGTGCTGCATCTCGAAGTAACTAACTAAAAATGAGGACCTGACAGAAATAAACACTGAGGGACCAAGTCCAACAGTAAAATTAATACAATCTGACAACTTCAACTCTCAGTTTCTCTCAGTAATTACTCTGGATATTCCAACACTTTATGTGAGTGATTTATTCACACCTCTGCTTATTCCTCTTTCACTTTCCTTCTGGTTAATTTTTTCCTTCTGTTTCATTCTCCCTGCTCCTTTTCTAAGTTGCGCTCCCTGGCTCTCTGGACTCCTCACACCTTGCAAACTGTTACTTAATGCCACTTTTCACATGTGATTTGTTCCTCACATGCTGTGCCTGTGTTCTGTTCACCAGCCCCATGTTCAATGATTCTATTCTCAGAGTCCGTTTGTTCAATGGTGAAACCTCTGTGAATAATTTAATGTCTCAACAGAGCACACAAATATCCACCTGTTCACCTACACTCTTCACTTCATCCACAATTGGGGAATAAACAGAATCGAAAGCTTCTTCCGGACAAACCTCACAATCATTGAAATTCATTCTCCTGGAATTAGAATTAGAACATTACAGCGCAGTACAGGCCCTTCGGCCCTCGATGTTGCGCCGACCTGTGAAACCATCTGACCTACACTATTCAATTTTCATCCATATGTCTATCCAAAGACCACTTAAATTCCCTTAAAGTTGGCGAGTCTACTACTGTTGCAGGCAGGACGTTCCACGCCCCTACTACTCTCTGAGTTAAGAAACTACCTCTGACATCTGTCCTATATCTAGCACTTGTATCAATTGTAAAGTACTCCGTTAGAATGTGGGGTTGTTAAATTAATAAAACACCAACACCAGCGGTGCAGCTGATAATCTGCAGATAAATGGAAAGACTCTTGTTTCCAACTGATACAGTGTAAACCAATAAAACATCACATCAATACATTCTGTTTTACAATGTAGTTTAGTGACAGTGAAGGCTCCACGGTGAAGCAGAGAAGGAGAGGTGAAAGAGGCAGCAGCAAACTCAGTTCAGTAGCCAGACCTCTGAAGCAGTGTCAGACATACACAGTACAAAATAATACTTTATAACAGTGATGAACAATAAATACACTGAAATCCCTGTTAAACTGAACAGTGTTATTGGATTGGGAGAATATTGCGCTGCCTCCTTGTAGCATTGATACAGTCTTGTTATCAAAGAGCGAAAAAAAAATCATAAAAACATTGCACGACCTGTTAGTTGCACATTACGAAAGTGTAAAAATCTCCTGATGCTCTTTGTCTTGATCTTAACCGAGACATCTGATTCAAATATATTAAATAGACACAATAATCCAGTAAATATTCCAGGGTTACTAAAACCAATACCATTAAATATAATGCAGCTCCTGCAAGACTGAAAGAGTAGACAATGAGGAGAGTCCATCAGAAAATTGCTGTTAAAGAACAGGTGGCTGTGTAAAACACACAGTGAGAAATAATACCGAGTACAGCAGCACAGTTAACATCGAGTTACACCATTATCAACTAATATACAGGCTTACCAGGAACTCCAATTGCAGCAAGTACAGGATAAGAAATCGATGCGATCTGAAGAATTACTAAATATCCCATTTCTGTGAAAAGCAGGGACTTCTGTTAGCCTGGAACCCACAGCTCCAGCACTATGAGCTGATCCCTTCCAATGGGTGCTGATTTATACACGGGATACGTCTCCACTGAAACGGTTATACCCCTGATTATTGCTATTATTTACATGCGCATTAACAAATATATTACATTAGCAGATTTGACTCTGATGTAAATAATGTGTTGAATAAAACACAATCATTTCAATGTCAATGACTTTTTCTTTCAGCCAATCTGAATACCTGACTTTCAACCACAGTATATTTCATCAGCCACATTCTTGCTCACTCACTGAAGAAGTCCATACTCCATACTCCATACCATCGCTGTGTCTTCCTCACAGCTTACTGTCTCACCTCAATTTGTGTTATAAGCTAACTGGATACATTACACTCCATCCCTTCATCCCCCAATCAAACAGCCCCACGATTAGCGACCTTGTCTTCATCTGTTTAGAACAACAAAGAACAATGAACAAAGAAAATTACAGCACAGGAACAGGCCCTTCGGCCCTCCAAGCCTGCGCCGATCCAGATCCTCTACCTAAACATGTCGCCTATTTTCTAAGGGTCTGTATCTCTTTGCTTCCTGCCCATTCATGTATCTGTCTAGATACATCTCAAAAGACGCTATCGTGTTCGCATCTACCACCGCCGCTGGCAACGCATTCCAGGCACCCACCACCCTCTGCATAAAGAACTTTGCACGCATATCCCCCATAACCTTTTCCCCTCTCACTTTGACTCGTGACCCCGAGTATTTGAATCCCCCACTCTGGGAAAAAGTTTCTTACTATCCACCCTGTCTATACCTCCCATGATTTTGTACACCTCAATCAGGTCCCCCCTCAACCTCCGCCTTTCTAATGAAAGTAATCCTAATCTACTCAACCTCTCTTCACAGCTAGCGCCCTCCATACCAGGCAACATCCTGGTGAACCTCCTCTGCACCCTCTCCAAAGCATCCACATCCTTTTGGTAATGTGGCGACCAGAACTGCATGCGGTATTCCAAATGTGGCCGAACCAAAGTCCTATACAACTGTAACATGACCTGCCAACTCTTGTACTTAATACCCCGTACGATGAAGGAAAGCATGCCGTATGCCTTCTTGACCACTCTATTGACCTGCGTTGCCACCTTCAGGGAACAATGTACCTGAACACCCAAATCGCTCTGTACATCAATTTTCCCCAGGACTTTTCCATTTACTGTTTAGTTCACTTTTGAATTGGATCTTCCAAAATGCATCATCTCAGATTTGCCCTGATTGAACTCCATCTGCCATTTCTCTGCCCAACTCACTAGTCTATCTATATTCTGCTGTATTCGCTGACAGTCCCCTTCACTATCTGCTACTCCACCAATCTTAGTGTCGCCTGCAAACTTGCTAATCAGACCGCCTATACTTTCCTCCAAATCATTTATGTATATCACAAACAACAGTGGTCCCAGCACGGATCCCTGTGGAACACCATTGGTCACTCGTCTCCATTTTGAGAAACTCCCTTCCGCTGTTACTCTCTGTCTCCTGTTGCCCAGCCAGTTCTTTATCCATCTAGCTAGTACACCCTGGATCTCATGCGACTTCACTTTCTCCATCAGCCTACCATGGGGAACCTTATCAAACGCCTTACTGAAGTCCATGTATATGACATCTGCAGCCCTTCCCTCATCAATCAACTTTGTCACTTCCTCAAAGAATTCTATTAAGTTGGTAAGACATGACCTTTCCTGCACAAAACCATGTTGCCTATCACTGATAAGCCCATTTTCTTCCAAATGGGATTAGATCCTATCCCTCAGTATCTTCTCCAGCAGCTTCCCTACCACTGACGTCAGGCTTAGCGGTCTATAATTACCTGGATTATTCCTGCTACCCTTCTTAAACAAGGGGACAACATTAGCAATTCTCCAGTCCTCCGGGACCTCACCCGTGTTTAAGGATGCTTCAAAGATATCTGTTAAGGCCCCAGCTATTTAAGACCAGCAATCTATTTCAGTTATTACTGCACTAGATCCTGCCTCTGCTCGTAAAGCACGGGACCCTGCCTCCATTATTACTGTATGAGACAACGTCTCGGTTTGTTACACTCGGCTATGTCTCTGGTTCTGCTTTGCTTCACCTGGTCTCAGTTTGAACTGCATAAGACCATTTCTATGTTTATAATGCATTACGCCCTGTCTTTACCCTGTATCTCACCCCAGGTTTCATCTCTCTGTGTTCCATTTGTGCTTGGCTTGGAAGTGTTTACTGTGATATTTTCAGTGGAGATTTATTCTGTATCACTGGAATTTAGAAAGTTAAGGGGTGATTTTATTACTGTTTTCGAGATAATAAGGGAAAATGATAAGGTATGCAAAGAGTAACTATTCCCACTGGCTGCGGAATCTGGAACTTTGGGGCATAGTCTAAAAATCTAAACATAGCATAAACACCTTTCAGGAGTGAAATGAAGAAAGGTATCAACACACCAGGTGTGATATTTGTTTGGAACTTTCTGACACAAAAGGCTATTGATGTTGAGCCACCGGTTTCATTTACTTTTGCATATAATATTGTTGAAAAAATATTATTTAAAAAAAGCTGATACACTTTACAAGCAGAGACGAAGGGAGACAGGGTGTAAGGGGTGCTTGACAGAACCTTCGTAATAATCCCCACGTTCTGTTCAGTTCATTATTGGGGCTTTCGTGTGACTGTTTAGGGTGTGTATTGGATCTATGTTTGATATTTTCTAACTACAGTGACTTTCCCAGCAAGGGCAAGAGTTACTGGTTCGAAGTTAACCACGGAATGACTGAAAGCATGGTTGTCCAAGGAGAGAGGGGAGGAGAGAGTGATTAAAAGAGGAAGAGGGAGAGATAGTGTGAGAGAGACACAGATAATGTCATGGCCAGAGTTGGTGAAAGAGAGAGAGAGAGGGCGAGAGACAGAGAGAGATAGACAAAGAGACCGGGGAGAATAGTGTGACGAGGAGGAGGATTGAGAGTGAAAAAACACAAGAGAACAGGACCAACTGCAAGTTTCCCTTCAAGTCACACTCCAGCCTGACTAGCAACGAGATCACTGCTCCTTCAATGTCACTGGGTCAAAATCCTGGAACTGTCTTCTAGCAGCACTGCGGGTGTACCGACACTACATAAACTGCAGTGGTTTAAGAAGGAGATTCACCATCATTTTCTCAAGAGTGATTAGGGATGGGCAATAAATGCTGGCCGAGCCAGTAATCCACACATCCAACAAATAAAGAAAATGCAAATTTGACACTGTGTCACTTAAGGAGATATTAGACGAGACGACCAAAAACTTGGTCAAATAGGTTGGTCTGAGGGAGCGTCATCAAAGAGGAAAACAGGTAGTGAGACGGAGGGAAGTACGAAAGGAATTCCAGAGTTTGGGCTTTGGCAGCTGGAAGGCACGACCACGAATGGTGGGACAATTAAAATTGGGGCTGCTCCAGAGGACAGAATTCGAGGATCGCAGATATTGGAGGATTGTGGAGCTGGAGGAGATTACAGAGATATGGATAGGGAGGGGTCAGTTGTGGAAGACAGTTCCAAGCTTCTGCCACGCTTTGCGCGTAGAAATATTTCTTAATTTCACTCTTGAAAGTGTTTTAGAATAATGTTCGATTTTTAGACTTTGCCCCTGGTCGAAGACTCCCCCAACCAGTGAGAAGGGTTTCTCTCCATCGACCCTTAGTTCCATTATTATCTTGTGAACCTTGATCAAGCCATCCCTTAACCATCTAAATTCCAGTGATAGAGAGTAGAGCTCCGTCTACAGTGTCCCATTAAATGCTGCCAAGTCGAGTACAGCCCGTAGTCAGCTATAGAGTATATCCCCATCTTCTCTTTTCTATCAAACACTCGCAGGGCAGGTACAGTGTGGGGTTAGATGCAGAGTAAAGCTGCCCGACAAGTGGACTGTAACACTGCAACCACACAGCACGACAAAAAAGGAAAGAATGTGCCAACTCTTCATTTTACAAGCTGGAACGCTAGAACTACGTGTCCCGGCCTATTGGAAGATCTGACACAAATCAACGATTCTCGGAAGACTGCCATCATTAACAAGGAGCTGTGTAGAATCAATCTGGACATTGCAGCACTTCAGGAGACACGCCTCCCTGCGGATGAATCTCTAAGAGACCAAGACTACATCCTCTACTGGCAGGGGAGGGATCCTGAAAAACCAAGACAGATGGCTTTGCCATCAGAAACTCGTTGCTCAGCATGATAGAGCCACCTTCAAATGGCACAGAACACATACTGTCCTTCCGACTGCTCACGCCTCAGGTCAAGTACACTTACTCAGCATCTATGCTGCAACACGCTGCTCCCCACTTGAGGTAAAAGACCAGTTCTTTGAGGAACTCCATAATATCATTAGTAGCATTCCCAATATCGAACATTTGTTCCTGCTGGGGGACTTTAATGCCAGGGTTGGAGCTAACCATGACACATTGCTCTTCTGCCTTGGGCGCTTTGACATTGGAAGGATGAATCAGAATGGACATAGACTGCTGGAGTTGCGTACCTCTCACAACAGCTGCATCATTAACTCGTTCTTTCACACTAAGCCTTGTCACCAGTGTTGGCCAGGGAGAAATACAGAGTCTGTTACAAACTGCTGGATTGTTGTGAACTATATTAACCTGGAGCTTAGACATTGGGCTGTGCTGGTAAAAACCAATTTGAACGAATTAATTTATGTGACATGACAAAGGAGAGATCACAGGAAAAGAGCCTTATTTGGACACGGTGTGATACCGGGTTCTTTGGGCCTGGGCCAATTAGGAGAAGATATGAACGAGGTGAGCAGGCTTAAATCAACCGGAAAGAGACTACTCAGTTTTGGAGAGATAGGCAGGAGAATAAGTATAGAGCTTTTTGGGCATAGAGCCACCGATAAACTCCGGAGACGCACCATCTGAAGACCCTGCTTGAGCAACGCGGCGACGATGTAAAACAGAGAGAGAACGGAATGCCTGGCCAGTGTCAGCTCACCCCTTTTTAGGGTATTATCCTTTTGTTTCTGTGACTAGGTCAGGGAAAGGTCAGAGGAACCAAGTGGGTGTGCTTATAAATTCTAGCTAGCTTTGTTATTAACTGTGTAACCCAGGTTGAGTTACATGGTTTTGTCTAACCAATTGTGTAAGCCTTGTTCTTACATTGTACAACAACGTGAATAAAGTAAATTAATACTTAAAGAAAGGACTGAGTTTTCTCCTCTTTGAACTAAGCCATTACCTGTAGCCGGTGGATTAGGTGGAGGGTGGCTCTCCTGTAACCGGATATCCCAAACACCCAGCCTGAGCCTGAATTAAGAGGACTTAGTCCCACTTGATGGCCAGGATGAAGTGGGTGAAGGAAAGAAAGGGGCCAAGGGGGAGTTGACTCCGCACCACGGTTTACACCAGATTTCATGAAGGCACCCAAGATCACGTCGTTGGCACCAGCTTGACCTCATCATCAAAAGGCGAGCCTCTATAAACAGTGTCCAAATCACAGGCAGCTTCCACAGTTCAGACTGTGACACAGACTACTCCCTTGTGTGCAGCAAAGTTAGACTCAAACCAAAGAAGTAGCATCACTCCAAGCAGAAGGGCCCCCCGCCCGCAAATTAACACAGCAGAATTTCTTATCTGCAGCTTTTGCACAAGTTTCTCAATTCACTTGAAAAAGCCCTTCAAAACACTCCCACAGGGAACGCAGAGACCAAGTTGGCCCACATCAGAGACGGCATCTATGACTCAGCAATGACCACCTTTGGCAAACGTGAGAAGCAGAATGCAGACTGGTTTCAATCTCTGGAACCTGTCATAGCCGCTAAGCACAAAAGGCAAACAATATGTTAATGGTGTGTTGAAAGACAAAGCATTAGCACAGATTAGGTGTTAATACACAATCCTATATTTCCTAGCACCTACCTACACTAGGGGCAATTTACAATGACCAATTTACCTATCAACCTGCAAGTCTTTGTCTTTTGGGCAGTGCCGTGAATTTGAGGGTGAAATGAAATGTGCAGCAGCCATTTGAATTGAGAGTGAGGTTCTGAGAGTGGATCTCTCTCTCTCTCTCTTTCCATCTGTCTCTCGGCATGAGAGTAATAGGAGGGAGAAAGACGCAGGAGAGTGAGGAAAACATGGAAGGAATCAGAGGGGGAGATGGGGTAGCCGGCTGTTCTAACGTTGCTGCTTGTGGGATCTTGCTGTGTACCAATGGCCTGCAGCATTTCTATCATTGCAACCGTGACAACCACTTTAAAAATTAACTCACTGAGCTTCAAAAGCTAGGAATTAAGTCACAAATTTGATAGTTTCTAAAGGCTTGTTACAATTCTAGAATAATCCGTGTCCTTTGGGCAATGTTCTGAAGCTTTACTGTTTAATAATATGTACGGAGTCCATTTCAATTCATTTCACTGAAGTTCTGAGTTTAGATTTCTCTCCCTGTCTCTCTCCAGCTTTCTTTCCCTCCGTCTCTCTATTTAAACCATTGATAGTTAAAAACATACCACACACTGCAATATGATTTGTTGTTGTTTTAACTGGAGAGACAGAAATATTTCATAGCTTATTTCAATAAAGATTAGGTACGAAATTGAGAGGAAAAAGCCTGATATGGACAGAGAGAGAGCGAGAGGGAGGGACACAGGGGCGACTGAGATAGGAACAGAGAGAGAGATACAGAGACACGGAGAGAGATAAAGAGACAGACACACAGACACACACTGGTAGAGGGAACTGTCTGAACCTTTTTATCCTTTGGTTTATTAACTGCGATTTGTTTGTATTTGGGTGTTGCTGAGAGAGTGTCTATGTAACCGAGGTCAATTGCTGGGCTCTTGCTGTTCTATTTTGTTTAACAATGCCTTTTCTCTGTTTCAATTTTCTCTCCCTTCCTCTTGCCTTAGGAAATTTCTTTCTGTAAACTGCATCGTGAAGATGAAAAGAGGGAAAGTCTGGGACGAGGAATCCTTGGACAGGAGCTTCCTCCAGAGGGGACAGACTGAGGCCTTGTCCACAGGCTGCACCCAAAGGGCCCACGTGAGTTGTGTCTATTTATTAGCCGAGGTTTAATTTCCTCTCTCAGGGCCCTGGGTTTTTGGTACTTCGGGTGAACTATTTCCTGGTGGCTTGGGGCCCTGGAGTTTTAAGCAGGATGAAAGCCTGGTGTTGAAGGAGCAGACCCGCCTTGCAATTTAACACAAGGCCCAGGCCCCCTCCCTCGCTCCACAGTGGCTGACAAACAGGCCGCCCCCACCACAAGAGTATATTGCACATCATCAATGTGAAGCGGTAGAAAGGCCTGTTATGATTCCAAAAAATGCTGGTGTTTAGGGCAATGCTATGAAGCTGCAGTTAAATAAGATGCACGGTGCCCGTTTGAATTCATTTTACTGTAGTTCTGAGGTTAGCATTTTCTATGTAAGCACATTCTTTCCCTGTGTCTCTATCTACCCTATGCTTTCTCTTTGTCTCTGTTTCACACTCAGCTGTCTCACAGCAACTACTGTCCCCTCTCACCATCTCCATCTGCTGGTGCCCCTATCTCACTGCAGTTACTGCACACCCCCCCCCCCCCCTCACGATCTCCATCTACTGGCCTCCCTGTCTCACTACAGTTACTCTCCCGTCTCACCATCTCCATCTGCTGGTGTCCCTGTCGCACTGCAGTTACTGGTCCCCCTCTCACCATCTCCATCTGCTGGTGTCCCTGTCTGACTGAAGTTCAGGTCCCCCTCTCACCATCTCCATCTGCTGGTGTCCCTATCTCACTGCAGTTACTGCCCCCTCTCAAAATCTCCATCTGCTGGTGTCTCTGTCTCACTGCAGTTACTGTCCCCTCTCAGCATCCCCATCTGCTGGTGACCCTGTCTCACTGCAGTTACTCTCCCCTCTGCACCCCATCTGCTGGTGTCCCCGTCTCTCTGCAGGCATTGCTCCATCTCATCATCTCCATCTGCTGGTGTCCATGTCTCACCGCACTTACCGTCCCCTCTCACCATCTCCATCTGCTGGTGTCGGTGCCTCACTGCTCTTACTGCCCCTCTCACCATCTCCCTCTTTTGCCGTCCCTGTCTCTCTGCAGTTACTGCCCCCTCACACCATCTCCATTTGCTGGTCTCCCTGTCTCACTGCCGTTCCTGTCCCATCTCACCATCTCCATCTTCTGGTGTTCCTGCCTCACTGCAGTCACTGACCCTCTCACGATCACCATCTGCTGGTGTCCCTTCCTCACTGCAGTTACTGCCCACGCTCAACCTCTCCATCTGCTGGTGTCTCTGTCTCACTGCAGTTATTGTTCCCTCTCACCATCTCCATCTGCCGCCGTCCCTTTCTCACTGCAATTACTGCCCCCTATCACCATCTCCATCTGCTGGTCTCCCTGTCTCACTGCCGTTACTGTCCCGTCTCACCATCTCCATCTGCTGGTATCCCTGTCTCACTGCAGCTACTGCCCCCTCTCACCATCTCCATCTGCTGGTGATTTGCAGCTTTGTCCATTTTTCTTTTGGACCAGGATTTCGTTGATTGCAGCTGGGCTTTTTAGTGAGGACTTTTCGACAAAACAGAGGGACATAGATAGGCTGCAGAGCTGGGCTGAGAGATGGCAAATGGAGTTTAATGCGGAAAAGTGTGAGCTGATTTATTTCGGAAGGAGTAACTGGATTGCAGAATACTGGGCTAATGGGAAGATTCTTGGTAGTGTAGATGAGCAGAGAGAGATCTTGGTGTCCAGGTACATAAATCCCTGAAAGTTGCCACCCAGGTTAATAGAGCTGTTAAGATGTCATAGGGTGTGTTAGCTTTTATTAGTAGGGGGATCGAGTTTAGGAGCCACGAGGTCATGCTGCAGCTGTACAGAACTCTGGTGCGGCCGCACCTGGAGTATTGCGTGCAGTTCTGGTCACCGCATAATAGGAAGGATGTGGAAGCTTTCGAAAATGTGCAGAGGAGATTTACTAGGATGTTGCCTGGTATGGAAGGAAGGTCTTACGAGGAAAGGCTGAGGGACTTGAGGTTGTTTTCGTTGGAGAGAAGGAGGAGAAGAGGTGACTTAATAGAGACATATAAAATAATCAGAGGGTTGGACAGGGTGGATAGTGAGAGCCTTTTTCCTCGGATGGTGATGGCAAACACGAGGGGACATAGCTTTAAGTTGAGGGGTGATAGATATAGGACAGATGTCAGAGGTAGTTTCTGTGCACAGAGAGTAGTAGGGGCGTGGAACGCCCTGCCTGCAACAGTAGTAGACTCGCCAACTTTAAGGGCATTTAAGTGGTCATTGGATAGACATATGGATGAAAATGGAATAGTGTTGGACAGATGGTTTCAAAGGTCGGCGCAACATAGAGGGCTGAAGGGCCTGTACTGCGCTGTAATGTTCTATGTTCTATGTTCTATTCATGAATCTTCTGCCTGACCTGTCCCGCTTCAATTGCTTGGATTATTAATAAAATATAATCTCAGAATAAGATTTAAAATCATTTCCTGGCTCATTGCTGTGAATATAAAATGTGATTTCTGTCCAGTGGGCAGTGTAGTTAATGGAATTTGTAATGAGATTTGGATCCAGTGTTTGAAACTCTTCATCCCTTTCTATGATTTCACTAATTTAACAATGATATTTATTTCACCGTCTTCTTCAGCTCCTGTCTGAATTTAGTCTGAGTCACAGTGTAAATACACGTGTTGGTGCAGGAACTGAGAATCTGCAGCATTCTTGATGTGTAATCTGTGATATAGAGAGAGTCAGTGTAGAAGGAATAATACTGAATATCTGTAAATCGCCTTTAAATGATACACAACTATTGTCACCCATAACAGTATACAACTGCCCGCTAGACTGAAGAGTGAAATAATTGATTTTCTGTGATTCTCCATCTCTGGGTCCTTGTGATTCTCTCCATTGCCGTGGCCTCGGAATCCCCTGCGGACCTTACTGGAGAATAAAATACTTCTGACAGTCAGAACGTTGAGCAGCAAAATCAGAATGAACTGGACACAAGGAAAAGGAAGCAGAGAAATTACTGATGAGACCTGTAGAGAAAGCAGCAGTTTGACAGGATCTGGGCTGAAATTTCCAGCTTTGTTGCTGCATCGAACAGTGAAAACTGATTCATTGACCTGGGCAGTGCTTTGTCACAGTGAAATGTTTAGAACACAATTATTAGTAATGAATTTGGAAATTGATACAGAAAGTGAATAACATCGACAACAGATCGAGTGGAAGTACTGAGTGAGGATGCAGTGCCAGTGGGGAAATGAGAAGGGGCTTTATAGAGATGAATCCGATGGGTTAAATGGGAATTTGACTCCAGACTGTCAATCGGGAAGGTCTGGGGAGTGCGGGATAGAACATAGAACATAGAATTGTACAGCACAGTACAGGCCCTTCGGCCCACGATGTTGTGCCGATCCTTTAACCTACTCTAAGATCAAACTAACTACCTACCCTTCATTCTACTATCATCCATGGACCTATCCAAGAGTCGGTTAAATGCCCCTAATGTATCTGCTTCTACTACCACCGCTGACAGCGCATTCCACGCACCCACCACTCTCGGTGTAAAGAACCTACCTCTGACATCTCCCCGAAACCTTCCTCCAATCACCTTAAGATTATGCCCCCTGGTGATAGCCCATTCCACCCTGGGAAAATGTCTCTGACTATCCACTCTATCTATGCCTCTCATCATCTTGTACCCCTCTATCAAGTCACCTCTCATCCTTCTTCGCTCCAATGAGAAAACCCGGGGCTCCCTCAATCCTTCTTCGGAGGACATGTCCTCCAGTCCAGGCAACATCCTGGTAAATCTCCTCTGCACCCTCTCTAAAGCTTCCACATCCTTCCTATAATGAGGCGACCAGAACTGAACACAATATTCCAAGTGTGGTCGAACCAGGGCCTTATAGAGCTGCAGCATAACCTCGCGGCTCTTAAACTCAATGCCCCTGTTAATGAAAGCCAATGCACCATACGCCTTCTTAACAACCCTATCAACTTGGGTGGCAACTTTGATCGATCCATGGACATGGACCCCAAGATCCCTCTGTTCCTCCACACTACCAAGAATCCTGTCTTTAAGCCTGTATTCTGCATTCAAATTCGACCTTCCAAAATGAATCACTTCACACTTTTCCAGGTTGAACTCCATCTGCCACTTCTCAGCCCAGCTCTGCATCCTGTCAATGTCCCGTTGCAACCTACAACAGCCTTCCACACTATACACAACTCCAGCAACCTTCGTGTCATCGGCAAACTTGCTAACCCAGCCTTCCACTTCCTCATCCAAGTCATTTATAAAAATCACAAAGAGCAGAGGTCCCAGAACAGATCCTTGTGGAACACCACTGATCACCGAGCTCCAGGCTGAATACTTTCCATCTGCTACCACCCTCTGACTTCTATGGGCCAGCCAATTTTGTATCCAGACAGCCAACTTTCCCAGAATCCCATGCCTCCTTGCTTTCTGAATGAGCCTACCATGGGAAACCTTATCAAAAGTCTTGCTAAAATCCATATACACCACATCCACTGCTCTACCTTCATCAATGTGTTTTGTCACATCTTCAAAGATTTCAGTAAGGCTTGTGAGGCATGACCTGCCCCTCACAAAGCCATGCTGACTGTCTCTAATCAAACCATGCTTCTCCAAATAATCATCAATCCTGTCTTTCAGAATCCTCTCCAATAATTAGCCCACTACTGATGTAAGACAGACTGGTCCATAATTCCCAGGGTTGTCCCTATTCCCTTTCTTGAACAAGGGAACAACATTTGCCACCCTCCAATCATGCGGTACTACTCCAGTGGACAGTGACGATGCAAAGATCATCGGCAAAGGCGCAGCAATCTCTTCCCTCGCTTCCCGTAATATCCTTGGGTATATCCCGTCTGGCTCCGGGGACTTATCTATCCACATATCATTCGAAATTTCCATCACATCCTCCCTCTTAACCTCAACCTGTTCGAGCATAACAGCCCGTTTCACGCTGTCCTCACGCACGACCAGGTCCCTCTCACTAGTGAATACTGAAGCAAAGTATTCATTTAGGACCTCCCCTACCTCCTCCGACTCCAGGCACAAGTTCCCTCCACTATCCCTTGATCGGCCCTACCCTCACTCTGGCCATCCTCTTGTTCCTCACCTAAGTGTAGAACGCCTTGGGATTTTCCTTAATCCTACCTGCCAAGTCTTTTTCATGTCCCGTTCTCGCTCTCCTAAGTCCATTCTTCAGTTCCTTCCTGACTACCTTGTAACCCTCTCGAGCCCTGTCTGATCCTTGCTTCCTCAACCTTAAGTAAGCTTCCTTCTTCCTCTTGACTAGCTGTTCCACATCTCTTGTCATCCAAGGTTCCTTCACCCTACCATCCCTTCCCTGCCTCATCGGACACACCTATCCAGCAGTCGCAGCAAGTGCTCCCTAAACAACCTCCACATTTCTGTCGTGCATTTCCCTGAGAACATCTGTTCCCAATTTAAGCTCCCCAGTTCCTGCCTAATAGCATTGTAATTCCCCCTCCCCCAATTAAATGTTTTCCCATCCCGTCTGCTCCTGTCCCTCTCCATGAATACAGTAAAGGTCAGGATCGCTATCACCGAAATGCTCTCCCACCAAGAGATCTGCCACCTGGCCTGGTTCGTTGCCAAGCACCAAGTCCAACATAGTCTCCTCTCTAGTCGGCCTATCTACATATTGAGTCAGGAAACCTTCCTGGACACACCCGACAAAAACTGCTCCATCCAAACTATTTGCACTAAGGAGGTTCCAATCGATATTAGGGAAGTTGAAGTCACCCATGACAACAACCCTGTTACTTCTGCACCTTTCCAAAATCTGCCTCCCAATCTGTTCCTCCATGTCTCTGTTGCTATTGGGGGGTCTACAGAAAGCACCCAACAAAGTGACTGTTCCTTTCCTGTTTCTGACTTCCACCCATAATGACTCAGTGGACAAAACCTCCTCGACGACCTCCCTTTCAGCAGCTGTGATACTATCCCTGATTAACAATGCCCTGATTAACAATGTGCAGCTGGTTTGTTGATCTGGGTTCATGGAGCCGACAGTGACTGTTATCAAGTGGGAAAGGGCTGAAAACTGCAGCGCTGTGATTAAGTGTTTGTATCAGCCATGATCTACAATGACAGGTTCGAAGGGTTGAATAGATTACGCACGTTCCTATGTTCCTGTATTACGATCAGGTTGGATGAGGCAGCTGAAAGTTAAGGCAGTGAGTAAGATTGGGAGAGAGAGAAGGAAAAGTACATGCTGGGGGGTGGGCGGGGGTTGGGGGGGGCTGTTGGTGGTGTTTGGAGAAAGGAGCAGATGGTTGGGGAAAGTGGAAAAACTGAAGCAATGGATAAAGAGACTGGAGGACTGGAGGAGAGGCTGAGATTCACAGGGAGAGTGTTCAAGGAAATCTAATCTTTCGATCCCAGCAACATAACTCAATTAATACATTCAAGCAATAACACATATGTTTTTTGGTGTTGGGGAACAACTCATTGGTTATACACTACAGTCAATATATTTAGTTTGTACAGGCAATTAAATTTAAATGTAAATATATTTCGAATATCAGCTCTTTATTGAATTCGGCAGTCACAGAGGTTTAAAGTGCAGTATGTAAATAATGTTTTGCCATCAGCAAATAACTGATCCCGTTACATTTATTCAGTCAGTAAGTAAGGAATAGGAACTTTCTACAAAGAAACGAGGATCTGATAGAAATAAACACAGAGTAATTGAACACAGAGTAAAACGAACACAATCTGACAACGGACAAATTCAACTCACAGTTTATCTTACTAATTATTCTGGACATTCCAAACATTTTATGGTAGTGAATTATTCACACTCCTGCTTCTTCTTTCTCTTTCTCTTTACTTGTGCTTATCTCTTTCCCTCGGTTTCATTCTCCCTGCTCCTTTTCTCTTCCCTATATCTCTGGAGCATTCACCCTGAAAACTGTTGCTTCATGCCACTTTTAACATGCGTTTATGCCTCACACTCTGCGCCTGGGTTCTGTTCACCATCCCCAGGTTCAATGATTCTATTCTCAGAGTCAGTTTGTTCAATAGTGAAATCTCTGTGAATAATTTAATACGTGTACAGAACACGCAAGTCTCCACCTGTTAACCTACACTATTCACTTCATCTGCAATGCATGGAATAAACAGAATCGAAAGCTTCTTCCAGGCAAACCTCACAATCACTGAAATTCCTTCTCCTGGAATTGTAAAGTAAACCGTTAGAATGTGGGATTGTTTAATTAATAAAACACCGACATCAGCACTGCAGCTGAAAATCTACAGATAAAAGGAAAGACTCTTGATTCCAACTGATAGAGTGTAAACCAATAAAACATCACATCAATACTTCCTCTTTTACAATGTAGTCCAATGACAGTGAAGGCTCCACAGTGAAGTTGAGAATGAGATATGAAACTCATTTCAGTAGCCAGAACTCTGAAGCAGTGTCAGACACATACAGAATGAAATAATATTTTATAACAGTGAAACCAATAAATACATTGAAATCCCAGTTAAAATGAACCATGTAATTGGGGAGGGAAGACATTGTGCTGTCCCCTTGTAACACAGAGTCCATGAGCTGTCTCTTCATGAATTACTGTCAAAAATATTCATACAAAATATTCCAGAACCGGTTAGATCCACATCTCTTGGTGGCCTGATTCTTGATCCTAACCGAGACATCTCATTCAAATACATTCAATAAACAGAATAATCCAGTAACAATGCTAGAATTTCTGAAACCAATACCAGTGAAGACATAATACAGCTCCTGCAAGACAGAAAGAGTAGACAATGAGGGGATTCCGTCAATTAATTGCTGGAAAAAAACAGCCGGTTGTGTTGAACACAAAGTGAAAAATAATGCCGAGTATAGTAGAACAGTTAACGTCGATTTAAGCCATGAGCAGATGATATATTGTCTTACCCGGAACTCCAATTGCTGCAAGTACAGGATAATAAATGTGTTCTATCTGAAAGATTACTGAATATCCCTTTTCCGTGAGAAGCAGAGACTTCTGTTAGCCTGGAACCCACAGCTCCAGCAGGCACTCTGAGCTGATCCATTCCAATGGATCCTGATTTATCCAGGGGATAAGTCTCCACTGACACGGTTTTACCACTGACCATTGCTATTAATTACACTCACCTGAACAAACACATTACATCAGCAGCTGTGACTCTGATGTAAATACTGTGGTGGATAAAACACAATAATTTCAATGTCAATGACATTTTCTCAGTAAGACCTCTGTTGGGAATAAACCTGAAATCTGTACTCATACTGGACCGATGCTACAATTATGAGTGGCATCATTCAAATTTTCCATATTATTGTATTGACCGTGTTCACTCCTGGCTTTTCTCTTGTAAATGTAACTGATCTGTCTCCAGTGTACACTGAATTCAGGGACAAAAGCAATCCCTTTTCACTCTGTTCCTGCCTTTTCCCAGTTAAAATGCGAACTTTAAGTCTCAGTTTTGGGACTACATTCAGTATTACAAATGAGGAACTCTTGTGGGTGATGTTAGGGTAGGGACTGTGCACTTCCATTGCGGAGGCAGTCACGTAGTGATAATATTATTGGGCTCGTAATCCAGAGGCCCAACCAAATGGTCTAGAGACAGGGGTTCAGATCCTACTAAGGCAGCTGCTGGAATTCAAATTCAATAATTAACAAAAGTTTGCAATTGAAAGCTAGTCTCTGTAATGGTGCCATGAAACTTTCACCCATTTTGTTCACGAATTACTTTCAGGGAAGGAAATCTGCCATCCTTACCTGGTCTGGCCTACATGGCGACAGAACCAAAGCAATTTGATTTTATTTCCTGTTTGTTAGATAGGGAAATATGATTCTTAATTTGTTATTTCTTAAAGTAGTTTGACGTATAACAGCAAGCTGACTATCGTCATACATAGACTGGCCAAATTCTCTTTGCACCAAAGAAAAAGATAAAGGTTCATTTCATTACAAGGGTGCTTGTGAATTCTTACTTAGGGTAAGCACCTGCCTGAGAAATAGCACGGTATGGGTCAAGAAAATAGTGACTCTACCAGTTAGAAATAGAGTTGTTGATAGATTAATATGTTCAATGTCAGTCATTGTCACTGGGATCTGTAAGTGTAAGGGCAGAATACAATCAAACCAATGTAGAACAATGCATAATCAAAGACACCTTTTAATGAAGTATATCGTGTCAACATATGTGAATTGTCACGTAGAAGGGGTAAGGAAGGAACGATATAAAAATGAATATTTGAAAGGTTAATTTGGAATGTAATTAATACCTGAGCAATCTGTTAGACTGAGTTCGGAAATATAATGTGTTTCCAGCTGTAACTGTCAAGGATTTGTTTGTAGGTGCTGCTGTTAAGCGTCTGATTAGATATTGCATGTTAATCACACCTGTGACATCCGGCATTCAAAGTTGCAATCCCTATTGACTTGGTCGATTAACATACAATAACTCACACATTTACTCTCCTCGAACAATAGGTCGAATTTTCCAGCCCTGTCCTCACCACCGACCTTGGGGGTCTTAGCGGTGGGGGGAGGTCGAAAATGCCTCTGGCAGAGGCCTGCCATGGGCCTCAAAGTTGGGAAGGCGCAGCCTAATATTGCCAGTGAGGTGATGCTCCGTGGCGGCCCCGCCGCCACTCGGCAACAGGAACAAAATTTACATATTTAGCTAAACAAATTGATCACTTACCCGCTCCTGCCATCCATCCCAGAGCGATATTGACGGCAGTGACGGGCACTCCCATGCTTTCAGATCCACGTCTAGGGATGCGAAGTGGAACACTGGTGGGGAGGAGTTGCAGGTACATCTTCAGTGTGGGTGGGTGGAGAGTGGGGTTAAACCTATCTTCTGGGAAGAAGAAAAGATTATGAACTTTGGGGGCGTGTTTTGGAGGGGAGGGGGCATTTGATTGCATTGTTATTGGGGTGGGAGAGGGGCAAATTAAATGCTTGTAAGTTTTTTGTTACCTCTTTCTTTAAATATTCAAATTAAATGGAAGGGCTCGAAGTCCTTTATAAACGGGATCAGGTCTGCTTAAAGGCTGCTGACGCCATTGCCGGGGATGGACCACCTGCCCCCTGCACCTCATTGGTGAGGTGGTCCACCCGGGCCATTTAAGGGAGACGCCGCGTTTGATATCGTGATTTCAGCGTCAGACATGTAAAATGCAGTCCAATATCCCTTAATCTACTTTAATACCCATTCATAAGGTGGCTTGTTAAAAGCTTTTTTAAAGTCAATCTACAATACATCCATTGCAATTCCCCGTGTACCATGTCCATTAACTGCACAAAGAATTTGGTGAAGTTTTCAAGCACGATAATTGGTTTTGAAGCATGTGTTGTTGCTATTAGGACTGCGGGCCACAAGGCACTGTCAATTCTGGCCCATCGCTCCACAGGTCGCAGCATATTATAAAACTTTCACACTCAATCGGGAAACAGCCAAATTAAACAATCTAGTAACCGACAGAATGTTTAGACAACAACAAGCTGACTAATTATTAAAAACTAAATCTTTAATAATATGAAGATAAAACCACATCTAAAGACCGTATACGTTGTTATTTTAAACTAATTACCCCATTCACACACACGCATTCAAAAATAACAATAGTTAACCTTTTTATTTAAAGTGCTCTTTTTAAAATTAGCTGTCTCTTTAGAATAAATGAAATAAATAAGTCTTTGTGGATTATGTTCCTGGTGGATGAGGCATGCTCATGTGGAACTAGTCAAAGGTCACTTTGTGTCTTAATAGGCACTCAACTGTTTGGCTGCAGCAGGCATCAACAGTTCCTTAAAAATACAAATGATCTACTGAAAATCGGTTTTCTCCTTTAGAACATTAGCTGGGCCTGCAGGGCCTTGTAGAATGTATGCTGAGACAAAATAAACAGCTTATTTTTCTTCAGTACGCCTTGCTGGTGAGTTTGCTTCAAAGTGGATTTTGCCAGTTCTACACACAGCCAAGTGGAAACATTACCATATGACCTCTCCTTCCCCTGCTGTTGCCCAGGGCAACAAAATTCAGATGCTGGCACACTGTGCCTTATAACTTCAAGAACTTTATTTCCTTTAGATGTGCGCTGTTTTCACAGAGTATTAAAGACACACACTGTTTTTAATCAGAGGTGAGCAATAATTCCAATTATTGACAACTCCGCCCTTATCAAAATGAAATGCTTTTCCCGAAATGCGTTTCATTACAATGCAAAACAAAATAGAAACTAGAAAAAGCACTGACATGTTTTGCACATTCACGCACTCTCCTTATCATTTACAGCATTTTATTTGTCCCATCACCATCCATATACATTAACATGGTTAAATTCGTGACAAAGCATCGGTGATAACAATGTTTTCCCCGAAATATGTACAATATTACAAATGATAAGTCTCCAACAACAAACTCCATCCAAACATTTGACTTTAATTTTTTTTTACAAAGGTTGTCTCATTCAGCTCGTTGCAACCTTCCAAGCATAATCTCCCAGTGGTTTTATGTTTTCATTCCAAGTGTTCTTATTGTCCATCACCTCAGCTAAGTTTACTGCACAGGTAGGAACACTGGTCACTACTGTGTTCGCTAATCTCTGAGAAGTTTCTCAAGTACCCAGTAACCTGTCTAGTATCACTTGATACTGAAGAAAAATCCGTCCAGTGTAACAAAAACAAACGTTTCCTTATCTTAGTGTGTCAAAGGAATATGACAGTATTCCTTCAACACCTTTGTCTCTGTAAGACATAATGGTGCTGGCCGACCAACCAGGTTTATGCATCAAGACCAAAGTCGAATTCCAGCTGCTGACTAGGCTCAACTAAGCTGCCTTCCAGCGGCATTGGATCTCTGCTTTTATTTGGGCCGGTCTGTCTGGACCTAAGAAGCAAGGATTGTATTTTAAAGGAATGGTTCCCCGATACCAACATCAGGTGCGGGGCTAAGCTTGAACATCCCGGCTTATCCCTACAAACTGTAATAACTGTCTAGTTTAATCTAGTGATACAGCACTGAAACAGGCCCTTCGGCCCACCGAGTCTGTGCCGACCATCAACCACCCATTTTATACCAATCCTACATTCCTACCACATCCCCACCTGTCCCTACATTTCCCTACCACCTACCTATACTAGGGGCAATTTATAAAGGCCAATTAACCTATCAACCTGCAAGTCTTTGGCATGTGGGAGGAAACCGGAGCACCCGGAGGAAACCCACGCAGCGACATGGAGAACTTGCAAACTCCACACAGGCAGTACCCAGAATTGAACCCAGGTCGCTAGAGCTGTGAGGCTGCGGTGCTAACCACTGCGCCACTGTTGTTTTGCCTTGAAATGCAAAAGCAACTTGTCCAAATTTACTAATTATTCTGTATTCACTAATCTGATATTTGGAGATTCAATCTGAGGATAGTCTGGATCACTCTCTGCCTCACTCTCACTATTCCTTTCCTGCTCATCAGTCCCGATAACCTGACATACCTGCACTTGATTATCAGCCTCACTGTGAAAATATTGCTGTAACCTATTGTTGTGGCACAACCTGTTCTTCTTCCAGCGATTAGAGGTGTCATCAAGTAATCTATCTTACCCACTCTTTTGATCAGTCTCTGCGGGCCACTGAAGTGTGCTTTTAATGGCTCTCTGTGTAATGGTAACAACACTAATACTTCATCTCCTGGCTGAAAATAGCAGGTTTTTGCATTCTTGCCTGCCTATTTTGTTTTCTATATTGACTTGGGATGCTTTAAGATGAGCCAAACTACAAGCTTTTGTGAACCTTTCCCGGAACACGGATACATACTCCAATATCGAAGGTTCATTCTTGTGTTCCAAGAATCTGTCTTATATAAGTTTTAGAGGACCTCTTACCTACTCTGTAACCTATTAATGTGTGTGTAAAAACCTCTAGTTTGTGTGAGGCTAGAAGTTGGCACTTTGCATATAATTTTTTATAGTTCTGTTTAGGTACAATAAAGTTAACATCTTTCTTTGGTGTCTCAAGAAAACCTGCCCGATTGTAATGGAGTAAGCAATCAACACCTACTGAATTGGCCGGTACTTTCACTTTAATAAAGATTTAAACCTGTTGCGGTCAAACAAGGGTAGGGAAAAGAGGGGAATCCTTCGACCCACTCCTCACTTGACTAAACCATAGAAATAGAGATCGGAAAATCACACCTCCAAATGGGAATTAGAAATTCAATCTGGCTGATGTGAGAGTTAACAAAGGACTTTTGAAACAAACATTGGAAGAATTACAACTCATATCAGTTAACTACTGCAGTGCAGAATTTTCAAGATGTCCAGAACATTCCATTGGAGATATTTGTATCCTAGACTGTAAACATTTTTTTCGAAACGGAAGACACATTTAGTAGTCGGAACACTACCTGAGATATCAACACCATGCATGGTGAAATAAGCAAAGGTCTCAGACAAGCAGCACACACCCCACAACCACCAACTCCCCCCAACCCCACAACGCCCGCCCCGATGCTCTTGTAAGATCACCTGAAAGTCCAAGAATGGCTTGAATCAGATGGCACATGTGTGGCATGATTGGGGGTTACTGGTGTAAGAGTGCAGATGCAATGTATTACATGTGAAGCAAATAACGTGCAAAAATGCATGATGCAACTGATCTGAAAAACGGGTCACAGACATACTCAACATGACAACAGCACAACATGAAATAGTTAATGTGGCCAGTCTGGTGAGACACGATTTTCAATCATCAAGGCATTGACAAATCCTTCACAGAGAAACTGACTATCAAATGATCATGATGGAATTAGGATAGCATGCTGATGTCAGGAAGATTTGGAAGACCGCTTGTGGGTTCATTTCAGACCAGGAATCACCAAACTGTGATATGAGTGCACAGAAGTGGGGGAAGGAACAGGAGAGACTCATGCACTGCTCTCAGGGAGTCCAGTGTGTCACCAATAACACTCTGAAAATGAAACCATGGAGCAACATTTCTACTCTTTTCGTATTGTTACAAGTGATAACAATTATGATAATTTTCATACTCTGGTATTTCACGAATATCACCTCGACACGGCAGAGGTGCATTATTGAACTGAGCTGGACCACAGCTCTCAATAGAGAATAACGGACAATGAAAGTATTGAAAGATAAATATATTGCCATATATTTCATCCTCAAACTGAGAGATTGTAGGTAGTTTTGAGATGGTTATATTTGGCTTCAGTGTAATATCTATTTTAATACTAACACATTAGTTGAAGGAGTTAGTTTTATACCAATATGCTAAAATAAATCAATCAGTCACAATTCATCTTAAAACTTGATTACGTTATATGAGTTCAAAATGTATTAATCTGTGTATGCTTTGATTCAGTAGATTAAATGTACCTTTAATAATATAGATGTATAATGCAAAATGATGTATTGCCTGCGTCAGCACAAAGGAATTGCGAGTTCTGACAATCTTCAGCAGCCTAGCGAACAAATATTCAGTTTTTGTGCAAATTTCAAATTGTCTGTGTCGGTACAATGGAATGATAACAAAGGCAACAGAGCCTTTACCACCCGCTAGCATGTATCCTATCACCTCAAGTTTCAATTAAAGTACACTCGCAACTGATGGCGAACTAAAAGCAATTCATAGTGTGTAACAACCCAGACCTCACCCCGCCCTTCCACCAATGTACTTCTGGTCAACCACCTTTCAGTCACCTCTTGTCTGCCACCCCGCTGCTCTTTGGTGTGTTGGACCCCTCCACCTTCTTGTGTATTTCATATTTTCCAGCTGTTAGTCACACCTTGTCCATTGGGGTTAAATATGACATTTATGCTTTAGAAACACTGGGACCGCCTCTGGGCTGTTCTTAGTTGAACTGTTTATTTAGTAATTGAACAAATAATGTAACCGGATATTTCACCACACTCTTGACCTGCTCTCTGAACTTGGACTGAGTCACCCCGTAAATGAATGTGCTTGTGCAGCAGCTTAAACTCCGCAGCATAAATCCGACTTGTAGAAATATATATTCAGAATCATTGTAATCCCTGGGGTCTGCCGCCTTAATGGTATAATATAAGAAATATATAACATACACTAACCACAGAAGTATGAAGCGGCCGGATATGGTGAAGAGTAAAATCACAGACTTCCTTCTGCTCTCCATCTCTGGGTCACTATAATTCTCTCGCTTGCTCTGACCCCTCATTCCCTTACGCACTCGACTGGCCACTAAAATATGCCTGACTGTCAGAGCGTTCAGTAACAGAATTAAAGCGAATGGGATTAATGGGGTTAAAACCTTATCAAATCTGTCAAATCCCAACCACCCTGGCTCAGTATAATAGCTTGGCTTTGGATAACACAACCTCACGACGTTGTAAATTATCTCTACATGTTCATATACAAAGTGGAAGGGGATGTTTTTTAAGCAGAGCAGAATGCAGGTTATTGCCAGAACCACTGCCGCAGTTTTCTCGGTGCAATATTTTATTTTCAGCTTCTGGCAACAAATGGCCACAAATCAATCAAAGGTGAATGTAACCGTGAGCCAGTCGGAACAGTCTGTGGCTGCACAGTAACGATCCTGGGAAATAATAATAACTGACTCGCCACAGTATGACTGCAGTGATAATGACCAGCAGATCCGCTGCTGCCATGGCCACCAGGTAGCGAGTGGTACAGGTGGAGAGTCCGCACTTTCCCCGGGACAGGATCACAATCGCCAGTAAATTAACTGTAAGAGAGAAAAGGGGAAAGAGACTGGAAATTACAGATGAAACATTCTTCGTGTCAGTCCCAGACAGTAAGGGTAGGGTTTTAGCACCAGCAACAGGTGGGTTGGGAATGTGTTTGTCAGAGTCTGAAAGGGAACATGCAGACAACCACTCCCAGGAGACGGGTTGGAAAGTTAAATACTTTAATGAAGCTGGAAGCCTCTGTTTTACAGGTTTAAATCTGGCTGGCCGGTTCTCCCCATTATACCCCACACCACATATAAAGACAGCCTGGATTGGCAATCAGAACCATCTCCCACTCTGGGTTTAGATCCCTCCAACCTGGAATCACACCATCTTTCCCTGTATCGAATTCCACCATACCCTGGGATTGAATCAGACCCCACAGATTGGGTCTAACCACACCTGGAATGCCCTCACTGGATGGGTCCCCTCTCTGGGCTCTGACCCCTCTCCCGAGAGCAGACCACCCTCCCAGGTTCGGAAGCCCCAGGAATTAGGTACCCACATCATGTCTTGGATCAGACATTCCCTGCGCCGTCTCCCCCTGACCGGACGTTAATCACATTCCAGGAGAAGGGGATCCTAGTATTGGACACTCTCTCCCTCCCTGGACTGGGACCGCCTCAAGCACATGAGAGCCCTCCCGGGGTGTTATGATATCGCTTTAAATGCCAGAGTACTAGTTAACATACTGTTCAATAAGTGATTAATTTGGTATACATTAAAGGAAAGGATGCAAGCCAACATGTGATACAGCTTTTGGAGGATTGTTAGTAAACAGTCAGGTTTCCTGCAATTCTATTATTTTGTACTAAAGAACTTTCATTCATCTCAGAATGTTTGATATGTTTGTGTTGAGGAAGCAATAGCACATTATGGTGGCAGCGGAACACAATGCGGTAGCAGTGATGCAGAGGGACTCAGCGTGCTAACAACAGTATTCAGCATGGCACAGAGATCTCAAGCATGACATCGAGGATGGCGGTTTCCTCCGTGGAAATCAATAAAGCCTGGGTCAACACTGCCGATGACTGGAGGAAGGGGCAGTGCTGTGGCATAGAGTCTGGTTCAAAGACTACCCTTCAAATTAGTACTCCAAGAGAGTGTGAGCAAATGAAGGGGAAGAGTTTATTTGAAGTGTAGCCCGCTTTGAATACTGCCACTAGCACGCTCCATCCCTCTGTTCCAGATAATTTCCACGAGTCCCAACTCTTCTGTGAGCGTATGGAGCTATGCTTTTTGGAGCTTCATGTCACAAAACTTGACAAAGTAAAGATTGCGATTGGCAATGAAGGTCATTGGACGGTCAGAAGAAAACTGGAAATAACCAACAAAACTTTGGAAAATATTAGAAGGCCAACTCAATGTGAAGGTAAACGTTAGGATCCATCGACTTGAGGTCATGGTTTTTAAACAACAGCCCAATCAATTGTTGACCAGTTTATCATCAGGCATCAGGAAAAAGGGGAAAACTGTGTTTTTTCAGGTGCAGAAATTTCTGAGAGGATAATTGGGCTGGTAATCGTAGCAACTCCAATAGAAGCATTTCAAAAAAACTGCTTTATAAGCCAAACGGATTCAGAATTAAAGTCACCTCAGGGATGGCAGAAAGTATGAAGTCATAGCTTCGAGCCAGTAACATTTACAGGCGTTTGGAGAAGCAACAACTATAGGTGAGGTAGCCAAGGCCTGACAGGGGAAAGGGTGCAGTAAGTACAGTCTCATGCATCAGCCACGGAGCTGTCCAGCATTCAGAGACACCTGCAAAGCTGAGCTTGGCACAACAGAATTGCAAGGGCACATTCGTCATGTTCAGCAGTACAATGACTGGTGTCGTTCTATAACTGTTGTAATCAAGAAAGACTAGAACAACAGAGTATTCCAGGATCCTGGAAGACTGAATTTAGCACTGAAAAGATCGCCACGCAATATTCCCACTTTGGAAGTGTGAAATCCAAAGTTTGTGAAAGCCAAGTTTTTCTCGAATTTGGACACGAATTATGGATACTGGTCAGCCCGTCTTTCTGAAGGTTCACAGGAGCTATCAACTTTCAGAACACCATTTGAAAGGTGTTGCTTTTAACGGTTATCACTTGGTATTTCAGTCAACATCAGTTCCAACAACACATGGATCCCATGACTCAGAGTGTTTCTGGCTGTGTTTGCATTCTCGGTGGCATAGCAGTCGTGGAAAGTATCAAATAGGAGCATAACAAGAAACTTTCTGTCTTAATGGAGACAGCTAAGAGGTCTTGTGTTTAATCGCGAAAAATGCTCTATTGATATGAATCACAACAACAATTTTGGCTCCATCTACTCTCATATTGGAACATTTTCAGATCCTCATAAAGTTGAGGATGTACATTCAATACTTGCTCCTCAAGGAAAGAAAGATTTAAAGAGATGTTTGGGTTTACTTAACTTTTTATCGCACTATATCTCGAATTTCTCTGAGAAAGCAAAATCACTGCACTAGCTTCGCAAGGAAGACACGCCATTCACGTGGCACGAAAATCATCAGCACAAATTCATGTCAGCAAAACGTTCACTTTTGGTAGAAGCATGATTACAAAATTACGAACCAAGGGAAGGAATTACAGTTGAGGGAGATGCTGTGCGAAAGGGCCTCGGAGCATGTCTATTGCAGAAAGCAGTTGCATTTCGTTCCAAACTTTTATCACTCACTCAGGTGAACTATTCCAACATAGAGTGCCAAACATTAGATTCGGTATTCGGTATCCCACATTTCATACAAACCTATTTGACAAACCAGTTTTTGTCGTGACTGATGACAAATCGTTGCAATGATTTGCCAAACACCACTCACCAACGCACCACCTCGACTACAATGGCTGTTAATTAAGGTACAGTAGTACAGGTAACATCAGATGCAGTCTACATGGACTTCAGTAAGGCTTTTGACAAGATCCCACATGGGAGACTGGTTAAGAAGGTAAAAGCCCATGGGATCCAGGGCAATTTGGCAAATTAGATACAAAATTGGTTTAGTTGCAGGAGGCAGAGGGTAATGGTCGAGGGTTGTTTTGCGATTGGACGCCTGTGACCAGTGGTGTACCACAGGGATCGGTGCTGGGGCCCTTGCTGTTTGTAGTGTACTTTAACGATTTAGCCGAGAATGTAGGAGTATGATCAGTAAGTTCGCAGATGACACGAATATTGCTGGTGTCGTAAATAGTGAGGGGGAAAGCCTTAAATTACTGGATGATATAGATGAGCTGGTAAAATGGGCAGAGCAGTGGCAAATGGAATTTAATCCTGAGAAGTGAGAGTTGATGCATTTTGGGAGGACTAACAATGCAAGGGAATATACAATGGATGGTAGGACCATAGGAAGTACAGACGGTGAGAGGGACCTGGGTGTCCTTGTCCATAGATCACTGAAGGCAGCAGCACAGGTAGATAAGATGGCTAGTAAGGCATATGGGATACTTGCTTTTATTAGCTGAGGCATAGAATATAAGAGCAGGGAGTTTATGATGGAGCTGTATGAAACGCAAGTTAGGTCACAGCTGGAGTACTGTGTACAGTTCTGGGCATCACACTATAGGAAGGATGTGATTGTAGTGGAGAGAGTGCAGAGGAGATTCACCAGGATGTTGCCTGGGCTGGAGCATTTCAGTTATGAAGAGAGATTGGATAGGCTATGACTGTTTACCTCAGAGCAGAAAAGGCTGAGGTCGGATCTCATTGAGGTGTACAAGATTATGAGGGGCATTGATAGGGTAGATACGAAGAAACTTTTTTTCCCTTAGGGGAATAACCAGTGGCCTAGATTTAAGGTAAGGAGCAGAAGGTTGAAAGGGGATATGAGGAAAAATATCATCTAGAGGGTGGTTGGAATCTAGAACGCAATGCCTGAAGAGGTGGTAGAGGCAGGAACCCTCACAACATTGAAGAAGTATTTAGATGAGCATTTGGAACGCCATAGCATACAACGCTATAGGTCAAGTGCTGGAAAATGGGATAAGAATAGATAGGCTTGAAGACAGGCACGGAAACGGTGGGCCGAAGGGCCTGTTTCTGTGCTGTATTACTCTATGGTTTTATGACGATGAATAACTGATTTAAATCTGATAACATCATAGTTGCTTCTGACACATTGAGCGGAAGACCCAACCCCAAGAATCTAGAAAAAATTCCGCGAGATGTGGAAATAGACAAAATGGATGTGGAGCTTGAAGATGTGTACAATGTCAACCTCATGCGATTTTGGACAGATTCAAATGGAAAGAGCTGCAAGAGGAGACTTCCAAAGATCCTCTCTTAAAGGCATTAGGGCAGCTCATCGTAAGTGCTTGGCCTGAAACAATAAGGAGGTTTCCACAGACATCAAAACCTTTTGGACATATCATGATGAATTAGGGATATCCAGTGACGTTAAAATGCTTCATCAAGATATCCTTGCATAATCACAACTAGGTCACATGGGCATTGAAAAGTCAAGAGGATTCTCATGTGAGACAGTTTATTGGCCAGGAATCTACAGAGACGTATAGTGAGCAGTGAGGATGTGTGACTCATGCTTAGCACATCAACTGAGCCAACAGACAGAGAGAGACACTTCATCCTCATGGTATTTCGTCACATCCATGGTCATGTATAACCACTGACCTGTTTCCTGTTATAGGTGACAATTTCTGTTTAATGCCGACTACTTCTCCAAATTTCCCATCATTCACCAATTGCAGTATGCATCAAGCAAACACAATGAGGGCTATTTTTAGTCTGTCTGGCTACCCAGAGGAGATAGTCTCTGATGACTGTCCACAGTACACCAGTAAACCATTTCAAGACATGTGCACAAAGTGGGCTGTAATTTATGTTATATCATCTCCACATTGTCCAAGGTAAAAGGGTCTGGCAGAGAGGTTGATGCAGAGAATAACGTCATCATTATGAAACGTAGAGAAACTAATCAGGATATCGAGATAGTCATGTTGCACCTACGAGCAACACCATTAGACACAGGATTCCCATCCCCAGCAGAGATCATGTTCAGAAGGCAAGTAAGGACAGCTCTTCTGAGTCATCACTTGAACATATTGTTGTTGAGCCAAGCTACCTTATTAGCGAGACATGAAAGAAAGAAAGTCACACATGATAAGCAAGCAGGCGTGGAGATAGTTCCTCTGCAGACTGTATAAAAGGTCGGAGCGATCCACCCACAAGAGAAGACATGGTTCCTTGTTGATGTATCCAAGATCTGCAATGCAACTCAGTCATACGAGGTAACCACCCCATATGGAGCGACATTGAGAAGGAACAGATGTCAGCTGAGAGAGTTATCCAACAACATCATGCCTGACTCTTCAGTAGCGTCAAGAACACGTTCACATTCAAGTACCAATCACATTCAAGTCATAGGAATGAAATACAGAAAAATTACACCTACAACTCGCAAGGACATTATATTATCAGTCCAAATCTACGAGTCAAGAGAAAATAATTAACAACTGCAAATCTCTGCAAAGTTTCACAGTTACAAGATCAGGTCGAGTCAGTAAACTACCTACATATTTCAGAGATACTTGATTGAGGACCTGGAGAGTCGGTAGATGTGTAAATATCGTTCACAATTATCTTATTGCATTAAGTACATAGCTTAAAATTTATGAAATTTTCATTTCAGGAAAGGGGATGTTGTGATATTGCTTTCACTGTTCGAGTACTAGTTAACATACTGTTGAATATGACAATAGTTTGGCATCCGTCATCACAGGAGATGATGCAAACCGACATGTTGCATAGCAGCTGGAGCAGTGTTAATAACAGTCAGCACATGTACCTTAGAGATCGCCGGTAATTCTGTTATTTTGTTATAAATAACCCTTCATTCAGTATTCCAAACATTCTCAGAGTTCTTGGTAGGTCTATTTTGAGATCTCAATCACACATCACTGGGTTGAGGATAAGACGCTGACAATATCCTCTCCTCCTAACTTGTACCACGCTCCAGGATAGGCGAACCCTCCCTGAGATTGAGGATAGACAGTGCCTTGCCTCTTCGTTCCCCAGACTCTGACAGTGCTCCAAGAGATATGACACCTCTCTGGGATTGGGGATCAACAGCCCAGCAATCGGAGATATCATCGCTCTCTCCATTTTTGGAGTTAGGGATTCGATGCCCCCCGATGTCAGGCAGCTCCCACCCCCACCCCTTGCCCCGGAGTCAGAATTTGGACTGTTCTGGTCCTGAGACCTTTTCCAAAGTCCTCCCTGCTCGATTGAAGCCAAGACTGGCAATCAGGTTAACGTCAGGGTGGTTAATCTGTCAAGGGTAAAAGAGGCAGTCTGTGGAGTGACTCACCCCTGCTAATATTCAGGCCTAGTTAATAGAATAAAAACAAAATACTAAAACGGCTGTAAATATCAGCAAAGTTTCAAAGTTACAAGATCAGGCCGAGTGAGCAAACTGCCAGTACATAAAAAATAAAAGCATGTTGAAAACACCCAGGAGCTCAGGCAGCATCTATGGAGAGAGAAACAGAGTTAACGTTTCAGGCTGATAGCTCTTTATCAGAACTGCGCGATTATCAGAGATTAGCAGTTTTAAAGCAATGAAAGAGCCAGTGAAAAGGGATATAGAGGGAGAAAAGAACAAAAGGGTTGGAGGGTAGGAGGGCTTCAGTGACAAAAGAGATGATGGTGCAAGGCGAATGGGACAATTCAAGAAACAGGATGGATCCACAGGAGGTGTAAGTGGTTACAGAAGAAGAACAGAGGAGGAAGGGAGCATGGAAAATCTGACAAAAAGGAGAAATCTCCCATGGCCTGGGAAATTGATGGAGAATGGAGGTTAGACTCCAGGCATGTGGACGATCCTGCTAGCTATGTATCAGTAGGGGATCCACACCCCAGGAAACAGCCTACATTCCCTGCATTACCAGTGACGCAAGTGCAGCCATCCTCCATGACCAGCACAAGCAGCCCAAGAAATTGGGAGCATTGGTTAGAATGTGAAGGTTTTAATCACAGTGTTAAGTTCCAAAGGCAGTAAATGCATAATTCAGATGCTCAGTACAGTTCCACTTTGAGCATCAGGGGAAGAGTATAGGAGGTCAAAGTTAGAGAAGTCAGAGTGGGAGAATTAAAGTGACTCGCGGCTGGAAGCTCAGCGTCACACTTTCAGACTGAACAGAGGAGTTCAGCAAAGCAATCACCGAATCTGCTTTTTTTCGATGCTCCTAATACACTGGGAACTTCATCGTGAGCAGTGAATACAGTTACTAAATTGAAAGAAGTACCAGTAAATCGCCGTTTCACCTGGAAGGAGGGTTTGGGGCCTTGGACAATGGGAAGGAGGGAGGTAAAAGGGCCGTGTTACATTTCCTGCGCTTCATGGGACGGTGCTGTGGGAAGGGGAGGACATGTTGGGGTGAATGAGGAGAGCACGAGCGTTTCAGAAAGGTCGGGGGGAGGGGAGGGGAGCTGAATATATGTTTGGATTTGAACGTCGCTGGATGTGGTGGAAATGTTGGCGCATGATGCATTGAAGGTGGAGGCTAGTGTGCTGTAATTTGAGGACAAGGGGAGCCTTATCGTGGTTCTGGCAGAGAGGCGAAGGCAGTAACGCTGGAAATGGGATGTATACGTTCGAGGATCCTGTTAATCACAGTGAGGGAAATCCTCGATTGAGGAATAATCAACATTTCAGAAGCGCTGTTCTGAACTGTAGCATCACTGGAACAGATAGAACGGAGGTGCAGAAACTGGGAGAACCTCTTTCCAGGAGGTGGGGTGGGAAGCAGGTAATGTAGTGGTAATGACACTGAGCTGGTAGCCCTGGCTGTTACCATAGGGACACGGGTTCCAATCCAACAATGATATTTGGTGGAATTCAAATTCAATTAATTAATACCTTCAATTAATTTATAAAATTTTGGAATTTAAAGTGAGTCTCAGCAACGGTACCATGAAACTATCATTAATTGATATACCAATGTCCTTTAGGGACGGAAATCTGTCGTCCTTACCTGGTCAGGCCTACATGTGTCTCTGGACCCACGGAAATGTTGTTGACTCTTAACTGCCCTCTCAAATGGATAAGGAAACTATTCAGTTGTGAAGAGGAATTATGAATTGGCAACACATTCCGGTCTTGTCAGTGATGCCCACAACACATGAAAGAGTGAAAAAATATATATAATCAAGGTAGCTGTGGGAGTCTGTGGATCTGTGGTAGACATTGGTGTGCAGAAAATCCCCTGAAATGAAGGTAGAGAAGTCATGGAAGCGAAGGGAAGTGTCAGAAATGGACCTTCTGAAGACGAGGCAAGGGCATAAATTAGAAGCAAAGTTTATAATACTCTCCAGTTCGAGGCAAAGGAAGGAAATGGCACCAGAACCGTCACCAAAAAAAATTAAGAAACAAATGTGAAGGAGAGGATCTGAGTAGGATTGGATCAAAAGATGGTTCAGTATCTGATACAAAGGCAGCAGAGCTTGGATCAATACAGCTCCTAGAGTGACACCATTTGAGTGTGAAATATCACAGTGTTTATAGTTGAGGACCACAACCAAACTAATTCAGCAAAGTGATGGTGTCAAAAATTAGCGCATCAATAATTAGTTACAGAAAAAGCATGCTTATTTACATACATCTGTATCAACCTCCGATAGTTCTCTTTGCTTAAAAGATGCACAATGTTATGAACACGACTGTGCTGGTGCAAGATTGCAAAGTAATTGAGGCACAGAAATGGGCCATTTGATCGAACTGGTCGATACTGGTGTTATTCTCCGTATTAGCTCCTCTCACCCCTGTTAAAATAATCTGCTTTAATTTTCGAAGTCCCTACGGTATTTGAATGCTTGAACCCTTTCTGACTGTAGCCTTTGCATCGGATGTACTGGTATCAAGCTGATCACTACTCACGCCTCCCCCTTTGTTGTTTATCTTCTCCAAGGAAACCCATTATTGTTTACCTGTATTTCCTTTTCCAGAATCACCTAGGTACTTATTGATTCACTTCAATTTTCCCAGATTCGTTTTGAAAGCCACGCAGCTCCCTTATCCTACTGACCTGCTGAGCAATTGATGATGGGAGATTCTGTACTACTGCGAGCTTGAAAGTTGGCGCAGTGGTTAGCACCGTAGCCTGACAACTTCAATGACCCGGGTTCAGTTCAGGATATTTCCTGTGTGGAGTTTGCAAGTTCTCCCTATGGGCTTTCGTCGGGAGCTCCGGTTTTCTCCCACAGCCAAAGACTTGCAGGTTGTTAGGTAAATTGGCCGTTATAAACTGCTCCTAGTATAAGTAGGTGGTAGCTGAATTGTGGGGATGTGGTAGGAGTATGGGATTAATGCAGGATTAGCAGAAATGGGTGGTTGATGGTCTGTGCAGACTCTGTAGGCTGAAAGGCTTGTTTCAGTGCTGCACCTCTAAATAAAATTTAAAAAAGTTTGTGGTATTTACTTTATGCAAACTTGAGATGCATAATAAAGGAATTTCAATACAACTGGTGTTAACTGGCTGATTTCTAAATGTGTAACCACTTGCAACATTAAACTGGTTCCTATTTGGAAAATTATTTTGAGAGATTAAAGGTAATGCATAAATAAAACAACATCAAATAAAGTTCAAACTATCATTTCAAATCAAAACTCTCTAAATAAGTTGTGTTGAGTTTATCATCACTGAAGTTATGACATCTCTTTCTCTGTAACTTCTATTTCCGTGCTGATATCTTCTGTACTGTAACGAAGATCCAATTGTCTTTTGAAAGTTAATTTTGATTCTGCTTTCAAAAGCCTGTCAGAGAGTGGATTCCAGACCAGAATAATTCCCTGCTAATTTGTTTTTCCACTTTGCTAGTGTAAGTAGCCTCTCTTCATGTCTCCAATCTGAGGGAAAGATTTTGAATGCAATTTATTTCTCCAGGACAGCAGCTTCAGAGGATCTGGAACCTCCTGAATGTGGACAAGCGATGAACAAAAATCCCTCTGAATCCCTCAGGAACGCACGGGGAAGAAATAGTAAGGAAGCAAATGAAAACAAGTGACACTTTATTACAGCAGCAAAACTCTGTCAGTATGTGGAGGTGTTCATCGCTAAAGTTTAGATAACTGGACGTGAAACGTGGATGATGTGCAATACAATCTCTTTCTCAATTTGTCTCTCTCTGTGTTTCGCTCTCTCTCTGTTTCTCTCTGTGATTCTCTGTGTGTTTTTCTCTATCACAGGCTTTCTCTCTTTCAATTTCTCTCTCAATCTGTCTCTTTCAATCTTTCTCTCTCAACCTCTGTCTCTCTCTCTCAATCTCTCTATCTTTGTGCTTTTTTTCTCTCTGTGTGTCTTTCTCTCTCACTGACTTTCTGTCTGTCTCTCTGGTGCTTGCAATTTCTTTGCATCTCCGTTATTTCCCTCTGCTTCTTTCCTCCACTTTTTTCTCTGTTTTCTGTCTCTTGCTGTCTTTTCTCAATTGCTCCTGACTTTGTTCTGTATCTTACATTGGCTCTTTCTGACTTTCTCTGTCTGCCTGAATTTGTTCCCCCCTCCCCTGCAAATTTTGTCTTCCCTCCGCAAATTTCTCCCCCACGCAAATTTCTCCCCCAGCAAATTTCACCCCCAGCAAATTTCACCCCCAGCAAATTACTGCCCGCGGCAATCCCTCTCTGCAAATTTCCTCCCGCAAATATCCCCCTGAAAATTTTCTCCTGCAAATTTCTCGCCCACAGAATTTCCACCCCCACCCCCGGAAATTTCTCCACCTGCAAATTTCACCACGAACAGACCCTCCACATCAACTTGCCCTCCCTAGCAAATTCCCCCTGCAAATTTTCCCCCCACAAATCCCACCTCTCTGTGAACAGACGCTCATTTAATTGCCCCCTTGTACCAGGCCCCCCACCCAATTGCACCCCCCCCCCCGCCCCCGGGAACGGACCCTCATCTGGTTCCACTCCCATTTTACACCTGGAGAATTCGCCTCTGTATCATCTCCCCAGTTAACAGCCCCACCCCCTCTGGAACTCCCATCCCTGTCAACAGCAACCCCCCCTGTGTAATTTCCACCTCGATCACTTTACTGGGTTTGGCTCCGTCTCCCGACAGCCTTTAATTCACTTTAATTCCTGGTCTGGATAAACCACTGGTATTCCATCAACTGGCTCCCACACCCCCAGCACCTTTAACTCCTGTCCGGCCAAACACAGGGCCGGGTATAGAGAAACGACCCGCAGAGTCGAACTGACATTCTGAGCCTTTAATGCACAGGAGGATCCCAGTCCCAGGCACATCTCTCACAGTGTTTCACCTGTTTTCCCCATCAAACCCACGGCATCAGGGAATCAGACTGAGGCACACACACACACGTTGGCACAGGGACAAGTGGAGGCCATTCAACCCTTTGAGCCTGTCCCACCAAAGTTAGATCATGGCTGATCTGTCCATTCACCCATTGAGCCACAAGAAGACAGGCAGTGACAGTCGGGGAACAGAGACACATAGAGGCAAAGAAACACTGGGCTGGAGTTGGAGCTGGTGCTGATACTGTAAACCACGGTTGGAGGCCGTGCTTGTGAATCGGCTGCCTGTTCAGCATCCCTCCCCTGTTTTTACTCAAATTGGAGCAAAACTCGGGACAGATGGAAACAGGATCCCGGTTCACTATCACCCTGTACAACACCATAGAAAACACAGAAAATAGGAGCATGAGTCGGCCATTCGGCCCTTCGAGACTGCTCCGCCATTTATTATCATAATGGCTGATCATCCATCTCAGTAACCTGTTCCCGCTTTCCCCCCGTATCCATTGATCTCTTTAGACCCAAGAGCTACATCTAACACCTTCTTGAAAACATACAACGGTTTAGCCTCAACCGCTTTCTGTGGTAAAGAATTCACATGGCAGCGAATTCAAATCCACGCCCAGACAGAGGAACAGAGATGCAGAAAACAGAGATCTGTGGATTAGGACAGAACTGAGTGACAGAGAGAGGCAGCAGAAAATAAATGCAGAGGGAGATGAAAACGACAGAATGACAGATAGGCAAGGAGCCAGGAACCAGGGAGAGAAACTGAGCGCAGAGGGAAAAAATATTGAGAACGGCATAGAGAGAGTGAGAGAGAGAGAGATGAAGAAATACAGAGAGAGAGAGAGAGATAGAGCTGGAGATGTAGAGCAAGGGAATGCAGCAGTGATGTAGATATTGAGAAAGATCCCAGATAAAGAGAGAGATGGAAAGACAGAAAGATGTCGAGGGGCAGAGATACAAAGTAAGACGGAATAGACAGGGGTGTCCCAAAGTGGGAGGAGGGAGATGCAATAATCATCTTGCAGACAAGGAGAGGCAGGGATGTAAAGATTCAGAAATGTGGAACTGAGTGAGAGCGAAATGGACTGAGAGAGACAGAAAAAGATGCAGAGAGTCGCAGAAAGAGAATGAAAAGGGAAATTTGTGAGACTCCAGAGAGAGGAAGATATATAAAGGATGTTGTGTGATAATGATTTAAAGATGTGAAGAAACAGAGCTATGAGCATGGTGGGACAGGCAGAGAACAAGTTGCAGCAATAGTTGGAGAGAGGGAAATCTAGAGGCTTACATTGACTGTTCTGGAGCAGCACTTCACAAACTATTTGTTTCAGAGGCCTCTCCAGCTCCTTCCCTTGAGGGAAAAAGGCCCCCCTAAAATACAAAATCAAAATACTGTGGAAGCTCGAAATTGGAAATAAAAACAGTGAGGAAATACTGAGCATTTCCAGCACTGTGTTTTTATATTCGCCCCGAAAACACAAGGTCGTATTTTCTGTATCTAAAAATGAGTTGGACAGTAAGTCAAGGTGGTGGCGGAGTGGTAGTATCACTGGACTAGTAACCAGAGACCCAGGACATTTCTCTGGGGATATGGGTTCGAATGCCAACACAGCAGAAGGTTGAATTTGAATTTAATTAATAAATCTGGAATTAAAAGCTCGTCTAATTATGCCCATGAAACCATTGTCGATTGTTTGCATCGGTATTCACCGAGGAGAGGGACATGAAGGATTTTTTTAGATTAGATTAGAGATACAGCACTGAAACAGGCCCTTCGGCCCACCGAGTCTGTGCCGAACATCAACCACCCATTTATACTAATCCTACACTAATCCCATATTCCTACCAAACATCCCCACCAGTCCCTATATTTCCCTACCACCGACCTATACTAGTGACAATTTATAATGGCCAATTTACCTACCAACCTGCAAGTCTTTTGGCTTGTGGGAGGAAACCGGAGCACCCGGAGAAAACCCACGCAGACACAGGGAGAACTTGCAAACTCCACACAGGCAGTACCCGGAATCAAACCCGGGTCCCTGGAGCTGTGAGACTGCGGTGCTAACCACTGCGCCACTGTGCCGTCCTAAATGTTTCGGTTAGGAACAGATGTTTGATTACTCTAGGTCAAGTCGGCAAAAGGATGAAGGAAGTTTTGGGTATTCTAAAAGGCATGAAGGTGGACAAGTCCCCAGGTCCGGATGGGATCTTTCCCAGGTTACTGTGGAAGCGAGAGAGGAAATAGCTGGGGCCTTAACAGATATCTTTGCAGCATTCTTAAACACGGGTGAGGTCCCGGAGGACTGGAGAATTGCTAATGTTGTCCCCTTGTTTAAGAAGGGTAGCAGGGATAATCCAGGTAATTATAGACCGGTGAGCCTGACGTCAGTGGTAGGGAAGCTGCTGGAGAAGATACTGAGGGATAGGATCTATTCCCATTTGGAAGAAAATGGGTTTATCAGTGATAGGCAACATGGTTTTGTGCAGGGAAGGTCATGTCTTACCAACTTAATAGAATTCTTTTAGCAAGTGACAAAGTTGATTGATGAGGGAAGGGCTGTAGATGTCATATACATGGACTTCAGTAAGTCGTTTGATAAGGTTCCCCATGGTTGGCTGATGGAGAAAGTGAAGGAGCATGGGGTCCAAGGTGTGCTAGCTAGATGGATAAAGAACTGGCTGGGCAACAGGAAACAGAGAGTAGCAGTAGAAGGGAGTTTCTCAAAATGGAGACGTGTGACCAGTGGTGTTCCACAGGGATCCGTGCTGGGATCACTGTTGTTTGTGATATACATAAATGATTTGGAGGAAAGTATCGGTGGTCTGATTAGTAAGTTTGCAGACGACACTAAGGTTGGTGGAGTAGCAGATAGTGAAGGGGACTGTCAGAGAATACAGCAGAATATAAATAGACTGGAGAGTTGGGCAGAGAAATGGCAGATGGAGTTCAATCAGGGCAAATCTGAGATGATGCATTTTGGAAGATCCAATTCAAGAGTGAACTATACAGTAAATGAAAAAGTCCTGGGGAAAATTGATGTACAGAGAGATTTGGGTGTTCAGGTCCATTGTTCCCTGAAGGTGGCAACGCAGGTCAATAGAGTGGTCAAGAAGTCATATGGCATGCTTTCCTTTATCGGACGGGGTATTGAGTACAAGAGTTGGCAGGTCATGTTACAGTTGTGTAGGACTTCGGTTCGGCCATATTTGGAATACTGCGTGCAGTTCTGGTCGCCACATTACCATAAGGATGTGGATGCTTTGGAGAGGGTGCAGAGGAGGTTCACCAGGATGTTGCCTGGTATGGAGGGCGCTAGCTATGAAGAGAGGTTGAGTAGATTAGGATTATTTTCATTAGAAAGACGGAGGTTGAGGGGGGACCTGATTGAGGTGTACAAAATCATGAGAGGTATAGACAGGTTGGATAGCAAGAAGCTTTTTCCCAGAGTGGGGGATTCAATTACGAGGGGTCACGAGTTCAAAGTGAAAGGGGAAAAGTTTAGGGGGGATATGCGTGGAAAGTTCTTTACGCAGAGTGTGGTGGGTGCCTGGAACGCGTTGCCAGTGGAGGTGGTAGACGCGGGCACGATAGCGTCTTTTGAGATGTATCTAGACAGATACATGAATGGGCATGAAGTAAAGAGATACAGACCATTAGAAAATAGGCGTCATGTTTAGATAGAGGATCTGGATCGGTGCAGGCTTGGAGGGCCGAAGGGCCTGTTTCTGTGCTGTAAGTTTCTTTGTTCTTTGTTCTTTGTTGTAAAAACCCATCTGGTTCACTAATTTCCTTTAGGGAAGGAAATCTACTGTCTTTAACTGGTCTGGCCTACATGTGATTCCAGACCCACAGCAATGTGGCTAACTCTTACATGCTCTCTGAAATGGCCTAGCAAGCCACTCAGTTGTATCTAACCGCTACAAAATCAATAAAAAGGAATGAAACTGGTCGGACCACCCGGCATCAACCTAGGTACCGGAAACGACAACGGCAAACCCAGCCTCGTCGACCCTGCAAAGTCCTCCTTACTAACATCTGGGGGCTTGTGCCAAAGTTGGGAGAGCTATCCAACAGACTAGTCAAGTCGCAGCCTGTCATAGTCATACTCACGGAATCATACCTTACTGACAAGGTCCCTGACAGAACCATCACCATCGCCAGGCATGTCCTGTCCCACGGCAGGACAGACCCACCAGATGTGGCGGGACAGTCGTTTACAATAGGGAGGGCATTGCCCTGGAAGTCCTCAACATCGACTCCGGACCCCATGAAGTCTCGTTGCTTCAAGTCAAACATGGGCAAGTTAACCTCCTACTGATTACCAGCAACCACCCTCCCTCACTGATGTTTCAACAGAAGCACTGAGGATGGCAAGGGCACAAAATGTACTCTGGGTGGGGGACTTCAATGACCATCACCAAGAGTGGCTCAGTAGCACTACTACTGACCGAGCTGCCCGAGTCCTAAAGGACATAACTGCTAGACTGAGTCTGCGACAGGTGGTGGGGGAAGCAACACGAGGGAAAAACATACTTGACCTCATCCTCACCAATCTGCCTGCCGCAGATGCTTCTGTCCATGACAGTATTGGTAGGTGTGACCACCGCACAGTCCTTGTGGAGACGATGTCCCGCCTTCACATTAAGGATAATGTCCATCGTGTTGTGTGGCACTATCACCGTACTAAATGGGATTGATTTCGAACAGATCTCGCAATGCAAAACTGGGCATCCATGAGGGGTTGTGGGCCATCAGCAGCAGCAGAATTGTACTCAACCACAATCTGTAACCTCATTGCCCGGCATATCCCCCACTCTACCATTACCATCAAGCCAGGAGGCCAACCCTGGTTCACTGGAGAGTGCAGGCGGGCATGCCAGGAGCAGCAGCAGGCATACGTCAAAATGAGGTGTCAACCTGATGAAGCTGCAACCCAGGACTACATGCATGCCAAACTGCGTAAGCAGCATGCGAAAGACAGAGCTAAGCGATCCCATAACCAAAGGATCATATCTAAGGACTGCAGTCCTGCCACATCCAGCCGTGAATGGTGGTGGACAATTAAACAACTAACTGGAGGAGGTGGCTCCATAAATATCCCCATCCTCAATGATGGGGGAGCCCAGCACATCAGTGCAAAAGATAAGGCTGAAGCATTTGCAACAATCTTCACCCAGAAGTGCCGAGTTGATGATCCATCTCGGCCTCCTCCTGAAGTCCCCAGTATCACAGATGCCAGTCTTCAGCCAATTCGATTCACTACGCATGAAATCACGAAACGAATGAAGGCACTGGATGCTGCAAAAGCTTTGGGCCCTGACAATATTCTGGCAATAGTACTGAAGACCTGTGCTCCAGAACTTGCCGCACCCCTAGCCAAGCTGTTCCAACACTGGCATCTCCCAGGAAATGTGGAAAATTGCCCAGGTATGTCCTGTACAAAAAAATCAGGACAAGTGCAACCCGGGCAATTACCGCCCCATCAGCCGACTCTCAATCATCAGTAAGGTGATGGAAGCTGTCAACAACAGTGCCATCAAGCAGCACTTGATTAGCAATAACCTGTTCAGTGACGCTCAGTTTGGATTCCGCCAGGGCCACTCACCTCCTGACCTCTTTAGAGCCTTGGCTCAAACATGGACAAAAGTGCTGAATTCAATGGGTGAGATGAGAGTGACTGCCCTTGACATTAAGGCAGCATTTGACCGAGTATGGCATCAAGGAGCCCTAGCAAAACTGAGGTCAATGGGAATCAGGGGGCAAACCCTCCGCTGACTGGAGTCATACCTAGCGCAAAGAAAGATGGCTGTGTTTGTTGGAGGTCAATCATCTGAGCTCCAGGACATCAGTGCAGGAGTTCCTCAGGGTAGTGTCCTCGGCCCAACCATCTTCGGCTGCTTCATCAATGACCTTCCTTCAATCATAAGGTCAGAAGTGGGGATGTTCGCTGATGATTGCACAATGTTCAGCACCATTCGTGACTCCTCGGCTACTGAAGCAGCCCGTGTAGAAATGCAGCAAGACCTGGACAATATCCAAGCTTGGGCTGATAAGTGGCAAGTAACATTCACGCCACACAAGTGCCAGCTCCAACAAGAGAGAATCTAACCGTCTCCCCTTGACATTCAACGGCATTACCATCGCTGAATGCCCAACTATCAACATCCTAGGGGCTACCATTGACCAGAAACTGAACTGGAGTCGTCATATAAATACCATGGCTACAAGAGCAGGTCAGAGGCTAGGAATCCTGAGGCGGGTAACTCACTTCCTCACTCCCCAAAGCCTGTCCACCATCTCCAAGGCACAAGTCAGGAGTGTGATAGGATACTCTCCACTTGCCTGGATGGGTGCAGCTCCAACAACATTCAAGCTGCTCGACAACATCCAGGACAAATCAGCCCGCTTGATTGGCACACCATCTACAAACATTCACTCCCTCCACCACAGACGCACAGTGATAGCAGTGTGTACCATCTACAGGATGCACTGCAGCAATGCGCCAGGCTCCATAGACAGCACCTTCCAAACCCACGAGCTCTACCGACTAGAAGGACAAGGGCAGCAAATACATGGGAACACCACCACCTGCAAGTTCCCCTCCAAGTCACACACCATCCTGACTTGGAACTATATCGCCGTTCCATTACTGTCACTGGGTCAATATCCTGGAACTCCCTTTCTAACAGCACTGTGGGTATACCTACCCCAAATGGCCTGCAGCGGTTTAAGAAGGCATCTCACCACCACCTTCTCAAGGGGAATTAGGGATGGGCAATCATTGCTGGAATAGCCAAGGATGTCCACATCCCATGAATGAATTTTTAAAAAAACTATTCACTTCTATGGTTAAAGCTCTTGTCTGAGGATTCCTCGTGCCAAAAGATTCTTTCTCTCTCTGCATCGTCACACCTTCAGCTTATGAAAAGATTCTCCTTGTGAATGAAAGAAATACAATTGATTAAAAGAAAGCAAAGGATTTTGAACATAAAACACATACACAGCAAGAGCCCAGGGTTCTTTGTCTCACTGACATAAACAAGCTCTCAATCACTCGACATTACAAACACTTCCCCGATACAGAGCCAGAGTACGGGATGAGGTTGGAAATGTGAGACATGGGTTTAGGAGCTGAGTGCATGCCCATTGAGAGAGGTTGGATTGGAGATGTGAGCGAGGACAGTAACTGCAGTGAGACAGGGACACCTGCAGATGGAGATGGTGAGAGAGTACAGTAGCTGCAGGGACACAGGGACACCAGCAGATGGACATGGTGAGAGAGGACAGTAACTGCAGTGAGGCAGGGATACCAGCAGATGGAGATGGTGAGAGGTGTCTGTCATGCAGTGCGACAGGGACGCCAGCAGATGAAGATGGTGAGAGGGGACAGAAAATGCAGTGAGACAGGAACACCAGCAGATTTGATCACTAAGTCGTGTAAAGTGCATTGCACTGTTACTGACCTTTACCCCAGTCCCTCAATCTCACTTCATCTGTGGGAGATTGTTTTAAGATTCACCCCATCCTTTCAAACCTTAACATTACCCATATCAAACCAGAGCAATTAGAAATCGTACACAGCCGCTGAAAGCTCGTAAGAAGACTGAAGGTATTCTAATGACCAAAATGAATGCCTCCTTCAAAGCATTTCTCTCTCTATCTATCTGAGAATGGAGCCATATGTAGGCCAGGCCACTCCCATAAAGACATTGTTCGACCATTTCACTTCTTATTCAATACAAAAAGCTTTCATCTGTCTTTCCTCCATTTCACGCAAATTATTTTATTGAGATTAATGACTGGTTTCTTTCTGTAGGATCTGCGATGACCTCTCCCGTGGCAGAAAATCCACTGAAAAGAACATCAGGTGAAATCTTTCTCTCCTGAAATTCGTGTTTCCTGTTTGTTTCTTGCTGTCTTGTAGTCAATTCCATCTGGAGAGAGCAGAGTGAAAATGCTGAGTGGATCTGCGGGGAACGAGGTTTCTTTAATCTCAACCTGCTCCGGAGCAAGTATGTGTTGGTGTAAGTAAGAGTGAACAGGAGAGGACCATAGAACCTTAGAAAAATACAGCTCATGAGGAGGCGATTCAGCCCATCGAGACTCGACTGGCTCTTTTCCTGGAAGGAGGCTTTTTTATAGTGGTAACATTTCAAGCTGTGGATCAGTGGATACAGGGTTCAAATCCATTTCCACATCGTCCCAGTGACTGCCACTGGAGATCTGCCTCAGAATTGTGTGTAGACATCTACAGATCTATTCAGCTATGTGAGCTCTCCCACCTTTCCCTCTCTCTTTACCGCTCTTTCTCTTCTCTTTCTCACTCCCTCTGTCTCTCCACCTCTCTCTCCGACAATCCTTCTCTCTGCCCTCTCCCTCTCTCACTATCCTGCCCTGTCTCTCTGAACTTATGTATAAGTACACAGTCATATCACCAGACAGCCATTACCTAGTCTAAATTCACCATTTTAATTGTGGAAAATGAATCATCTCCATTTTAAGCATGGAGAAGCCCTCCCCAATTTAAATGCTAAGTACAATGCCGGCCTCATCTCTCTCTTTTGTGAAGGCAGATGCTAAGTATTCTTGAAGAACCATTAACTTGTCTTCCACTTCCACACACAGGTAACATTTCTGGTCCCTAATTTGCCTTATTCTTTCCTTATTCATCCTCTTGCCCTTAATGCAGTTAGAAAATATCTTTGAATTTTCCTTGATTTTACTTGATATTTTTGCCAGCCATCTCTTTACTTTCCTAATTTGTTTATTTTGATTTGACTCCTGCACTTTCTACGCTCCTCTCGGCTTTCTGTGGTATTGGTCTCTCGGTATCTGGCACATGCATCCCTTGTGTGATTTATTCTACCTGCTAGTTTACTAGTCATCTCACTCTTTGTCTTTGTGTGAACTAACTCTCACTGCTCTGACACTGATTTACTTTCAGGTAGCTTTTTCTCAGTCCACTTTTGCTAAATGGCCTTCCATCAGCCCAGCTTAAGTCCCTACTACTAAATGTAGAACTGATCTTGCTACAATACAGGCTGATAAAGTTCCCCTGAATGCGTTAAGAATTCTCCACCATTTTCTGCACTGGTCTCAGTTATCAATGCACCAGTTAAGAATGCATTTGACCATGTCTCTGTTTATATTATTCTCGGCCCTATCTCTGGTATAACATTGGTTAAAAAGTAATTTAAAGTCGTTGAGATATCAGTAGGACCCCCTTCAATTTTATACGTGGTGGGGGTGCTCCCACCTCTTTATATGTAGAGGGGAACTCCCTCCATTTTATACGTAGAGTGGAAGAGTGTGTCTTTGACACTGGTTATTTACTCAGTGGCAAAATTTCAGTGGGTCAACACTCTCAACAAATACTAAAGAATTCCACAATGTGAGGCTCACAAATGCCACACGTTACTTTTTTTTAATTCTCCCTGGTCTGTTCTGATTCTCTGAGAGATTACTGATGCTTATCATCCACGTGAGCAGTCGCCTTAATCCCGTGTGCCTGTCCTTCTCCAAAACACGGCATCCGCTTACCTTAAGGCCAGTGATACAGGAGCATCTCAGTGACTGAGGCAGGTGAGTCTTGAGCCTGAGCCGGCCACAGTGAGTGACCCGGTTTAATCTGAAACTACAGAGACAGTTAAAACGGAGCATTACTCTGTATCTGACCTGTGTACTACCTTCCCTGAGAGAGTTCGATGGGACAGGGTAGACAAGGAGAAGCTATTCCTCTCCCTGTCTTTCTCTCTCTCACCCTCTCTCTCTCTCTCTCTCTCTCTCCCTGTCTATCTCCCGTCTTTCCACTCTCTCTCCGTCTCTCCCTCCCACAGAAATCCCTGCATCTCCAAATATTTTTTCAAACTGATTCTCCTCCTCCTGTTGTTTCAACTGACTTTTCTTTTCATGAGCATCAATCACGGCTGTGCCAGCATTCAGGTTAGAGACACACTGCTGTTGTAACAGAATGGTCAGATGCTTTTGGCACAGGTCCAAATCTGGAGCCCGCTGGCTCAATCGCTCAACTTCTTTATCTTTCCGAGTAGAGGTCTGGTGGATCCAGTGAGGTTTTTTTGTGAGTGTGGGTGTCGCAGACGCGGCCCAGCTCTAATTCCCCTTGATCTGAGTGAGCTTGTGAGACCATTTCGGAAAGCATTTAAAAGTCAGTCACTTTTCTCTCGTTTTGTAGGCTTGGGGGAGGCAGTGGTGTAGTGATACTATCAGTGGACTAGGAATGTAAAGTCTAAAGCAATGTTGTGCGGATTTGGGTTCAAAACCCACCATGGCAGAAAAGGAAGTTTAAATTCAATCAACAAAACGTGAAAGTAAACGTTCATTTAGCAGTGACCATGAAACCATTGACAATTGTTGTAATAAACCTTCTGATGTGCTTACTTGGTCAGATCCACAGGTGATTCCAGACTCACAGCAACATGGTTGACTCGTAAATAGCCTAGTACGCCACTCAATTCTAGGGAAAGGCAATGAATGTTGGCCAAGCCAGTGATGCCCACATCCCACAAGTAAATAGATGAAATGTAGGCCAGACCTGGAACGGATGGCCAGTTTCCTTCCCTGAAAGGACATTAGTGAAGCAGGTGAGCTTTTGCATCAATCGACAATGGTTTCATGGTCACCATTAGATTAGCTTTTTAATTCCAGATTTATTAATTGAATTCAAACTTCCCCATCTTCCGTGGTGAGATTCGAACCCATGCCTCCAGAGCGTTAGCCTGGGCTCTGGATTACTAGTCCAGAGATTCCCATTATGTGATCATGTCCCCAAACTGCTGTAAATCCTGTAAACCAGAAGGATTTTTGTTTTCTCTATCTTGAACTTCCTCTGACTTACCTTGAATGAACTCTGTAACTTCTTTGTATTTTTCTTCGAAGACCCATTTAACATCTTTAGACAACATGACTTTATTAATTCTCTTCATATATTCTTATCGAAATACCTTTGATCACTGGTGTGTCCGTTAAGGTCTGCACACTCCCCTAAAAGGTTTTTCCCTTCCAAGACACATGTTGGCCAGTCTCGAGATCGTTCATTTTTGTCCAAAAAGCATTCAGAATGTGTTAAGTCCCAACTGGCGTTCCAGAATGTAAGATTCGGGAAGATAGGGGTGGTTGATATCCCCTTCTAATATGGGAACAGACTTGGAAGCACAAAGCTTGTTGTGAATCGACTTATTGAGATAAAGTTTACGACAGGTTTTTTTTTACTTTTTCAGATAAACCATAGTCACAAACTCAGGCAGTAATTAACATTTTAACGCAGATACTACCCGTGTCAGACGGCAGAGCTCACAACTCTTTGTCTTGTAGGTTTTGATCTTCAGGTTTTTGTTCAGTCTCTCTCTCCTGTCTCTTGTTCGGAAATTCTCTGTCATCGGTATCAAAGACAGGACTTCCTTTATCTTGGCAACTTTCCAGATAACCAAAACCTCTCCCAATCATGATTCGATTTTTTTTAATGAAAGGATGCCTTTCTTAACCAACCAAGGATCATTTTGTAATGGTTACTGACCTTTCGAATATGCGCAATTAGTCTCTCTTTGTGTTGGCTACTTTATCTCAATGCTTTTACATTTCAAATTTCCTTATCTCACGACGAGACACATCTACACAGATGCTGCTTTCACTGTCAGCTGTCAAGGCCTCACCCTTTTGCTGCAAGTAAGCATTTGAAAACTTGACATAATATCCCACAATCCTTCCAGTTTGAGATCTTGTCTACGCTGTGCCCTATTTCCGAAATTCTGCCTTTTTACAAGGATGCAAAGAAGGGTACCAATAAAGCTAAATGTCAGTGTATAATAATTCAACGGTTAGTTTATAATTGCTGGATTTAACAATTAGTACTCTGATTAGTAACTTTTCACATCCTATAATCCTACGCAGATGAGTGATTGAGAGTTGTCAGTGCCTGATGGGCTGAAGCAGGGCAGAGGCCGGAGATGTTAAGAAGGTGGAAGGAGGCGTTATTTCTGTTGGAGACAACATGAGGCCAGAAGCTCAGGTCATGGATGAACAGGGAGTATATTTTACACAACATTATATTTAGTCTAATGCAGCAGCTAGGAATGGCGATGGAATTTGGAGTTTGTGGTGGAGCCAAAGGTGGAGACTTGGCTCTGTCCCATATTAAATTCGCGAAACTTGCAGCTCATTGGAAACAGACTGTTGGAGTCTGATAACACTGAGGCAGCTGAGGGTCGAGAGAGATGATGGAGAGCTGGAGCTGGGTGCTGTCAGTACACACGTGGAAGCAAACCCCACATATGTAGACGATGTTGCCAGAGGGCTGTATGTAGATGAGGAAGAAGAGGGAAGGAGAATGGAAAGTTATGGGACTCCAGAGGTAATAGTGCTGGTATGTAACTTAAGACCATTGCTTGAGATGCACTCATTCCAATCAGATCAGTATATTGGAACCGGGTGGGGGCAGTCCCACTGAAAGAAATCAATTTCAGAGATCTGGTGAGACCACTGATGGGTTTGCTGCTGGTTTAGAGGAGTGGGTGGAGATGAGGAGTGGTGAGGATATGGAAGAATTTTAACCCAATGATAATAATTATAAATTGCAGTCGTTAGAGGACTGTTAGCCAATGCAGATCAGTTAGGCTGAAGATGTTGGGCGAGATGACTTGGTGCGGCTTGGACATGGAAGCAGGGATTTGGAGCAGTTGATAGTGAGAGAAGGTGGAATCTGGGTGTCTGGTCAGCAGTGAACTGGCGGAAAGGAAATCAGGAGTTGGCACAGTTCTAATTTTAGACTAACAGAACTGTGCTTTTCACAGAAATGGGACATTCGTTAATGAATCAGATTGAACGCATTTATTATACTGTACTTGCAGCAATTGGAGTTCCGGGTACGCCAGTATCTCAGCTGTTAATGGTGTAAAGCGATGTTAACTGTGCTGTTGTACTCGGTATTATTTCTCACTGTGTGTGTTACAAAGCGACCTGTTATTTTCCAGCAATTTATTGACGGAATCTGCTGATTGTCTACTCTTTCAGTCTTGCAGGATTTGTATTATGTCTTGAATGCTATTGGTTACAGTAACCCTGGCATTGTTGATGGATTATTTTGTGTACAAAATATACTTGAATCAGGTGTCTCAGTTAGGATCAAGAATCACACCATGAGGAGATTTTAACAGTTTCATGATGTGGATCCAACCAGTCCTGGAATTTTTTTTTTTATATGAATGTGTTTTTCGGTGATTGATAATGAGGCATCTCACGGTCTCAGTGTTACAAGGTGAAAGCACAATGTCCTCCCTCCCCAATAAGATGGTTCATTTTAACTGGGATGTAAATGTATTTAATGGTCATCACTGAGTCTGGAACTGCTTCAGAGGTCTGGCTACCGAACTGAGTTTGCTGCTGACTCTTTCACATCTCCTTCTCTGCTTCACTGTGGAGCGTTACCGTCACTACACTACATTATAAAATAGAAAATATTGATGTGATGTTTTATTGGTTTACACTCTGTCTGTTGGAATCAAGAGTCTTTCCATTTATCTGTGGATTATCAGCTGCGACGCTGATGTTGGTGATTTATTAATTAAACAATCCCACATTCGAACGGCTTACATTATAATTCCAGGGGAAGGGATTTGAGTGATTGTTAGGTTTGTCTGGAAGAAGCTTTCGATCCTGATTATTCCATGCGTTGTAAATAAGTTAAGAGTCTCGGTGAACAGGTGGAGACTTGGGAGCTCTGTATACACATTGAATTATTCACAGAGGTTTCATCATTGAACAAACTAACTCTGAGAATAGAATCATTGAACACGGGGCTGGCGAACTGAACACCGGAACAGAATGTTAAGAACAAATCGCAAGTGACAAGCAGCGTTAAGTAACAGTTTGCAAGATGTGAGCACTCGAGAGAGATAGGGAAGGAGAAAAGGAGCAGGAGAACGAAACAGAGTGAAAGAGATAAGCAGAAAGAAAGAGAATGAGAAAGAAGCCTCAGTGAGAATAATTCACTATCATAAAGTGCTGACATATCCAGAACAATTAGTGAGGGATGCTGTGAGTTGAACTTGTCTGTTGTCAGATTGGGTTAATCTTACTGTTGGACTTGAACCCTCTGTGTTTATTTATGTCAGATCTTCAATTTTGTTTTGTAGAAAGTTCTGATTCCTTACATACTGACTGAATAAACATAATAAAATCAGTTCTTCACTGATGGTAATTCATTATTTAAATACAGCACTTTAAAATCTCTGTGATTGCTGAATTCAATAACGAGTGAGGCTGATATAAGAACTATACATAAATTGATGTTTAATTGGCTGGACAAACTAAATGTACTTACTATTTTGTATAAACAATGAAATGTTCTTCAACACCAATAACCACATGTATTAATGTTTGAATGTATTAATTGAGTTCTGTTGCTGGGAAATATAGATTAAATTTCGTCAAACACTCTGCTGCAATCTCTCCCTGTGAATCTCAGCATCTCCTCTCACTGTATTGAATCCTTACTCTCCTCATCCATTGCTTCAGTTTATACACTTTCCCAGATCATCTGATCCTGTCTCCCCTCCAGCGACAAGACGTCCTCTTTGCTCTCTCCCTCCCAGTCTCCCACACTGCCTCATCCTCCAGCTGCCTCGTCCAACCTGATAGGAATATAGAAACGTGGGGCAGGAGGGGTCCACGCCACCATTCGAGCCTGATCTGTCATTTTAGATCATGGCTGATACTCATACTCAGTGCTGCAGTTTGCACACTTTTCCCATTTGGTAACAGTCCCTGCCGGTTCTCTGAACCCACAGCAGAAAACCAACTGCACATCCCGCTGTTTCCAAACCTTCTCAACAAACATTTCACCCTTTGGATTCCATCTCTGTAAAACCCCTCCTCATTCCCCCACCGGAACTGCATCCACACTCAGTATTTCCAGTCAATCCGGTGCTGAATTTATTCACTTTGTGTATCCATTTCCCAATTCATTATTAATAATTGTGTTTCAAACATTTCACTGTGACAAAGCACTGCCTAGGTCAATGAATCAGTTTTCACTGCTCGATGCAACAATAAAGCCGGAAATTTCAGCCCAGATCCTGTCAAACTGTTATTTTGTCTCCAGGTCTGATCAGTAATTTCTCTGCTTCCTTTTCTCTCTCTTCCAGTTAACTTGGTGGCGATTGTGATCCTGTCCCGAGGAAAGTGCGGTCTCTCCAAATGTGTCACTGTCTACCTGGTGGGAAATGGCAGTGTCTGATCGCCTGGTAGTTATCACTGAACCCATATTGAACAGGAATGTTTTAATTTATTTCCCACATTCATTCTTGAGAATTACTCCCAGTGTGTTCTCTCATTATCGTTCTGAGTTCTGCAGCCGCATTTATTTCCGTCTGGCTCACAGTCACTTTCACCTTTGATCGATTTGTGACAATTTGTTGTGAGAAGCTGAAAACAAAATATTGCACCGAGAAAACAGCGGCTGTCATTGTAGGAACAGTGTGTGTGTTGGGCTACTTACAATCTGTCCCAATTTACTTTGTATATAAACCAAATTACATTATTGATACTGTTCCCATGCAGTGTAGCTTTAAACCGAGCTTCTTCACTTCCCCCACATGGGCCGCATTGGAATTGTCTCACTACATTTTAACCCCTTGTTTCCAGTTCTTTCTGATTTTGCTGCTCAATGTTATGACTGTCAGATGTATTTTATTCTCCAGTAAAGTCCACAGGGGATTCCGGAGCCACAGCAATGGAGAGAATCACAAGGACCCAGAGATGGAGAATTGGAGAAAATCAATTGTTTTACTCTTCAGTATATCCGGCAGTTTTATACTGTTATGGCTGACCCGGGTTGTGTAGAACCTTTCGAGGCGAATTGCCGATAGTCAGTCTTTTTACTCCTTCACTGACCCTCATAATGTCACAGATCACACATCAATAATGCTGCAGCTTCTCAGTTCCTGCACCAACACGTGTATTTACGCTGTGACCCAGACTAAATTCAGAGATGAGCTGAAGAAGGCGGTGAAATATCCTCTGAATCTCATTGTTAAATTGGTGAAATCATAGAAAGAGCTGAAGTGTTTCAAAGACTGGAACTAAATCCCATTTCTTATTCCATTGCTTACACTCTCCACAGGACAGAAAGTGCACTTTATTTTCACAGCACTGAGCCCTGAAATGATTTTTAGTCTGATTCTGAGATTTGTAGTTTATTGATACAGGGACATCCTCTGCAGTTGATTCCTGACTTCTTTTCTCTAAAAAAGCGTCACTGAAAAGCTCAGCTGGATTCAACTAAACTCACCCTGGACCCACAGTGAAATGGACAAAGCTGCAAATCACAATGATTGTGTGATGGTGAGAGGGACAGTAACTGCAGTGAGACAGGGACAGTAGCAGATGGAGATGGCGAGAGAGGACAGGAACTGCAGAGAGACAGGGACACCAGCAGATGGAGATGGTGAGAGGGGGACAGAAGCTGCAGTGAGAGAGGGACAGCAGCACATGGAGATGGTGAGAGAGGACAGGAACTGTTGTGAGAAAGGGAAACCAGCAGATGGAGATGGTGAGAGGGGGCAGTAACTGCAGTGAGACAGGGACATCAGCAGACGGAGACGGTGAGAGGGGACTATAACTGAAGTTAGAAAGGGTCACCAGCAGATGGAGGTGGTGAGAGGGGACAGTAACTGCAGTGACACAGGGACACCAGCAGATGGAAACCATAATTTTAGCATGGGACCTAAACTGCGACAGAGAATATATAACAATCTTATTTTCAAGCATCAATTAATGGGTGGTTGAAAGGTAGCCCTTTCAAGACTGAGCCTCACTACCGTGACCCAGTCAGAACTGAAACATCAGCCATGTACTCTCTCACCTACATTGATTCCCGTTTCAGCATCACTTTGATTTTAATGTTCTCATCCTTGTTTTCAAATCCCACCATAGTCTCTCCTGTCACTATCACTGGAACCTCCTCCAGCTCTACAACCTTCCACCATTTCTGCACTCATCCTCTTCTGGTCTCTTGTGCAGTCCTGATTTTAATTGTTCCATCACTGATGTCCGTACTTTCAGCAGCATAGGATGTAAATTCTGTAATTCTCTAACTCAACACTTCTGCCTTTCTACCACTTTTCTTCTGACACCCCTTTGAAGCCTAATTTTTTTGACGGAGCTTTAGGGCTCCTTTCCTAATATTTCCTGATGGTGCATGGTGTGAAGTGCCTTGGGACATTTCACTATCTTATAGGTGCTATAGAAATGCAAGTTGTCGTATGGAACCATCTATTTTAGTGAGTGGAGTGCCTGATTGAGTATCCTGCAAATAGCTTCTTTTTAAAATCCTCTTCTGCCTGCTCCATGGAAAATATACTCCCATTAAGAAATAGGAATTGTAAAAGCTCTAAATTAATTTTCTTGTATTTTTTCTGAGGCAGGTGTGTTGAAAAGATAATTCTGTGAATCTAAAGGGCACAGAGCACATTGGTCTAAGAATTCTAAAGAAAAATGACCCACCCTGTAACAGAACTGAGTAGAAACATTTGAAATGCATGTGCTAGTACTGAAGGCCGTTGTAGCATTTAATAAGGTTTGAGTAAAATGCGGTATTTATTTTTGAAAATATCAGTGTCACTTTGCCTGCAACTCTGTTACGAATTGGACTACTTCCTGGACCTCAAATTTCAAACCAGTATTTTCAAAGACCTGCTAGACGTAGAATGCTGTGTGTGTAGTTATGAAATACCTGGCTCAGTCGTGTCCTAACTATTTTTTATTCTTTCATGTAATGTGGGCGTCGCTGGCAAGACCAGCATTTGTTGCCCATCCTTAATTACCCTTGACAACTGAATGGCTTGCTAAGTCATTTCAAAGGTCAGTTGAGAGTCAACCATATTGCGTCACCCATAGGCCAAACCACGTAATGATGATGGATTTCCTTCCCTGAAGGGCATTAGTGAACCAAACAGGTTTTTACGACAATCGATAGTTTCATGGCGCCATTCCTGAGACTAGCTTTCAATTCCAGATGTATAGTAATCAATTGAATTTAAATCCCACCAGCTGCTGTGGTGGAATTTAAACCTCTGTCCCCAGGGCATTAGCCTGGACCTCTGGATTGCTGGTTCAGTGACATTACGACTATGTCACCGTGAGAGTTAGAGAGGCAGATCACTTTAAGGAGGGATTTCTTGTGCTTCGGGTCCAGGCAGCTGAAGACATGGCCACCAATGGTGGAGGAATTAACATCGAAGATGCTTATGAGGCCAGAATTAGAGGAGTGAAAATATCTCTGAGCATGGTGGGGCTGGAGAAGATTACAGAGATGGGGAGGGACAAGGCCATGGAGAGATTTGAAAAAGAAGGATGAGGATTTTAAAATTGTAGCTTTGCTTGACCGGGCGCTAGTATAGGTCAGCGAGCACAGGGGAGATGGTTGGTTGGGACATGGTGCATGTGAAGATATGAGCAGCAGAGTTTTGTATAACCTCAAGTTTACAGAGGGTAGAATATGTCAAGCAGCCTGGAATGCAATGCAATAGTCAGGTGTAGAGGTAATAAAGGCATGGATGATGCTTTCAGCAGATAATCTGAGGCGGGGCAGCGTCTGGCTAAGTTATACACGTGGAAATGGCTGGCCTTATTGATGATGCAGATACTTGGTTGGAAGCTTATATTGGGATCAAATATGACACCAAGATTGCAAACAAACGATTGTCAGGAGATGAATGAAGTTGTTGAGAAGGGTGAAGAGTCTGTGGCGCAGAATAAAAGGGGAATGACTTCTGTCTTCCCAATATTTATTGTAGGAAATGTTTGCTCATCCAGTACTGGATGTCGGACAAGCAGTCTGTCTGCATAAAAACAGTGTAAGGGCCGAGAGGTGTTGGTGTGGCAGAGCTGGCTGTCATTGGTGTACATGTGGAAGCTGATGCTATGTTTTCTGATAATATCACCGAGGGGCATGTGAAGATGCGAAAGGATCCTTGAGGGACACCAGAGGCAACTGTGGGAACGAGAAGAGAAGCTATATTAGGTGATTCTGTGGCTATGAACCAGGGAAGTGCTGTCTTGCCCAGCTGGAAGACGGTGGACAAGCGTTGGGAGGAGGATGGTGTGGTCAACCTTGTCACTGGCTGCAGAAAAGTGGAGCAGGACAAGAAGGGATAGTTTAGCTTTGTCACAGTCAGATGGGATGTCCTTTGTGACTTTGGGAGCAATTTCGATATTGTCACAGGGGCGGAAACCTGATTGGAGGGAACCAGAATTTAGTTCTCGGAAATATTGTCATGGATTTGGGAGGCAACAACACACCAAGGAGTGTGGAAAGGAAAGGGAAGTTGGAGGTAGCAAGTTTGCACGGTTAGATGTGATTCCGGTATTTTTACTGATATTTCTGTGATTCTGTCAGTTTAAAATTAGGGTAATTAGCTTTGTGATAAGCTTGGAACCATTTTCCCTTCTAGCACGAGGGCTGCTTATTTCATCTGTACAATATTGTTTGCCACTACTCATATGTCATTCTCACCGCTATTAAAACTGTGAACCATGCTTCTTCAGCTCCGGATTCACTGTCCAATGTTGTCTTGCAATTCACTCAATCCCCATACATTGTGAACTCCAATTTGCCGAAACCTCTGCCACTTGTAACTTATTCTGGCAGTGTCCCTTCTCTGATTTGGTCTGATTTGCACCTTCCCCAAGTCTGCAGTTGTCTTAGCCCAGAAAAACTTGTCACCTAAGTCCCTTCTGCCCCTTTTAAAAACAAACCTCTTGGTCATTCCTACTCTATAACATGCACTGCACAGCATCTGTTTCTGCCTCTGTGAATCACCTGGGGATGTTTCACGTATTTTCATATGATCTATAAATACAACACATTGTTGCTGAGACAATTTTCATTTCTGTTGCATTTTTTTAAACTGGAATTTTTATGAATGTTTTGGATGTCAAATGATTGTCCATTTAACATGCAAAATAATTCAATTCGTAATAGCCAGTCATTAAACCTTTTATACTAAATTGCTTAACTGTCTGTGACAAATCATTGTGATTGCTTTTGTAGGTGAAAGAGGGGGGAGGTGGAAGCAGATGACGGCAAACTGGTTTTTTGGTAGTTTTCTTCTTTTTTTGTTTGTTTGATCCATGCTAATTTCACTTTCTATTCTGCCTGTCTTCTGGACATACAGTTTCAAAAAATGATAGCCATTAACGCAAAACAACAATAGAATTATACAGCTAATGGCAAATGTTTGTAAATTTCCTATGACAATTATATATCAAGGGATTCATTATATAAAAACACATTCTTGAGTCTACTAAATAACTCTTTTAAAACGTGTTTATTTTAGCTAGCTATCATCCGGGTGTTAATAGTATGTTAGTGGATGCCGTTGATGTGATCTATTTGGAATTTCAAGAGTTTAAAATTGGTTTTGACTATAAATGAAAGGTGCAGTTTTATACTGTACACTAAAAGTGGAATAGCTTTGAGGATTAAATGTAGTTGATAATTCTCCTGTCTGTTTGATCCTTCCCTGTGCCACAAGTGTCCAGTGCTATCCCAGTATGATGGGAAGAAGTGCATTCTGCTCCCAATTACTCTTGTCAAACTGTGATGCCCGTTCCTTGGCGCTGCCCTGGAGCTTCGGGGTTGCTGCAAGTCTAGGAGACATTGGGAGCTGGGATAGAGATCCACATAAATAATTTAGTTTACAAGCTGTTTTCAGTTAAAGAGCTTAATTTGTTGATATAATAATTTCATAATTTGAAAAGTAAAACTCCATTTTAAACAACCGTATGTATTGGGTATACTGTCCATCATTTGAAGTCGACTCATTTTGAATGCACGTGACACTGAGGGCTGAAAGCACGGTCAGTATTGTGTCATGCAGTGCATCAATGTTTCCTTTTGTTTAACATCTTTGAAGGAAAAAGACATATGACATTAGCTTTTGTGATGGAATCCATTGTGAAGCTGATGCATTCAGAGGTAGCTGAGATTATTTTCATCGGCTAAGCATCATTTTCCATCCATTTATCTTGCATTCATAGTTAATTTGTGGTTCTGTGGGATTTGACATATGTGCTCACTCTCAAGGAAATACATGTATTTGCACTTCAGGTTACTACTCGTGGCTTATGTGGAAGTTGTAGCTCTGATCAGTTGGTTTAAAGGTTGCCCGCAATTGCTGTCTTTTTTAGAAATCTCTTTTCCAGCTGTATCTTTCAAAGTGGTTTTAGCAAGTTAAATTTTGTAAAAAGTGGCATCGTTGACTCACTTTGCAGTGCATATGGATCTCTTTATCTTGGTTCTCAGAGCCTTTTCCATTCACGGTGGCTTGGATGTTCTGGGACAGCACCTCGGGACAGGTTTCATTGATTGCAGGAAAAAAATTATGTTAGTTTTGGGTTTGATGTTCATGGGAAGCTTTTTGGAGAGGGCAGGTAAGAGAAAATGAGTGCTGGGTCTGAACACATCTTTACAATCCCATAGGGACAAAGGACATCGGAACATGTTTGCACCTGTGCATGGAGCTTGTTGGCCCCTCCACGTGACTTTTATATGGGAGTCAGCTGACAGTGTACTTGCAAATGGTACCGGAAACATTTCTATTTAATTTATTCCTTATCTTGGATTGTATCTATTTACCGTTTTGGGGATATTAGTTTATTCTATCGAGAAAGCAATCCGTTTAAACCTAAATAGAGATGTGTGGACAATCCACAGCTCTAATTACCACAGTAGACCTGTTTTGTGGCAGCAGTGAAAACTGTTTTTTTCCCTTTCTGTTAGTCGAACTAGAATACATCTCTCTCAGTCGTGAGATATCTATTTTTTTTCATTCAGGGATGTGGGCGTCGCTGGCTAGGCCAGCATGTATTGCCCATTCCTAATTGCCCTTGAGAAGGTGGTGCTTAACTGCCTTCTTGAACCGCTGCAGTCCATTAGGGGTAGGTACACACTCAGTGCTGTTAGGAAGGGAGTTCCAGGATTTTGACCCAGCGACAGTCAAGGAACGGCGATAAGTCAGGATGGTGTGTGACATGGAAGGGAACTTGGAGGTGGTGGTTTTCCCATGCATTTGCTGCCATTGTCCTTCTAGTTGGGAGAGTTCGCGGGTTTGGAAGGTGCTGTCTAAGGAGCCTTGGTGCATTGCTGCAGTGCATCCTGTAGATGGTACACACTGCTGCCATTGTGCGTCGGTGGTGGAGGGAGTGAATGTTTGTGGATGGGGTGCCAATCAAGCGGGCTGCTTTGTCTTGGATGGTGTCGAGCTTCTTGAGTGTTGTTGGAGCTGCACCCATCCAGGCAAATGGAGACTGTTCCATCACACTCCTGACTTGTGCCTTGTAGATTGTGGACAAGCTTTGGGGAGTCAAGAGGTGAGATTTTCGCCTCAGGATTCCTAGCCTCTGACCTGCTCTTGTTGGCACGGTATTTATATGGTTACTCCAGTTCAGATTCGGGTCAATGGTGGCCCCTAGGATTTTGATAGTGGGGGATTCAGCGATGGTAATGCTGTTGAATGACAAGGGGAGATGGTTAGATTCTCTCTTGCTGGAGATGGTCATTGCCTGGCACTTGTGTGGCGCGAATGTTACTTGCCACTTATCAGCCCAAGCCTGGATTTTGTCCAGGTCTTGCTGCATTTCGACACGGACCGCTTCAGTATCTGAGGAGTCACTAATGGTGCTGAACATTTTGCAATCATCAGCGAACATCCCCACTTCTGGCCTTATGATTGAAGGTAGATCATTGATGAAGCAGCTGAAGATGGTTGGGCCTAGGACACTACCCTGAGGAACTCCTGCAGTGATGCCTGCAGCTCAGATGATTGACCTCCAACAGCCACAACCATCTTCCTTTGCGCCAGGTAAGACTCCAGCCAGCGGAGGGTTTTCTCCCTGATTGCCATTGACCTCAGTATTACTGGGGCTCCTTGATGCCATACTCGGTCAAATGTTGCCTTGATGTCAAGGGCAGTCACTCTCACCTCACCTCTTGACTTCAGCTCTTTTGTCCATGTTTGAACCAAGGCTGTAATGAGGTCAGGAGCTGTGCGGTCCTGGCGGAACCCAAACTGAGCGTCACTGAGCAGGTTATTGCTATGAAAGTGCCGCTTGAAGGCACTGTTGATGACACCTTCCATCACTTTGCTGATGATTGAGAGTAGACTGATGGGGCGGTAATTGGCCAGGTTGGACTTGTCCTGCTTTTTGTGTACAGCACATACCTGGGCAATTTTCCAACTTGCAGGGTAGATGCCAGTGTTGTAGCTGTACTGGAACAGCTTGGCTAGGGGCGCAGCCAGTTCTGGAGCACAGGTCTTCAGTACTACTGCCAGAATATTGTCAGGGCCCACAGCTTTTGCAGTATCCAGTGCCTTCAGTCGTTTTTTGATATCACGCGGAGTGAATCGAATTGGTTGAAGCCTGGCATCTTCTGTGACTTCAGGAGGAGGCCGAGATGGATCATCAACTCGGCACTTCTGGCTGAAGATTGTTGCAAATGCTTCAGCCTTATCTTTCGCACTGGTATGCTGGGCTCCCCCATCATTGAGGATGGGGATATTTGTGGAGCCACCTCCTCAGTTAATTGTTTAATTGTCCACCACCACTCACGTCTGGATGCGGCAGGACTGCAGAGCTTAGATCTGATCCTTTGGTTATCGGATCGCTTTGCTTGTCTATCGCATGCTGCTTGTGCACTTTAGCATGCAGATAGTCCTCTGGAGCTTCACCGGGTTGACACCTCATTTTGAGTTATGCCTGGTGCTGCTCCTAGCATGCCCTGCTGCATTCTTCATTGAACCAGGGTTGATCTCCTGGCTTGATGGTAATGGTAGAGTGGGGGATTTGCCGGGCCATGGGGTCACAGAATGTGGTTGAATGCAATTCTGCTGCTGCTGACGGCCCATAGCGCCTCATGGATGCCCAGTTTTGCATTGCTAGATCTGTTCAAAATCTATCCCATTTAGCATGGTGGTAGTGCCACACAACAGGATGGACGGTATCGTCAATGTGAAGGTGGGACTCCGCCTCCACAACGACTGGGCGGTGGTCAATCCTACCAATACTGTCATGGACAGAGGCATCTGCAGCAAGCAGATTGGGGAGGACGAGGTCAAGTATGTTTTTCCCACGTGTTGGTTCCCTCAGCACCTGCTGCAGATCCAGTCTGCAGCTCTTTCCTTTTGTACTCGCCAGCTCGGTCAGTAGTGGTGCTACCGAGCCAGTCTTGGTGATGAACATTGAAGTCCCCCACCCAGAGTACATTTTATGCCCTTGCCACCCTCATAGCTTCCTCCAAGTGATGATCAACATGGTGGAGTACTGAGTCATCAGCTGAAGGAGGGCGGTAGGTGATAATCAGTAGGAGGTTACCTTGCCCATGTTTGACCTGATGCCATGAGACTTCATGGGGTCCCGAATCAATGTTGAGGACTCCTGGGGCAACTCCCTCACTACTGTATACCATTGTGCCACCACCTCTGCTTGATCTGTCCTGCCGGTGGGACAGGACATACCCGGGTATGTTGATGGCAGTGTCTGGGACATTGTCTGTAAGGTATGATTCTGTGAGTATGACTATGTCAGGCTGTTGCTCGACTAGTCTGTGGGAGAGCTCTCCCATCTTTGGCACAAGCCCCCAGATGTTAGTAAGGAGGACTGAGCAGTGTCGACAGGGCTGAGTTTGCTGTTGTCGTTTCCAGTGCCTTTTACAATTAGAAAATTACAGCGCAGTACAGGCTCTTCGGCCCTCGATGTTGCGCCGACCTGTGAAACCATCTGACCTACACTATTCCATTTTCATCCATATGTCTATCCAATGACCACTTAAATGCCCTTAATGTTGGCGAGTCTACTACTGTTGCAGGCAGGGCGTTCCACGCGCCTACTACTCTCTGAGTAAAGAAACTACCTCTGACATCTGTCCTATATCTATCACCCCTCAACTTAAAGCTATGTCCCCTCGTGTTTGCCATCACCATCCGAGGAAAAAGACTTTCACTATCCACCCTATCTAACCCTCTGTTTATCTTGTATGTCTCTATTAAGTCAAGTCTCCTCCTCCTTCTCCCCGATGAAAACAACCTCAAGTCCCTCAGCCTTTCCTCGTCAGACCTTCCCACCATACCAGGCAACATCCTAGTAAATGTCCTCTGCACCCTTTCCATAGCTTCCACATCCTTCCTATAATGCGGTGACCAGAACTGCACGCAATACTCCAGGTGCGGTCTCACCACAGTTTTGTACAGCTGCAGCATGACCTCGTGGCTCCGAAACTCGATCCCCCTACTAATAAAGGCTAACACACCATATGCCTTCTTAACAGCCCTATTAACCTTGGTAGCAACCTTCAGGGATTTATGCACCTGGACACCAAGATCTCTCTGTTCATCTACACTACCAAGAATCTTCCCATTAGCGCAGTACTCTGCATTCCTGTTACTCCTTCCAAAGTGAATCACCTCACACTTTTCCGCATTAAATTCCATTTGCCATCTCTCAGCCCAGCTCTGCAGCCTATTTATGTCCCTCTGTACCCGACAACATCCTTCGGCACTATCCACAACTCCACCGACCTTCGTGTCATCCGCAAATTTACGAACCCACCCTTCTACACCCTCTTCCAGGTCATTTATAATAATGACAAACAGCAGTGGCCCCAAAACAGATCCTTGCGGTACACCACTAGTAACTAAACTCCAGGAAGAACATTTGCCAACAACCACCACCCTCTGTCATCTTTCAGCTAGCCAATTTCTGATCCAAAGCTCTAAATCACCTTCAACCCCATACTTCCGTATTTTCTGCAAGAGCCTACCGTGGGGAACCTTATCAAACGCCTTACTGAAATCCATATACACCACATCCACTGCTTTCCACTCATCCACCTGTTTGGTCACCTTCTCGAAAAACTCAATAAGGTTTGTGAGGCACGACCTACCCGTCACAAAACCGTGCTGACTATCGCTAATGAACTTATTCTTTTCAAGATGATTATAAATCCTGTCTCTTATAACCTTTTCCAACATTTTACCCACAACCGAAGTAAGGCTCACAGGTCTATAATTACCAGGGCTGTCTCTACTCCCCTTCTAGAACAAGGGGACAACATTTGCTATCCTCCAGTCTTCCGGCACTATTCCTGTCGACAATGACGACATAAAGATCAAGGACAAAGTCTCTGCAATCTCCTCCTTGGCTTCCCAGAGAATCCTGGGATAAATCCCATCTGGCCCAGGGGACTTATCTATTTTCACACTTTCCAAAATTGCTAACACCTCCTCCTTGTGAACCTCAATCCCATCTAGCCTAGTAGTCTGTATCTCAGTATTCTCCTCGACAACATTTTCTTTCTCTACTGTAAATACTGACGAAAAATAAGCCGCAGTTGGAGGGGGTGCTTGTGAATCGGCCGCCTGTTCAGCATCTCTCCCCTGTTTTTACTTCAATTGGAGCAAAACTCGGGAGAGATGGAAAGCAGGATCCCGGTTCATTATCACCCTTGACGATACCATAGAAAATATACATAGAAAACACAGAAATAGAAACAGGAGTAGGCTATTCGGCCCTTCGAGCCTGCTCCACCATTCATTATAATCATGGCTGATCATCTAACTCCGTATCCTGTTCCCGCTACACCCGCCATATCCTTTGATCCCTTTAGACCCAAGAGCTATATCTAACTCCTTCTTGATAACATATAATGTTTTGGCCTCAATTGCTTTCTGTGGTAGCGAATTCAAATCCACGCCCAGACAGAGCAACAGAGACGCAGAAAACAGCGATCCAGAGATTAGGACAGAACTGAGTGAGGGAGAGAGAGAGAAAAAAATAAGTAGAGAGGTAGATGAAGAACGACAGATAGACAAAGGGCCAGAAACCAGTGAGAGAAACTGAGAGCAGAGGGAAAAATGTCGAGAAAGGCATAGAGAGAGAGAGAGAGAGAGAGAGAGAGATGGATAGAGAGATGAAGAAATACAGAGAGAAAGAGAGAGAGCTGGAGATGGAGAGCAAGATAATGCAGCAGTAATATAGATATTGAGACAGATCCCAGATAAAGAGATATGGAAAGACAGAAAGATGACGAGGGACATACAAACTAAGATGCGTTTACAGAATAGAGAGGTGTGTCCCTGAGTGGCAGGTGGGAGAGGCAGGTGCAAGAATAATCTTGCAGACAAGGAGGTGCAGGGATGGAGAGATTCAGAGATGTGGTACTGAGTGAGAGAGAAATGGACTGAGAGAGACGGATAAAGAAGCTGAGAGTCGCAAAAAGAGAATGAAAAGGGAAATTTGTGAGACTCTAAAGAGAGGAGGAGATATAAAGGATGTTGAGAGATACAGAGATAGGGGTTTGAAGATGTGAAGAAACAGTGCTATGAACATGGTGGGAGAGGCAGAGAACACATTGCAGCAAGGGATGGAGAGAGGGAAATGTACGGGATTACATTGACTGTTCTGCAGCAGCGCTTCGCAAACTATTTGCTTCAGAAGTCCCTCCAGCCCCCTCCCTTGCGGTAAAAAGCACCCCCCCCCCCCCACCACCGACAATAAACGCAAAATCAAAGCTCTTGTCTGAGAATTCCACGTGCCAAAAGATTCTCTCTCTGCATCATCAAAGCTTCTGCTTCTGAAAAGATTCACCTTGTGAATAAGAGAAATGCAATTGATTAAAACAAAGCAGAGGAGTTTGAACATAAAACAAACAAACAGCAAGGGCCCAGGGCTCTTTCTCTCACTGACATAAACAAACTCTCAATCTTTCCACCTGACAAACACATCCCCCGATACAGAGCCAGAGAATGTGAAGAGATTGGAAATGTGAGACATGTGCTTAGGAGCTGAGTACATGCTCATTGTCCTGTTAATCCAGGTAACAGAGCCAGCTCTGGGCAGAGACCAGACAAGGAGCTCCTTCTTGATGACCTGCAAACTTTTCACTCCGAATCCCATTGCGGACGATATGTTGCTCCAATTTGCAAACAGACATTTGCAGCAGTCGGCTACATTCTACTCGCAGAAACTGTGAAATTTGCTCTTTAACTGTGATAAACAATTAACCAACTAGAAGGACAAGGGCAGCACATACATGGGAAAACCAACACCTGCAAGTTCCCCTTCAAGTCACACACTATCCTGAAATGGAACTATATCGCCGTTCCTTCACTGTCGCTGGGTCAAAAACCTGGAACTCCCTTCCTAATAGCATTGTGAGTATACCTACCCCAAATGGACTGCAGCTGTTCAAGAAGGCAGCTCACCACCACCTTCTCAAGGGAAATTAGGGGTGGGCAATAAAAATGCTGGCCTGGTAAGCGACGCCACATCCCATGAATGAATATAAAAATCATGCCCCAGCATTTGTTATTAAAAAAATCAGACATCTCGCAAGGTGGGGGAGCTTCTCTGCAGGGGCTGGGAGCTGGGCAGTGATGAAACACAGCAGATCCCCAGAGCCTGTGTCTCTTTCTTTGTGTTTAATCTGTCATTTCGAGCTGGTTCTCACTCTGGCTCTCCCTCAATTTCTGTGTGTGACGCTCTGCATCTGTGTTTGTCTCATTGATAAAACACACCAACACTGGTGACCCCCATCCCCTCTCCCATAGAAGGATAGAAAGAGTAATCCACACTCAGATCCTGGAAAAACTGAACTAAAATGGCCACCAGGCCTTTTACTTCACTGTCAAGTTCAGACCACTGCCCAAAATACCAGCATTATTCGCTAAATATGGCAAACCTTTACACAGCTTCACATCCAGGACTTTTCAGTTCTGAGTCACAAAAACACGTGATACTCAATGATGACCGAGAGCAGCTTTGACAGAACGAGGTGCGGAGCGAACTTACAGCTGAGCGGTCAATTTCAGTGTAAGTTACAAGTTAATCCCCTTTTGTTTCGGAGGACCAGGGGACTGCTGGGCAAGGGAAAACTATTTATTTGGGCAGTTTTAAAATCATTTTCTTTTTGCGAGGAGCAGCTTTGACAGAACAAGGTGCGGAGCGAACTTACTGCTGAGTGGTCAATTTCAGTGTAAATTACAAGTTAATCCCCTTTTGTTTCACCGGACCAGGGGACTGCTGGGTAAGGGAAAACTATTTATTTGGGCAGTTTTAAAATCATTTTCTTTTTGCGAGGAGCAGCTTTGACAGAACGAGGTGCGGAGCGAACTTACAGCTGAGCGGTCAATTTCAGTGTAAGTTACAAGTTAATCCCCTTTTGTTTCGGAGGACCAGGGGACTGCTGGGTAAGGGAAAACTATTTATTTAAGCAGTATTAAAATCATTTTCTTTTTGCGAGGAGCAGCTTTGACAGAACGAGGTGCGGAGCGAACTTACAGCTGAGCGGTCAATTTCAGTGTAAGTTACAAGTTAATCCCCTTTTGTTTCGGAGGACCAGGGGACTGCTGGGTAAGGGAAAACTATTTATTTGGGCAGTGGCAGTACCCGAGACACTACACGTGTAGTGTCTCCCACCCACCCTCTCCTCTAACCAAAAAAAAAAGGACTCTCGTGTGTTGATAAGGTAAGCTTTTTATTTAGAAAGTTCAGTCCGTCGGATTGCTAAGTGAACAAGTTTTGACTTTTTATTTTTTCGTTTGGTTTTTCAGAATATTTGTTGGGAATCTAGAATAGTGGGAATGGAGGTAAAGGCAGTTGTATGTTCCTCCTGCAGAATTTGGGAGGTAGGGGTCGCCAAGAGTGTCCCTGCTGACTGCATCTGCGGGAAGTGCACCCAACTCCAGCTCCTCGCAGACAGCGTTAGGGAACTGGAGCTGGAGCTGGATGAACCTCGGATCATTCGGGAGGCGGAGGGGATTATTGACAGGAGTTATGGGGAGGCAGTCGCACCTCAGGTAAAAGAAGTAGGTAGATGGGTTACCGTCAGGGGAAGGAAAGGGAACCAGCAGGCAGTGCAGGGATTCCCTGTGGCCGTTTCCCTCAACAACAGGTATACCGTTTTGGATACTGTTGAGGGGGACGACTTACCAGGGGTAAGCAATGGGGTGCAGGTCTCTGGCACAGAGTCTGTCCCTGTTGCTCAGAAGGGAAAGGGGAAGAGGAGCAGAGCATTAGTCATTGGGGACTCCATAATTAGGGGAACAGATCGGAAGTTCTGTGGGAACGAGAGAGAGTCACGGTTGGTGGGTTGCCTCCCAGGTGCCAGGGTACGTGATGTCTCTGATCGTGTTTTTGGGATCCTTAAGGGGGAGGGGGAGCAGCCCCAAGTCGTGGTCCACATAGGCACCAACGACGTAGGTAGGAAGAGCGATGGGGATTTAAGGCAGAAATTCAGGGAGCTAGGGTGGAAGCTTAGAGCGAGAACAACCAGAGTTGTCATCTCTGGGCTGTTCCCCGTGCCACGTGCTAGCGAAGAGAGGAATAGGGAGAGAGACGGATTGAACACGTGGCTGCAGGGATGGTGAGCAGGGAGGGTTTTGGTTTCCTGGATAATTGGGTCTCTTTCTGGGGTAGGTGGGACCTCGACAAACAGGATGGTCTTCACCTGAACCAGAGGGGTACCAATATCCTGGGGGGGAGATTTGTTGGTGCTCTTCGGGGGGGTTTAAACTAAATCAGCAGGGGAATGGTAACCTAAATTGTAGTTCCAGTGTACAGGCTGTTGAGAGTAGTGAGGTAGGGGATAAGGTTACAGGGACGCAAGAGGGCACTGGCAAGCGAGAACTTGGTTTAAAGTGTGTCTACTTCAACGCCAAGAGCATCCGGAATAAGGTGGGTGAGCTTGCAGCATGGGTTGGTACCTGGGATCCTGATGTTGTGGCCATTTCAGAGACATGGGTAGAGCAGTGGCAGGAATGGATGTTGCAGGTTCCGGGATTTAGATGTTTCAGTAAGAACAGAGAAGAGGGTAAAAGAGGGGAGGGGGGTGTGGCATTGTCAATCAAGGAAAGTATTACAGCGGCAGAAAGGACGTTTGAGGACTCGTCTACTGAGGTAGTATGGGCCGAGGTTAGAAACAGGAGAGGAGAGGTCACCCTGTTGGGAGTTTTCTATAGACCTCCGAATAGTTCTAGAGATGTAGAGGAAAGGATAGCGAAGATGATTCTCGACAGGAGCGAGAATAACAGGGTAGTGGTTATGGGGGACTTTAACTTTCCAAATATTGACTGGAAATACTATAGTTCGAGTACTTTAGATGGGTCTGTTTTTGTCCAGTGTGTGCAGGAGGGTTTTCTGACACAGTCTGTGGACAGGCCAACCAGGGGCGATGCCACATTGGATTTGGTACTGGGTAATGAACCTGGCCAGGTGTTCGATTTAGATGCAGGTGAGCACTTTGGCGATAGTGATCACAATTCGGTTAGGTTTACCTTAGCGATGGGCAGGGACAGGTATATACCGCAGGGCAAGAATTATAGCTGGGGGAAAGGAAATTATGACGCGATTAGGCAAGATTTAGGATGTGTAGGATGGGGAAGGAAACTGCAGGGGATGGGCACAAACGAAATGTGGAGCTTATTCAAGGAGCAGCTAATGCGTGTCCTTGATAAGTATGTACCTGTCAGGCAGGGAGGAAGTTGTCGAGCGAGGGAGCCGTGGTTTACTCAAGAAGTTGAAGCGCTTGTCAAGAGGAAGAGGGCGGCTTATGTTTGGATGAGACGTGAATGCTCAGTTAGGGCGCTTGAGAGTTACAAGCTAGCCAGGAAGGATCTAAAGGGAGGGCTAAGAAGAGCAAGGAGAGGACACGAGAAGTCATTGGCGGATAGGATCAAAGAAAACCCTAAGGCTTTCTCTAGGTTTCTCAGGAATAAAAGAATGATAAGAGTTAGAACAGGTCCAATCAAGGATAGTAGTGGGAAATTGTGTGCGGAATCAGAGGAGATAGGGGAAGCGTTAAATGAATATTTTTCGTCAGTATTTACAGTAGAGAAAGAAAATGTTGTCGAGGAGATTACTGAGATACAGCCTACTAGGCTAGATGGGATTGAGATTCACAAGGAGGAGGTGTTAGCAATTTTGGAAAGAGTGAAAATAGATAAGTCCCCTGGGCCAGATGGGATTTATCCCAGGATTCTCTGGGAAGCCAGGGAGGAGATTGCAGAGCCGTTGTTGTTGATCATTATGTCGTCATTGTCGACAAGAGTAGTGCCGGAAGTCTGGAGGATAGCAAATCTTGTCCCCTTGTTCAAGAAGGGGAGTAGATACAGCCCTGGTAATTATAGACCTGTGAGCCTTACTTCGGTTGTGGGTAAAATGTTGGAAAAGGTTATAAGAGATAGGATTTATAATCATCTTGAAAAGAATAAGTTCATTTGCGATAGTCAGCACGGTTTTGTGAAAGGTAGGTCGTGCCTCACAAACCTTATTGAGTTTTTCGAGAAGGTGACCAAACAGGTGGATGAGGGTAAAGCCGTGGATGTGGTGTATATGGATTTCAGTAAGGCGTTTGCTAAGGTTCCCCACGGTAGGCTATTGCAGAAAATACGGAAGTATGGGGTTGAAGGTGATTCAGAGCTTTGGATCAGAAATTGGCTAGCTGAAAGAAGACAGAGGGTGGTGGTTGATGGCAAATGTTCATCCCGGATTTTAGTTACTAGTGGTGTACCGCAAGGTTCTGTTTTGGGGCCACTGCTGTTTGTCATTTTTATAAATGACCTGGATGAGGGTGTAGAAGGGTGGGTTAGTAAATTTGTGGATGACACGAAGGTCGGTGGAGTTGTGGATAGTGTCGAAGGGTGTTGTAGGGTACAGAGGGACATAGATAGGCTGCAGAGCTGGGCTGAGAGATGGCAAATTGAGTTTAATGCGGAGAAGTGTGAGGTGATTCACTTTGGAAGGAGTAACAGAAATGCAGAGTACTGGGCTAATGGGAAGATTCTTGGTAGTGTAGATGAGCAGAGAGATCTTGGTGTCCAGGTACATAAATCCCTGAAAGTTGCTACCCAGGTTAATAGGGCTGTTAAGAAGGCATATGGTGTGTTAGCTTTTATTAGTAGAGGGATCGAGTTTCGGAGGCACGAGGTCATGATGCAGCTGTACAAAACTCTGGTGAGGCCGCACCTTGAGTATTGCGTGCAGTTCTGGTCACCGCATTATAGGAAGGATGTGGAAGCTATGGAAAGGGTGCAGAGGAGATTTACTAGGATGTTGCCTGGTATGGAGGGAAGGTCTTACGAGGAAAGGCTGAGGGACTTGGGGTTGTTTTCGTTAGAGAGAAGGAGGAGGAGAGGTGACTTAATAGAGACATACAAGATAATCAGAGGGTTAGATAGGGTGGATAGTGAGAGTCTTTTTCCTCGGATGATGATGGCAAACACGAGGGGACATAGCTTTAAGCTGAGGGGTGAAAGATATAGGACAAATGTCAGAGGTAGTTTCTTTACGCAGAGAGTAGTAGGGGCGTGGAACGCCCTGCCTGAAACAGTAGGCTCGCCAACTTTAAGGGCATTTAAGTGGTCATTGGATAGACATATGGATGAAAATGGAATAGCCTAGGTCAGATGGTCGGCGCAACATCGAGGGCCGAAGGGCCTGTACTGCGCTGTAATGTTCTAATTCTAATTCTAAAAAAAAAGCAGACTGATGGGGTGGTAATTGGCCGGGTTGGATTTGTCGTGCCTTTTCTGTACAGGACCTACTTGGGCAATTTTCTATATGGCTGGGTAGATGTCAGCGCTATAGTTGGACTGGAACAGCTTGGCTAGGGGCCGGGCAAGTTCTGGAACACAGGTCTTCAGTACGATTGCAGGAATGTTGTCAGGCACAATAGCCTTTGCCGTGTCCAGTGCATTCAGTCAGTTCTTGATATCATGTGAAATGAATGGAATTGGCATAAGACTGGCATCAGTCTTCACGAGAAAGCCGAGATGGATCAGCCACTTGGCACTTCTGGCTGAAGATTGTTGCAAATGCTTCAGCCTCATCTATTCACCGATGTGCTCGACTCCTCCATTATTGGAAATGGGAATTTTTGTGGAGCCACTTCCTCCAGTTAGTTGTGTAATTGTCCACGATCATTAACGGCTGGATGTGACAGTACTGCATAGCTTTGATCTGATCCGTTGGTTATGGGATCGCATATTTCTGCATTTCACATGCTGCTTCCGCTGTTTGGCATGCAAGTAGTCCTAGGTTGTAGCTTCACTAGGCTGACACCTCATGTTAAAAATGCCTGGTGCTGCTCCTGGAATTTCTCCTGCTCTCTTCATTGAACCAGGATTGATACCACGGGGTAACACAGCGTATTGATGGAAGATTGGCTATCTAACACGAAGCAGATATTAAGCATAAATGGGACATTTTATGGTTGGCAAGATGTAATGGGTGGACTGCCACAGGGACCAGTGCTGGGGCCTCAACATTTCACAATTTATATAAATAATTTGGAAGAAGGGACCGAAGGTATGGTTGCTAAATTTGCAGATTACACAAAGATAGGTAGGAAATTATGTTGTGAAGAGGTCATAAGGAGACTACAAACGGATATAGACATGTTGAGTGAGTGGGAAAAGATCTGTCCAATGGAGTATAATGTGGGAAATTTGAATTTGTCCATTTTGGCAGGAAGAATAAAGAAAGAAGCATATTATCGAAATGGTGAGAGATTGCAGAGCTCCGCGGTGCAGAGGGATCTGGGTGTCCTAGTGCATTAATCACAAAATGTTCGGATGCAGGTACAGCAAGTAATTAGGACAGCGAACAGAATGTTATCGTTTATTGTGAGGGGAATTGAATTCAAAAGCAGCGATGGATTGCTTCAGCTATATTGGGCATTGATGAGACCACATCTGGAGTATTGTGTACAGTATTGGTCTCCTTATTTTAGGACAGAAATAAATGCGTTGGCAGCAGTACAGGGAAGCTTCACTAGATGAATATCTGAAATGGCTGGGTTGTCTTATGAGGACAGGTTGGACAGACCAGGCTCGTATCAGCTGCAATTTAGAAGAGTGAGTGGAGACTTAATCCTAAGGGGTCTTAACAGGCTTTATGTGGAAACAGAGGGTTATGGTCTTTGGAACTCTCTTCCTCAAAAGATAGTGGAAGCACACACTTTGAATATTTAACAGTGGGGCGGCACAGTGGCGCTCTGGGGCGGGACAGTGGCGCACTGGTTAGCACCGTAACCCGGGTTCGCTTCTGGGTACTGCCTGTGCGGAGTTTGCAAGTTCTCTCTGTGACCGCGTAGGTTTTCGCCGGTTGCTCCGGTTTCCTCCCACAGACAAAGACTTGCAGGTTGATAGGTAAATTGGCCATTATAAATTGCCCCTAGTATAGGTAGGTGGTAGGGGAATTGTGGGGATGTTGTTGGAGTATGGGATTAATGTCGGATTAGTATAAATGGGTGGTTGATGGTCGGCACAGACTCGGTGGGCCGAAGGGCCTGTTTCAGTGCTGTATCTCTAAATAAAATAAATAAAATAAAAAATAAATAAAATTAAAAATAAAATAAAACTAAAAATAAAATTAAAAAAAAAAAAACAGATTCCTGATAAGCAAGGGGATGAAAGGTTATGGGAGTCGGAGAAATGTGGAATTGTGGTTACAATCTAACCAGCCATGAAGGTGTTGAATGATGGAGCAGACTCGATGAGCCAAGTGCCCTCCTCCTGTTCCGAAATTTGTATGTTCACATGCTTGTGTTTTCTTCTGTTCCTGCTCAAAATTTGAACACTGTGCCAGCATTCTGCATTGCCACTCTATATCCATTCTTCAGAAAGCATCACCTCACACTACTCGGTATTAAATTCCATCTGTCACCTCTCTGCCCATTCTGCTATTATTTCTTTGTACTGTTACAGGTGGTGTGTATCATGGTCACTGTAAGCAGCTGCTCTCGGTTTTCAATTCTACTCTGTATTCCAAGATGTAAATCATTTATAGATAACAAAAAAATGCAGTGGTCCTCGGAATCAGTGTTTACATTGCATCATATTCATCCTGAGATAGCAGGCAGGAGGGGGGTGGCATCGGTGACAAAGGTCTGAAGTTCGTAGTGTGACCAAAGATGGAGACTTCACTCTTCCCCATGTTTATCCGAATGAAATGTCAGCTCATGGAAAACAGACTGTTAGAGTCTGATAACACAGAGGCAGTAGAGGGTCGAGAGAGATGGTGGAGACCTGGAGCTGGGTGTTGTCAGCACACATTTGGAAGCTGACTGTATGTGTGTAGATGGTGTCACCAATGGACAACATTAAGATATTAAAGATGAGGGAGCAAGAATGGAAAGTTCAGGGACTCCAGAGGTAATAGTGCTGGTGTGGAAAGAGGGGCCATTGCTGGAGATGTTCTGGCCACACTCAGATTAGTGAGAATGGAACCAAGTGATGTCAGTCGCATTGCAGGAGGTCAGTGTCAGAGGTATCGAAAGATCATCGATAGGTTTGCTGCAAGTTTGGAGGAGAGGCTTGAGATGGGGAGGGGCGAAGACACGGAGGGATTTTGACACAATGATATGAATTTTAATTATCAGGTGTTGAGGAAATGGAAGCCAATGCGGGTCAGTGAAGGTGAGGTTAATGGTGGGCGGGATTTGGTAAGAACTGAACATCAGCAGGAGAGTTTTGGACCCGTTGAAATTGACGTGTGGCCTATCAGAATTGAACTGGAATAATGGAGTCAAGAGGTGGCACATTTCTAATTTTACTGGAGACATTTCCCAACGTAGACATAACAGGTAAATACACGTATATACAAACCTACGAATTAGGTGCAGAAGAAAGGCATTTGGCCCTGCGAGCCTCTTCCACCATTCAATAAGATCACAGTAGATCTGTTTATGTCTCAAGTTCTACACTACCATCTACCCCCGATTTCCTTTGATTCCGTTGCCTAACAAGAATCTATCAGCCTTAGCCTTAAAATATTCAATGACCCCGCCTCAACCACCTCATGAAGCAGAGAATTCCAAAGTCGTACAACACCCCGAGACTGATAAATACTCCTCATCTCTGTCCTAAAAGGGCGACCCCTAATTTTAAAACAGTGTCCCCTAGTTCTAGACTCCCCACAAGAAGAAACATACTTTCTACATTCACATTATCAAGACCATTCAGGATCTCATATACTTCAATCATGTCTCCCTTCACTCTTCTAAACTCCAGTGAAAACAAAACCAATCTGTCCAACCTTTCCTGATTAGACAACCCGCTCCTTCCAGGTATCAATCTATTAAACCTCCCCTGAACCCCTTCCAACGCATTCAAATCTGCAGATGCAATGTGTTTGTTCAGGTGAGTGTAACTGATAGCAATGATCAGGGGTATAACCGTGTTAGTGGAGACTTATCCTCTTTATAAATCAGTTCCCATTGGAATAGATGATCTCAGAGTTTCTGCTGGAGCTCTGTGTTCCATACTAACAGAAGTATTTCCTTCTCATAAAAATGGGATATTCAGTAATGCTTCAGATTGTATCCATTTATTATCCAATACTTGCTGCAATTGGTGTTCCTGGTAAGCCTGTATATCAGTGTAACTCGATGTTACCTGTGCTGCTGTCCTTGGCATTATTTATCACTATGCGTTTTACTCAGCCTCCTGTTCCAGCAGTTGATTGATGTTATCTTCTAACTTTCAGCTCTTTCAGTCTTGTCGGAGCTACATTATTTCTGTAATGACCTTTGTTTATCCAAATCTGATATGTTTACTGGATTATTCAGTGTAATGGATGCATTCGAATCAGATGTCTCGGCTCAGAGCAGGAATCGGACTATCAGGAGCTTTTAACGGTTTCCTGTTGTGGATCGAACCTGTATGGCAATATGTTTGTGTAACTGTTTTCAGTGACTGATAATGCGACATCTCATGGTCTCAGTGTTACAAGGGGACAGAACAATGTCCTCCATCCCCAATAATATGCTGCAATTTAACTGGGATTTCAATGTATTTATTGATTATCACAGTTATAAAATATTATTTCATTCTGCGTGTGTCTGACGCTGCTTCAGAGGTCTGGCCACTGAACTAAGTTTGCTGCTGACTCTTTCACATTTCCTTCTCTACTTCACTGTGGATCCTTCACTGTCATTGGACTACATTGTGAAATAGAATGTACTGATATGATGTTTTATTGGTTTACTCTCTATCAATTGGAATCAAGAGTTTTCCCTTCTATCTCTGGATTATTAGCTGCAGCGCTGATGTTGGTGCTTTATTAACTTAAAAATCCCACATTATAATGGTGTACTTTATAATTCCAAAAGAAATAATTTCAATGATTGTGAAGTTTGTCTGGAGGAAGCTTTCCAGTCTGTTTATTCCATGCAACCTGAATGAAGTGAAGAGTCGAACTGAACAGGAGGAGAGGTGCGTAATCTGTAGACAAATTAAAATATTAACAGAGGTTTTACCATTGAACAAACTGACTCTGAGAATAGAATAATTAACACGGGGCTGGTGAACAGAACACAAGCACAGAATGTTAATAACAAATCGTATGTAAAAAGTGGCATTAAGTAACAGTTGGAAGAGTGTGAGGACTCCAGCAAGATAGGGAGGGCGACTGAGAGAAGGCAGGAGAAAGGGAGCAGCGAAAGAGATAGCCAGAAGGAAAGAAAGAGAGAAAGAAGCAGCGGTGTGAATAATTCACTAACATAAAGTGCTGGAATATCCAGAACAATTAGTGAGAGAAACTGTGAGTTGAAGTTGTCTGTTGTCAGATTCCTTAATTTTCCTGTTGGACTTGATTCTTCTGTGTTTATTTCTGTCAGGTCCTCATTTTGTTTTGTCCAAAGTTCCTATTCCTTACTTACTGACTGAATAAACAAAATAGAATCAGTTCTTCACTGATGGTAATTCATTATTCAAATACAGCACTTTAAAATCTCTGTGACTGCTAAATTCAATAAAGAGCGAGGCTGATATCAGAAATATATTAAAATTTATCTTAAATTGCCTACACAAACTAAATGTATTGAATTTTTTGCATAATCAACGAACTGTTTTCCAACACCGATAACCACAGGTATTATTGTTTGAATGTAGGAATTGAGTTATGTTGCTGAGATCTATAGATTAGATTTCCTCTAACACTCTGCTGCAGTCGCTCTTTGTGAATATCAGCCGCTCCTCTCACTGTATTGAATACTCTGTCTCCACATCCAGTGCTTCAGTTTATCCACTTTCCCAAACCATCTGCTCGTGCCTCTCCTCCAATTCTAACATACCCTTTTTCGTCGCTCCCTCCCAATCTCATTCACTGGCTCCACCTCCAGCTGTTGCTTCCAAATAAATCCCAACCTTCAAACTCACCACAGCAGCTCTCAGCCTTTTCTCATTTTGTACCAGCCGTGGTCAGCTCCCTGAACCCACAGCAAAAAAACTATCTGCACCTCCCGCAGTCCCCAAACCTTACCGGCCGCCATGCAGAAGCCAAATCCCAATTAAACCTATTGGCATCCCACTCTGTAAAACCCCTTCTCTCTTCCCCACCGGCACTGCACCAACACTCAACCCTTCCAGAAGATCCGGTGCTGACTTTCTTTACTTTCTGTATCAATTTACCAATTCATTATTTATAATTGTGTTTCAAACATTTCACTGTGGCAAAACACTGCCCAGGTCAATGAATCAGTTTTCAGTGCTCGTTGCAGCAACACAGCTGGAAATGTCAGCCCAGATCCTGTCAAACTGCTGCTTTGTCTCCAGGTCTGATCAGTAATTTCTCTGCTTCCTTTTCTCTCTCTTCCAGTTAACTTGGTGGCGATTGTGATCCTGTCCCGAGGAAAGTGCGGTCTCTCCAAATGTATCAGTGTCTACCTGGTGGGAATGGCAGTGTCTGATCTCCTTGTCATTATCACTGATCCCGTATTGTACTGCATTGTTTCAATTTATTTCCCAGATTCATTCCTGGACATTACGCTTGTGTGTGCTATCATTATCGTTATGCTTTCTGCAGCCAAATTTATGTCTGTCTGGCTCACAGTCGTTTTCACCTTGGATCGATTTGTGGCCATTTGTTGTGAGAAGCTGAAGACAAAATATTGCACCGAGAAAACAGCAGCTGTGGTTGCAGGAACAGTGAGTGTGCTGGGCTGTTTAGAGAATGTCCCCTGGTACTTTATATATAACCCACGTTACGTTATTGATAACGTTCCCATAGGTTGTGTTTATAAACCAAGCTTCTTTACTTCTCCCACGCTGGGGGGCATTTGAATTGTTTAACTACATTTTAACCCCTTGTGTCCTGGTTTTCCTGATTTTGCTGCTCAATGTTCTGACCGTCAGGCGTATTGTATTCACCAGTAAAGTCCGCAGGGGATTCCAGGGCCACAGCAATGGGAACAATAACAAGGACCCAGAGATGGAGAATCGGAGAAAATCAATAATTCTACTCTTCAGTATCTCCAGCAGTTTTATACTGTTATGGATGACGATGGTTGTGTTTAAAATTTATACAGGAATTGCAGATTTTCTGTACTTTTATACCGACACTGACCCTCACTATATCACAGATCGCACATCAAAGATGCTGCAGCTTCTCAGTTCCTGCACCAACACGTGCATTTACGCCGTGACCCAGACTAAATTCAGACAGAAGCTGAAGAAGGCGGTGAAATACCCTCTCAATATCATTGTTAAATTAGTGAAATCATATAAAGAGCTGAAGATTTTCAAACGCTGGAACTATATCTCATCTCATATTCCATTCACTACACTCCACATGGGACAGAAAGTACATTTGTTTCCACAGCGCTGAGCCCTGAAATGATTTTATATCTGATTCTGATTCTTGATAATCTGACCTATTAAGGTGAAACTTTCTCTGCCGACGATTCATGAATTGTTTCTCAGAAAAGGCTTCACTGAAAAACTCAGCTGGATTCAACTAAACTCACCCTGGACCCACACCAAAATGATCAAAGCTGCAAATTACAGTGACTGTGAAATGGTGAGAGGGACAGGATCTGCCGTGAGACAGGTACACCAGCAGATGGAGATGGTGACAGGGGACAGTAGTTGCAGTGAGGCAGGGACACCAGCAGATGGAGATGGTGAGAGGGGGACCGGATTGCAGTGAGACAGGGACACCAGAAAGTGGAGATGGTGAGAGGGAACAGTAACTGCAGTGAGACAGGGACAGCAGCAGATAGAGATGGTGAGAGGGGGCAGTAACTGCAGTGACACCAGCAGATGGAGATGGTGAGGGAGAGTATCTGCAGTGAAACAGGGACACCAGCAGATGGCGATGGTGAGAGGGGAACGGTATCTGCAGTGAGACAGTGAGACCAGCAGTTGGAAAGCATAAATTTAGCATTACATATAAACTGCTGCAGTGAAAATTTAATCATCTTAAGTTCAAGCATCAGTAATGCATAGTTGAAAGGTAGACCGTTGATGATTGAGCCTCACTACCGTGACCAAGTCAGAACTGAAACATCAGCCTTATCCTCTCTCACCTACATGGACTCCCGTTCTGGCTTCACTTTGATTTTAAAGTTCTCATCCTTGTTTTCAAATCCCACCATGTTCTTTCATGTCGCTATCACTGAACCTCCTAGAACTCTAGAACCTTCCACCATTTCTGCACTCATCTTATTCTGGCCTTTTGGACAGCCTTTATTTTAATTGTTCCATCATTGAAGCCCGTAACTTCAGCTGTGTAGGATGTACATTTTCGAATTCCCTGCCTATAGAAATGCAAGTTGTAATATGGAACCATCTATCTTAGTCGGTGAAGTTCTTGATTGAGTATCCTGCAAATAGCTTCTTTTTACAACCTCTTCTGCCTGCTCAATGGAAAATATACTCCCATTAAAAAATAGGAATAGTGAAAGCTCTAAATAAATTTTCCTGTCGCTGTTGGTCGCAGGCATCTTTTTTGAGGCAGATGATCTGAAAAGATAATTCTGTGCATCTGAAGGGCGTGGGGTACATAGGTCTGAGGATTCTAAAGAAAAAAGTCCCACCCTGTAACAAAACTGAGTTGGAATATTTGCAATGCAAGTGCTAGTACTGAAGGCAGTTGTAGCACTTAATTGTATTTGAGTAAAATGCGGTATTCCTTTTTGAAAATATCAGTGTTACTTTGCCCGGCAACTCTGTTATTGAGAGGACCACTTCCTGGAGCTTAAATTTAATACCTGTATTTTCAAATTGCTGCTATAAGTGGAATACAGTGTGGGTAGTTAAGATATACCAGGCGAAGAAGTGTCTTCATTTTGTTTTCTTCTTTCATGGGATATGGGCATCGCTGGCAAGGCCAGCATTTGTTGCCCGTCCTTAATTACCCTTGACAAATGAGTGGCTTGCTAGGCCACTTCAGAGGGCAGTTCAGAGTCAATCACATTGCTGTGGATCTGGAGTCACATGTAGGTCAGACCAGCCAAGGATGCTAGATTTCCTTCCCTAACGGACATTAGTGAACCAGATGGATCTTCATGACAATCGATAGTTTCTTGGCACCATTACTGAGACTAGCTTTCAATTCCAGAGTTGTGTTAATTATTTGAATTTAAACCTCATCAGCTGCCATGGTGGAATTTAAACCTGTGACCCCTGGGTTTTTAGCCTGGACCACTGGATTGCTGGTTTAGTGTCATTACCACTATGTCACCGCCTCCCCTTAGTGAAGAGTAGAGAGGCAGATCAGTTTAGGGAGGAATTTCTTATGCTTAGGGCCCAGGCAGCTGAAGGCATGGCTACCAGTGGTGGAGGGATTAACATCGAGGATGCTCAAAAGGCCAGAAGTAGAGGACTGCAAATATATCTGAGCATTGTGGGGCTGGAGAGGATTACAGAGATGGAGAGGGACAAGGCCATGGATTGATTTGAAAAAAAAGGATGAAAATCTATGAAGTGAAACTTTGCTTGGCCGGGCGCTAATGCAGGTCAGCGAGCACAGGGTTGATGGGTGAATGGGACTTGGTGCATGTGAAGATATGAGCAGCAGAGTTTTGTAAAACCTCAAGTTTACAGAGGGCAGGATTTGTCAGACAGCATGGAATGCATTGGAATAGTCACGTCTAGAGGTAACACAGGCATGGATGATTCTTTCAGCAGATGAGCTGAGGCAGGGACAGAGTCTGACTAGGTTACACACGTGGAAATAGGTGATCTTAGTGATGATGCAGATAGTTGGTTGGAAGCTTATCTTGGGATCAAATATGGCACCAAGGTTTCTAACAGACGATTGTCAGGAGATGGATGATGTCGATCAACAGGGAGCAGAGTTTATGGTGGGGACTAGCTGGGGTAATGACTTCAGTATTCCCAATATTTATCGGAGGAGATTCTGTTCATCCGGTACTGGATGCCGGACAAGCAGACTGTCCACATAAAAACATTGGAAGGGCCGAGAGGTGGTGGTGTGGTAGAGCTGGCTGTCACTGGCATACATGTGGAAGTTGATGCTGTGTTTTCCGATAATGTTACCGAGGGGTATGTGAAGATGGAAAATAGTAGGGAATTTAGGATAGATCCCTGGCAGACACCAGAGGCAGTAATTTTAGGTTGTTCTCTAGCCTTGAACCAGACAAGTGCTGTCTTGTGCAGCTGGAAGACGTTGGAGAAGAGTTGGGAGGGGGATGATTTGTTCAGCCTTCTCAACCGCTGCAGAAGAATAGAGCAGGCCATGGAGGGACAGTTTACCTTCGCCACAGTCACATGGGATGTTATTTGTGACTTTAGGGCCATTTTGATACTGTCACCGGCGTGGAATACTGATTGGAGGAATCAGCATGTAGTTCCAGGAAAGATTGGCATGGATTTGGGAGGCAACAACACATCAAGGACTGTGGAGCGGAAAGGGAAGTTGGAGGTATCAAGTTTGCAACGATGGATGAGATACTGGAAGTATTACTGATAATTCTGTGATTCTATGAGTTTAAAATTAGGGTCGTTAGTTTTGTGATTAAACTTGAAGCCTTTTACCTATCCTACACCAGGCCTGTTTATTTCATCTGCACAATATTGTCTGTCGCTGCTCATATGTCATTCTCACCACTATTAAAACTGTGAACTGTGAATTCAGCTCCAGATTCACTGTCCAATATTTTATTACTGTTCTCTCAATACCTAACCTTCGTAAACTCCAATTTGTCTAAACATATGTTACTTGTAACTTATGTTTTCTGTGTGCCTCGCTTTTATATAGTATGCTATTTTCACAAACATACTTTATTCATAAAAACCTGCATAAAATCCATTGCAACACAGTTCAAAACATCTGCAAGTTGACATTCCAGGAAATGCAAAGGAAATCAGTTTTCTTCAATACAGAAGTAAGTTAACTTGCAACCCTTCCATTGCATTTTACATGTGGTAGACATTTTACAGAAAACCATCTTTGGTGTATACAGCCCGAGGGGATTTACACAGATTCGAGGCCCTCGGTTCTCTGTGGCAGCAGGATCTTACACAGTGGTCTTTCCCCCTTGAGACTTTGCGGCAGCTGCTCCAGCCTTTAGTGCATCCCTCAGTCCTTATTCCTGGACTTTGGAATGTGCCAGTGTGCAACACTCGGTCGCGGACAACTCTTTGAACTGGAAGACCAGCAGGTTTCGGACAGGCCAAAGAGTGTCTTTCACTGAATTGATGGCCCTCCAGCAGCAGTGATGTTTATCTCGGTGTGCGCCCCTGGGAACAGCCCATAGAGCACAGACTCCTGTATTACAGAGCTGCTTGGGATGAACCTTGGTAAAAAATGCTGCATCTTTTTCCACACCTGCATTGCATCTTCCCCAAGTTTGCAGTTGTCTTAGCTCTACACAAACTTTGCGCCTAAGTCCCTTCTGCACCTTTTAAAAACAAGCCTTTTGATCATACCTTCTCCATAACTTGCACTGCGCAGCAATTGTCTTTGCCTCTGTGAAACACCTGGGGATGGTTCACTAATTTTCAGATGATCTATAAATACACCATATTGTTGATGAGATAATTTGCATTTCTGTTGCAATTTTTAAACGGAGTGTTTACTGCGGTTTTGGATATCAAATGATAGTCCATTTAACATGCACATTAATTCAATTAGTAATCGACTGTCATTTAACGGTTTATACTGAATGCTTAACTATCTGTGACAAATCATTGTGAATGCTTTCGTAAGTGAAAGAGGAGGGAGGTGGAAGCTGATGACTGCAAGCTGGTTTTGAAGTACTTGTCTTCTCCTTTGCTTTTGCTCCCTGCTAATTTCACTTTAAATGGGGCCTGTCTTCTGACCATGCAGTTTCAATAAATGAAAACTATTAACCCAAAACAACAATACCATTATACAGCTAATACAAAGTGTTTATAAATTTCCCAGGACAATGAGATATGAAGGAATTCATGATATAAAAAAAGCACAATTATGATTCGACTAAATAACCATTTTAAAACATGTATTTTTAAACTAGCTAGCATCAGGAAGTTAGCAGATGTAGGTGGTCTGATCTCTGTGCAATGCCAAGAGTTCAAAACTGGTTCAGCATATAAATGAATGGCAGAGTCTTAAAATTGTTTCATAAAATTCAATAGCTTAGAGGATTTTATGTAATTGCTAATGCTCCTGTGTGCTTGATGTTTCCTTGTGCCACAAACGTTGGGAGCATTGGGAGCTGGGATAGAAATCCACATAAAGAATTTAGTTTACAAGCTATTTGCATTATCCAGTTTGTTTTGCTGATATAATTGTTTCATAAATTGAAAAGTAAAGCTCCATTTTGGGCAGCGGATGTATTTGGTATACTGTCAATCATTTAAAATCCACTCAGTGTGAATACACTTGACACTGAGGGCTGAATGCACGTTCAATATTGATCATGCGCAGCATTTATGTTTCTTTTTCTTTAACGTCTTTGAAGGAAAAAGACATATGACATTAGCTTTTGAAATGGAATCTGTTGCGAACCGGATGACTTCAGAGGTAGACAAGGTTCTTTTCATTGACTGTGCATCATTGTTCATCCATTTATCTTGTATTGATAGTTAATTTGTGGTTCTGTGGGATTTGCCGTATGTGCTCACTCTCAAGGAAATACATACATTTGCACTTCAGGTTATTACAAGTGGCTTGAGTGGAAGTTGCAACTCTGATCAGTTGGTTGTAAGATTGCAGGCAGTTGATGTCTTTTTCGAGAAATCTATTTTCCAGCTGTATCTTTCAAAGTTGTCTGGCAAGTAAAGTTTTGTAAAAAGTGGCATCTTTGACTAACTTTGTGGTGCATCTCTTTATCTTGGTTCTCAATGCGTTTTCGCTCGCGGTGGCTTGGAGGTTCTGGGACAACACCCAAGACGGGTTTCATTGCTTCCAGGAAAAAAATGGTGTTGGGTTTGGATTTGATGTTCATGTGCAGTTTTTTGGAGAGTGCAAGTAAGAGAAAATGAGTACGGTGTCTAATAACACCTTTACAATCCCATAGGGACAAAGGCGATAGGAACATAGTATGCTTCTACCTCTGCATGGAGATTTTTGGCCCCTCCACTTGTCTTTTCTATGAGAGACAGCTGACATGTACTTGCAAATTGTACCATAAACATTTCTATTTATTTTATTCCTACAGCTTGGACTTGTATCGTTTTACTGTTTTGGGGACATTAGTTTATTCTATAAAGAAAGCATTCCGTTTAAAGCTGAATAGAGATGTGTGAATAATCCACAGCTGATTTCCACAGTAAACTCGTTTTGTGATAGCACTGAAATGTCTTTTTATTTCTTTCTGAATGCAACTAGAATGCATCTTTCTCAGTAGTGAGAGAAATACATATAAAAACAGCTTAACCGCTCTTTTGTGCATATAATGTTGACTAATTGCAATTCTTTTGCTCTGATAACAAAAGAAGAATACTAACTTGAGAAATCATTGTGTAGGGTCTACGGGTCTTCAGGTAGGTGCTTTGACTTCAGCTGATAGCTCTTCTAACCACTCATGGATTCAGAGCTGAACGAGCCAGAGATTTTTTATTGGACCCAATGGTCTTATTGAACCTTGCAGCAAACAGTTTTACCAAGCTAATTCTGAAGAGTGAGAGTGCCAAAATTTAGCACACCAGTAATTAGTTCCGCAAAAAAGAGTGCTTATTCGTCTGCACCCTTTTCAACCACCGATAGTCCCCTTTACATAAAAAGATGCACAATATTATGAACATGACTGTGCTGGTGCAGGATTGCAAAGTAATTGCAGAACAGAAATAGGCCATTTGGTCTAACTGGTCGATGCTAGTGTTAATCTCCATATAGGTCTCCTCTCATTCCTGTTAAAATAATTTGCTTTAACTTCAGATGTCCTTAATGAATTTCAATATTTGAATGCTTTCTAACTGTAGCCTTTGAATTGGATGTATTGATATCCAGCCGATCACTACTCACACCTCCCGTTTTGTTGTTTATCTTCAGCACGAAACCCCATTATTGTTTACCTATGTTTCCTTTTCGAGCATCACCTCAGTACTTATTGACTCACTTTAATTTGTGCGGATTTGTTTTGCACACTGATCAGCTCCCTTCTACTACTCACATGCTGAGCAATTGCTGATGGGTGATTCTGTGTTACTGAGTTTGAAAGTTACTATAAGTTTGAGGAATTTATTTTATGCAAACTTGAGATGCTTGATAAAAGAATTTCAATACAATTTGTGTTAACTGGCTAATTTCCAACTACGTATAACACTTGCAACATTAAACTGGGTCCTGTTTTGAAAATTATTTTGAGAGATTATAGGTAATGTTTTAATAGAAAAACAGCATTAAGTACATTTCAAACAATAATTTCACATCAAAACTCTCTGAATACATTACGTTGAGTTCGTCATCACTAAGGTTATGACATCTCTCTCTCTCACTTCTATTTCTGTGCTGATATCTTTCGTACTGTAACGTAGATCCAATTGTCTTTTGAACGTTAATATTGAATTTACTTTCAGAAACCTGTCACAGAGTAAATTCCAGACCATACTAAATCCCTGCCTATTAGTTTATCCTCTCTGCTAGTGTAAACAGTCTCTCCTCATGTCTCAAAACTGAGGGATCGATCTTCAATGCAATTTATTTCTCCAGGACAGCAGCTGCAGAGGAACTGGAACCTGCTGAATGTGGACAAGCAATGAACAAAAAAATCCCTTTGAATCCCGCAGGAGAGCAGAGGAAAGAAATAGTCAGGAAGCAAAGGGAAAGAAGTGACACTTTATTGCAGCAGCAAAAACCCATTGTCAGAATGTGGAGGTCTTTATTGCTAAGCTTTATATAACCTGGGGTTGAAAAGTGAAATATCTTTCATCCAATTTGTGTTAAATGGCCATTTTCCTGGTTTGTACACCCCTGTAATGTTAAAGTGTACATTTTAAGGAAGTTTATTCAATTGATTACAGGTTAATGCATAAATACAGCAGCATCACACAAAGTACAACTACCGTTGACAAATATAACTAGAAATATGGGTCAGAATTGTTGTGCGAAATGTCACCAGTTGTGAAGGTTCACCTGGCTCCATCATTAACTGAATAACGTCTGCCTGGTTATACTGCAGTCAAACAAGCCTCTCAAGCAAAAAAAAACTTTCAAGGTAAATACAAAGATTTATGTTCAGTAGTTTTTCTGAACTCTCTGTTAAGTGGAGGTGAATAGTGAAAGGTATTTAATGGAATTTGTGTTAAATGGTCATTATCCAAACCTGCAGCTTCAGCAGTTTTTTTTTTGCACTGTTAATGAGATTTTGAGGGAGGGCCAGAGACAGACACGCAGACAGGTTTCTGACTGGAATGGTTCATTTTGGGTTATGGTTGGAATATCCTTCTCTGCCCCATTTCCTGTTTATACAGAGACTCACCTTGGACGGTCCCATACCTGGGAAGCAATGGCCAGCTGGTTGAAGCTGAGAGCTGGTTGGATGAGTTGCATTTTGGGTGGACTGGGTGTTTGAGTAACAGGTTCTGGAATATATTCGGACAACCTCAGCCACCATTCATCTTTTCCATGCGGCTGAAGGTAAGTTTCTGTGCCTCAGTCTCTGCGTCTCTGTGCCTAAGTGAATTGCAAGCTTACTACAGTATGTGTGCTTTTGTGTGTGAGAGTGAGAATCGAATCTGAATCCCCTCTTTCTGTCCCAATCCTGAGTATTTTCTGCAATTCCTGCTCCAATGCTCCTGTCCAGGGTTTTTTCCCCATGAGCTATCTGATGGAGAGAAGGTGTCAAAGTCCAACGATGGAGCGCAGACCATGTAGGATGATAAGTATCGCATCTTTATTGTCTCTCTCTGCCTTTCCCCCTACTTCTGACTCAATCTCTTTCTCTCTCTATTTCTTGCTCTCTCTCTCAAAATCCGTGTCTATTTGTGTTACGCTCTGTGCATTTTTCTCTCTGCAATTCTCTGTGTGTCTTTCTCTCTCATTGGCTTTCTCTCTTTAAATTTCACTTTCAATCTCTCTCTCAATCTCTCTCTCTCTGCATTTCTCTCTGTTTCTCTGTATGTCTGCCTCTCTCAATGGCTTTCTGTCTGCCTTTAGGGTGCCTGCAATTTCTTTGTGTCTCCGTTCTTTCTATCACATTTTTCCCTCCACTTTTTTTCTGTATTTTCTGTCTCATTGTGTATTTTCCCTATCGCTATGCCTTTTTTTTTCTGTCTCTTTCTTTGACTCTTTCCGACTTTCTTTCCAGCTCTGACTTTATCTGTCCCTTTCTCTGCTTTCGGTCTCTTTCTTTGGCTCTTTTTGACTTTCTCTCCCTCTCTGACTGTATTGTCTCCTTCTCTGCTTTCTGCCACTTTCTTTGGCTCTTTCTGACCTTCTCTCTATTCCTGGATTTATACCCTTCGCCCTTGCATTTTTTTCTTCCGCCCCCCATTGCAAATTCAACGCCAACACAAATTTCTTCAACCACTAATTCCCTCCCGCGAAGATCATTCCCCTGCCAATTTCTTCCCCCGCAAAATACCCCCCCCCCTCAAATCCGCCAAATTTCCCCCCGTCACATTCTCACCCCGCCACTTACTGTCCCTGGCCAATTTCTAACCCTACTAATAAAATACACCGCAAAATTCTTCCCCCGCCAATTTCTACCTCGCCAATTTTCTCCACTACCAATTTTCTCCACTGCAATTTCACCCCCGCTAATTTCCCACCGCCAATTACTCCCCAATTTCTCCCCCAGGTAATTTCTCCCCCCTTTTATCTCCCCTGACAATTTCATCTAACGCCAATTTCACCCCACCACCAATTTTTCCCCCCAGCAAATTTCTGTCCCCCACGAATTTCAGCCCCCGCAAAATTCATCCCCTGAAAATTTTCCAGGCTGTGCAAATTTATCTCCCTGCCAATTTCACTCCCTGCTAAATTCTTACTTCGCCAATTTCATCCCCCACCAATTCTCTCCTGCTAATTTCTCCCCTGCAAATTCACCCCCCCCATGGAAATTCCACCTCCTGCAAATTTCCCACTCCACAAATTTACCCCCAACAAATTTACCCCCTGCCAATTCTCCCCTGCCATTATCATCCTGTGCAAATTTCTCCCCCACCAATTTCTGCTTCCCCACAAGTTTCTCCCCTCAACAATTTCACCCCTGCACAATTCGTCCCCCGCAATGTCACCCCCTGCGAATTGGCCCCATCTGCAAATTCCACCCACAAATGTCACTGTGAACTGACCACCCCCCCCCCCCCCCCACACAGTGGCACAGTCACGCAGTGGTTGGCACCGCAGCCTCACAGCTCCAGGGACCCAGGTTCAATTCTGGGTTCTGCCGGTGCCGAGTTTGCAAGTTCTCCCTGTGTCGGCATGTGTTTTCGCCGGGTGCTCCGGTTTCCTCCCACCGTCAAACGACTTGCAGGTGATAGGTAAATTGGCCATTGTAAATTACCTCTAGTGTAGGTAGGTGGTAGGGAGTATGGGATTAATGTTGGACTTGTATAAATGGGTGGTACTTGGTCGGCACAGACTCGGTGGGCCGAAGGGCCTGTTTCAGTTCTGTATCTATAAATAAATTAAAATAAACTACTTGCACCCAACGCAAATTGACCTGGCAAATTTTCCCCCAACAAATACCACCTCCCGGTGAACAGACCCTCATCGTATTAGTCCCTAGTACCAGGCCCCCCCACCTAATTTCCCCCTCCTGGGAACCGACTCCCATTTTGTTACACTCCCATTTTAAATCTGGAGAGGCAGCCACCCATTTTAAACCTGGCGACGCCCCTTCATATTTTAAACCTGGAGAATACCCCTCCCATTTTAAGCAGTATCTAATTCTCTCTGTGAATATCCCCCTCTAATTCACCCCCAGCCCCCACACTAAACGCCCCTCCCTTTCTAAATACGCCCTGCCCTGTAAAAGTCTCCCCTCTACTAATTCTCAATTTTTATCATCTTAACTGTGAACATCCCCCATTGTGTAACTCCTGTCCCAGTCCACAGCCCACTGTATAATTCTATCACATTCCTGGGTGTGGCTCTGTCTCCCGACAGTCTTTAATTCATTTTAATTCCGGTCCGGGTAAGCTGCTGTAATTCTATCGAATGGCTTTCTGACCCCGGCATATTAATCCGTGTCTGGCCAAACAGTGGACCGGGGCATAGAGCAAGAACCCGCAGAAGCTAACTGTCATTCTGAGCTTTTAATGCACAGGAAGATCCCAGCCACGTCCCACCCTGCAGAAAGGTGTTTCGCTTGTTCTCCCAATCACCCACCTCAGCATCAGGGAATCTGACTGAGGCACACACACATGCACAAACATGCACACGCACACACACACACACACACACACACGCACACACTGGTTGGCACAGGGACAAGAGGAGGCCATTCAATCCTTTCAGCCTGCCCCATCAATGGCTGATCTGTGCCTTTCCCCATTGAGCCACAAGAAGACATGCAGAGACAGTCGAGGAGCAAATACACAGACGGGCAAAATACACTGTGCTGGATTTGGACTTGGTACCAATAGCGCAAACCACGCAGGTGGAGGGTCGTTATAAATCGGCCGATTGTTCAGCATCTATCCCCTGTTTTTATCCCAATTGGTAGAGATGGAAAGCAGGATCCCGTTTCACTATCACCTTGTACAACACCATGGCAACGAGTTCAAATCCACCAACAGAGACACGGAAAACAGAAATCCAGGGATTAGGACAGAACTGAGTGAGGGAGGGAAAGAGAAACAAATGCAGAGCTTGATGGAGAATGAAAAAGAGGCAAGGGTTCAGAATCAAGAGAGAGAAATTAAGAACAGAGAACAGAAACACCAAGAATGGCAGAGAGAAAGCGAGATGGATAAAGATGGAGAATTACGCAGATAGAAAGTTGCAGGTGTGCAGAGAGAATGCAGCAGCGATGTAGATATTGAGAAAGATCCCACACAAAGAGAAAGATGCAGAGACTGAAATATGTCGCGGTGAAGAGATACAAAGTAAGATGTCGATTTAGAACAGAAATGGGTGTCTCGGCGAGGGGAAGGAGTGGGATATACAGAGATAATATTGCAGGAAAGGAGCTGTGGAACTGAGTGAGAGGAAAATGACTGAGAGACAGATAAAGATGCAGAGAGTCGCAGAAAGAGAATGAAAAGAGTAACTTGTGAGACTCCAGAGAGAGGTAGAGATATAAGGATGTTGAGAGATACAGAGATAGGAATTTAACGATGTGACGAAACAGATCTATGAACATGGAAGGAAGGGGCAGGGCAATAGTTGCAGCAAGAGATGGAGAGGGGGAAATTTATGGGATTACATTGACTTTGAGAACTTAAGACTGGAACTTAAGCAAGTAGTCAGGAGGGCTTAAAGGGGTCATGAAAAGGCCAGTAAGACTAAGAGGAAGAGCAGGCATGGAAATGTTGCTGAGCACAGCGGGACTGGTGGACTGAAGTGCATTTGTTTCAATGTGAGAAGTATAAAAGGGAAGGCAGATGAACGTAGCGCATGGATTAGTACTTGGAACTATGATGTTGTTGCTATTACAGAGACTTGGTTGAGGGAAGGACAGGATTTGCAGCTAAAAGTTCCAGGATTTAGAAGCTTCAGGCGGGATAGAGGGGGATGTAAAAAGGGTGGGGGAGTTACATTATTTGTTAAGGAGACTATCACAGCTGTACTGCAGGAGGACACCTCGGAGGGGTCGTGCAGCGAGGCAATATGGGTGGAGCTCAGGAATAGGAAGGGTACAGTCACGATGTTAGGGGTTTTCTACAGGCCTCCCAACAGCCAGCGGGAGGGAGAGTAGCAGATATGTAGATAGATTTTGGAAAGATGTAAAGGTAACAGAGTTGTAGTGGTGGATGATTTTAACTTCCCCTGTATTGACTGGGACTCACTTAGTGCAAGAGGCTTGGATGGGGCAGAATTTGTAAGGAGCATCCAGGAGGGCTTCTTGAAGCAATATGTAGATAGCCCAACAAGGGATGGGGCCATACCGGACCTGGTATTGGGGAATGAGACCGGGCAGGTGGTGGAAGTTTCAGTAGGGGAGCATTTCGGGAACAGTTACCATAATTCCAAACGTTTTAAAGTACTGTGTATAAGGATAAGAGTAGTCCTCGGGTGAAGGTGCCAAAGTGGGGGAAGGCTAATTAGAACAATATTAGGCAGGAACTGAAGAATTTAGATTGGGGGCGGCTGTTTGGGGTAAATCAACATCTGACATGTGGGAGTCTTTCAAACGTCAGTTGATTAGAATCCAGGACCAGCATGTTCCTGTGAGGAAGAAGGATAATTTTGGCAAGTATGGGGAACCTTGGATAACGCGGGTTATTGTGAGCCGAGTCAAAAAGAAAAAGGAAGCAGTCGTTAGGGCTGGAAGGCTAGGAACAGACGAATCCCTTGAGCAATATAAAAACAGCAGGAAGAAACTTAAGCAAGGAGTCAGGAGGGCGAAAAGGGGTCATGAGACGTCATTGGAATATATGTGTGGAGCCAGAGGAAATGGGCGAGGTACTAAATGAGTACTTTGCATCAGTGTTCACCAAAGAGAAGGTCTTGGTGGATGATGAGCCTAGGGAAGGGAGTGTAGATAGTCTCAGTCAACGCATTATCAAAAAGGAGGAGGCGTTGGTTGTCTTGCAAAGCATTAAGGTAGATAAGTCCCCAGGGCCTGATGGGATCTATCCCAGAATACTGAGGGAGGCAAGGCAAGAACTTGTTGGGGACTTGACAGAAATCTTTGCATCCTCATTGGCTACAGGTGAGGTCCCAGAGGACTGGAGAATAGCCAATGTTGTTCCTTTGTTTAAGAAGGGTGGCAAGGATAATCCAGGAAATTATAGGCCGGTGAGCCTTACGTCAGTGGCAGGGACATTATTAGAGAGGATTCTTCGGGACAGGATTTACTCCCATTTGGAAACCGACGAACTTATTAGCGAGAGGCAGCATTGTTTTGTCAAGGGGAGGACGTGTCTCACTAATTTGATTGAGTTGCTTGAGGAAGTGACACAGATGATTGATGAAGGAAGGGCAGTGGATGTTATCCATATGGACTGCAGTAAAGCCTTTGACAAGGTCCGTCTTAGCAGACTGGTACAAAAGGTGATGTCACATGGGATCAGAGGTGAGCTGGCAAGATGGATAAAGAACAGGCTCAGTCATAGAAGACAGAGGGTAGCAGTGAAAGGGTGCTTTTCTGAATGGAGGGCTGTGACTAGTGGTGTTCCGCAGGCATCAGTGCTGGGACCTTTGCTCTTTGTCGTATATATAAATGATTTGGAGGAAATTGTAGCTGGTCTGATGAGTAAGTTTGCGGACGACACCAAGATTGGAGGAGTTGAGGATAGTGATGAAGATTGTCAATGGATACAGTAGGATATAGATCGGTTGGAGACATGGTCGGAGAAATGGCAGATGGCGTTTAATCCGGAAAAATGAGAGGTAATGCATTTTGGAAGGTCTAATGCACGTGGGAGGTATACAGTAAATGTCAAAACCCTTAGGAGTATTGACAGGCAGACTGATTTGGGCGTTCAGGTCCACAGGTCACAGAAAGTAGCAACACAGGTGGATAAGATAGTCAAGAAGGCATACGGCATGCTTGCCTTCATCTGTCTGGGCATAGAGTATAAAATTGGCAAGTCAAGCTGCAGCTGGACAGAACTTTAGTTAGGCCACACTTAGAATATTGTGTGCAATTCTGGTCGCCACAGGAAGAAGGACGTGGAGGCTTTGGAGAGGGTACAGAAGAGGTTTACCAGGATGTTGCCTGGTTTGGAGGGCATTAGCTATGCGGAGAGGTTGGATAAACTCAGATTGTTTTCACCTGAACGACGGAGGTGGAGGGGCGACATGATAGAAGTTTACAAAGTTATGAGCGGAATGGACAGAGTGGATAGTCAAAAGCTTTTTCCCAGGGTGGAAGAGTCAGTTACTAGGGGACATAGGTTTAAGGTGATAGCGGCAAAGTTTAGAGGGGATGTTCGGGGCAAGTTTTTTACACAGAGGGTGGTGAATGCATGGAACTTGCTGCCGGGGGAGGTGGTGGAAGCAGATATGATAGTGACGTTTAAGAGGGATCTTGACAAATACATGAATAGGAAGGGAATAGAGGGACACGGTCCCCGGAAGTGCAGAAAGTTTTAGTTTAGGCAGGCATCAAGATCAGCGCAGGCTTGGTGGGCCGAATGGCCTGTTCTGTGCTGTACTGTTCTTTGTTGTTTGTTGTTCTGGAGCAGCCTTTCCCAAACTATTTGCTTCAGAGGCCTCTCCAGCCCCCTCCATTGTGGGAAAATGCATGACCCAACCCTCCGCCCCTCTCGTCCTCACTAAATAAAATACAATCAAAATACTTTGGATGCTGGAAACCTCAAGTAAACACCATGCTGGAAATACTCCGTTTCTATATAAACTACGAAAACACACAGTCTTCTTTTTTGCATCTAAAAATGAAATAGACAATAACACATATGTATTTATTATTATTTTCCTCTCTGGTTAAAGCACTTTTCTGTGTACTCCTTGCGGCAAACTATTCTCCCTCTGCATCATAAAAGCTCCAATTACCGAAAATATTCTCCTTGGGAATAAGAGAAATACAATTGATTAGAACAAAGCAAAGCATTTATGAACATAAAACAAACACAGCAAGTGCCCAGGGCTCTCTCACTCAGTGACAAAAGAACAAAGAACAAAGAAAATTACAGCACAGGAACAGGCCCTTCGACCCTCCAAGCCTGCGCCGATCCAGATCCTCTATCGAAACCTGTCGCCTATTTTCTAAGGGTCTGTATCTCTTTGCTTCCTGCCCATTCATGTATCTGTCTAGATACATCTTAAAAGACGCTATCATGCCCGCGTCGACCACCTCCACTGGCAACGCGTTCCAGGCACCCACCATACTCTGCATAAAGAACTTTCCACGCATATCCCCCCGAAACATTTCCCCTCTCACTTTGAACTCGTGACCCCTAGTAATTGAATCCCCCTCTCTGGGAAAAAGCTTCTTGCTATCCACCCTGTCTATACCTCTCATGATTTTGTACACCTCAGTCAGGTCCCCCCTCAACCTTCGTCTTTCTAATGAAAATAATCCTAATCTGCTCAACCTCTCTTCATAGCTAGCGCCCTCCATACCAGGCAACATCCTGGTGAACCTCCTCTGCACCCTCTCCAAAGCATCTACATCCTTTTGGTAATGTGGCGACCAGAACTGCACGCAGTATTCCAAACGTGGCCGTACCAAAGTCTTATACAACTGTAACATGACCTGCCAACCCTTGTACTCAATACCCCGTCCGATGAAGGAAAGCATGCCATATTGACCTGCGTTACCACCTTCAGGGAACAATGGACCTGAACACCCAAATATCTCTGCACATCAATTTTCCCCAGGACTTTTCCATTTACTGTATTGTTCACTCTTGAATTGGATCTTCCAAAATGCATCACCTCGCATTTGCCCTGATTGAACTCCATCTGCCATTTCTCTGCCCAACTCTCCAATCTATTTATATTCTGCTGTATTCTCTGACAGTCCCCTTCACTATCTGCTACTCCAGCAATCTTAGCGTCGTCTGCAAACTTGCTAATCAGACCACCTATCCTTTCCTCCAAATCATTTATGTATATCACAAACAACAGTGGTCCCAGCACGGATCCCTGTGGAACACCACTGGTTGCACGTCTCCATTTTGAGAAACTCCCTTCCACTGCTACTCTCTGTCTCCTGTTGCCCAGCCAGTTATTTATCCATCTAGCTAGTACACCCTGGACTCCATGCGCCTTTTCTTTCTCCATCAGCCTACCATGGGGAACCTTATCAAATGCCTTACTGAAGTCCATGTATATGACATCTACAGCCCTTCCCTCATCAATCATAAAACAATCTTGCCGTGACTCACGATCTTACAAACACATCACCCAATAAAAAGCCAGAGAATTCATAGCAATTGGGGATGTGTGAGAGAGTTTTCGGAGCTGAGCTCCTGCCCATTGTCCCCTTAATCCAGGTAACAGAAACAGCTCTGAGCAGAGACATGGCAAGGAGATACTTCCTGATGACCTGCAAGCTTTTCATTCCAAACAGCACTGTGGACAACATGAGTGTGTCTGACGCTGCTTCAGAGGTCTGGCTTCTGAACTCAGTTTGCTGCTGACTCGCTCACATCTCCCCCTCTGCTTCACTGTGAAGCCTTCACTGTCATTGGACTACATTGTAAAATAGAAAGGATTGATGTGATATTTTATTGCTTCACAGTCCATCAGTTGTTACCAAGAGTCTTACCATTTATCTGTAGATTATCAGCTGCAGCGCTGATGTTGGTGTTTTATTAATTAAACAATCCAACATTCTCATGGTTTACTTTATATTTCCAGGAGAATAAATTTCAATGATTGTGAGTTTTGTCTGGAAGAAGGATTCGATCCTGTTCGTTCCATGCATTGTCGATGAAGTGAAGTGTGCAGGTGAACAGGTGGAGAGTTAGGTGTTCTGTAGACACATTGAATTATTGACTGAGGTTTCACGATTGAACAAACTGACTCTGAGAATGGAAACATTGAACACGGGGCTGATGAACAGAACACAGGTACAACATGTTTGGAATAAAGTCGTGAGTGTAATGGGACATTAAGTAACAGTTTTCAGGCTGTGAGTCCTCCAGAGAGATAGGGAGGGCGACTGAGAGAAGGAAAATGAAAAGGAGCAGGGAGAACGAAACCGAGGGAAAGAGATGGCTGGAAGGAAAGAGAAAGAAAATGAAGCTGCAGTATGAATAATTCACTATCATAAAGTGCTGAAATGTCCAGAACTATTAGTGAGGGATGCTGTGAGTTGAACTTGTCTGTTGTCAGATTGGGTTAATTTTACTGTTGGACTTGATCCCCCTGTGTTTATTTCTGTCAGGTCCTCATTTTGTTTTGTGGAAATGTCCTATTCCTTACTTATTGACTGAATAAAAAGAATGGAATCGTTTCTTCACTAATGGTAATTCATTATTTAAATACTGCACTTTAAAATCTCTGTGACTGCTGAATTCAATAAAGAGCGAGGGTGATATCAGAAATAAATTAACATTCATATTTAACTACCTGAACAAACTAAATGTGTTGACTATCTTGTATAATGAATGAACTGTTCCCCAAAATCAATAATCACAGTTTATTGTTTGAATGTCATAATTGAATTGTGGTATTGGTATCTCTAGATTAGATTTCTTCTAACACTCTGCTACAGTCTCTCCCTGTCAATCTCAGCCTCTCCTCGCACTATATTGAATCCCCTGTCTCCTCATCCATTGCTTCAGTTTATCCACTTCCCCAAACCATCTGCTCCTGCCTCCTCCCCTGCTCCAAACTGTCCTTTTCCTTCTCGCCCTCCCAATCGCACTCACTGGCTCCACATCAAGCTGTCTCGTCCAACCTAATAGGAATACAGGAACATAGAAACATAGAAAATAGGAGGAGGAGTAGGCCATTCGGCCGTTCGAACCTGCTCCGTAATTCAACATTTCCCACCATAGCCTTTGTTCCCTTTCGACCCAAGAGCTATATCTAACTCCTTCTTGAAAACATACAATGTTTTGGGCTCAAATGATTTCTGTGGCAGCGAATTCCACAAGGTCACCACTCTCTGGGTGAAGAAATTTCTCCTCATCTCAGTCCTGAAAGATTTACCCCTTATCCTTAGACTATGACCCCTGTTTCTGGACTCCCCCACCATCGGGAACATCCTTCCTGCATCTACCCAGTCAAGTCCTGTTAGAATTTTATAGGTTTCTATTAGACCAGCCCCCCACCCACCCCACTTACTCCTCTGAACTCCAGCGAATATAATCCTAACCGACTCAATCTCTCCTCGTACGTCAGCCCCGCCATCCCAGGAATCAGTCTGGTAAACTTTCGCTGCACTCCCTCTATAGCAAGAACATCCTTGCTCAGATAAGGAGACCAAAACTGCACACAATATTCCAGGTGTGGCCTCACCAAGGACCTGTATAATTGCAGCAAGTCATCCCTGCTGCTGCACTCGAATCCTCTCGCTATGAAGGCCAACATACCATTTGCCTTTTTTTTAACCATCAGGAGGAAGCCAATAGGACCTTCGAGCCTGCTCTGCCATTCTCGATCATGGCTGCTATGAACACTCAAACTCAGAACTGCAGTTTCCAGCCTTTTCCCATTTGCTCCCAGAACCCAAAGCAACAAACTGGCTGCTAATCCCGCTGTTCACAGACCTTCCTTACCAACTGGAAAGAGACAAATTCCCATTTAACCCATTGGATTCCATCTCTGTAAAGTCCCTTCTCATTTCCCCACCGGCACTGCATCCTCACTCAGTACTTCCAGTAGATCAGGTGCTGACTTTTTCACTTTCTATATCAATTTCCCAATTCATTATTAGTTACTGTGATTCAAACATTTCACTGTGGCAAATCACTGTCCAGGTCAATGAATCAGTTTTCACTATTCGATGCAGCAACAAAGCTGTAAATTTCAGCCCATACCTTGTCAAACTGCTGTTTTGTCTCCGCGTCTGATCAGTAATTTCTCGCTTCCTTTTCTCTCTCTTCCAGTTAACTTGTTGACGATTGTGATCCTGTTCCGGGGAAAGCGCAGTCTCTCCAAATGTATCAGTGTCTACCTGGTGGGAATGGCAGTAACTGATCCACTGGTCGTTATCTCTGATCCGAGTTTGAATTGGATTGTTTTAATTTATTTCCCAGTGTCCTTCCTGAAAATTGCTCCCGTGTCTTCTCTCGTTGCTGTTCTGCTTTCTGCAGCCATGGTTATTTCTGTCTGGTTCACAGTCCCTTTCACCTTTGATTGATTTGTGACCATTTGTTGTGAGAAGCTGAAAAGAAAATATTGCACCGAGAAAACGATGTTTGTGGTCGCAGGAACAGGGAATGTGCTGGTCTGTTTAGATTCTCTCCCTTGGTACTTTACACATGAACAAGATTACATTATTGATAATGTTCCCATGGGTTGTGTCAATCACCGAGCTTCTTTCCTACCCCCACATGGGGGGCATTTGAATTGTTTAACTACATTTTAACCCCTTTTCCCCGTTAATTCTTATTTTTCTGCTCAATGTTCTGACAGTCGGACGTATTTTATTCGCCAGTAAAGGCCGCAGGGGATTCTGGGGCCATAGCAATGGGGGGAGTCACAAGGACCCAGAGATGGAGATTCGGAGAAAAGCAGTTATTTTAATCTTTAGTATACTCGGCAGTTTTATACTGTTATAGGTGATCAAGGTTTTGTATCAGATTTAGAGGCGAATTACAGATATACGGTATTATTACTCTGACATTGTCCCTCGATTTATCACAGATCACACATCAATAATGCTGCAGCTTCTCAGTTCCTGCACCAACACAACGTATTTACGCTGTGACCCAGACTAAATTCAGACTGGAGATGAAGAACGCGGTGAAATACACTCTCAATCTCATTGTTAAATTAGTGAAATAATGGAAAGAGCTTAAAGCTTTCAAACACTGGAACTGAAGCCCATTTCATATTCTATTCCCTACACTCCCCACAGACAGAAAATATATATTATATTCACAGCACAAAGCCCAGAAATAATTGTAACTCTAAATCTGAGGTTATATTTCATTGATAATCTGATCTATTGCGGCGGAGCTTGTTCTGCTGACGATTCAAGAATCGTTTCTCAAAAATGCGTCACTGAAAAGTGTAGCTGAACGTCAACTAAACCCACTCTGGACCAACAGCTAAATGGACAAAGCTGCAAATCACAATGATTGTGAGATGGTGAGAGGGGCCGAAACTGCAGTGAAACAGGGACACCAACAGATGGAGATGGTGAGAAAGGACAGTAACTGCATTGAGAAATGAACACGAGCAGGTGGAAATGGTGAGGGGGCAGTAACTGCAGTGAGACATAGACACCAGCAGATGGGGATGTTGAGGCGGGCAGACACTGGTGTGCTACAGGCACACGAGCAGATGGAGATGGTGAGAGGGTGGAGTATCTGCAGTGAGACGGGGACAACTACAGATGGAGATGGTGAGAGGGGACTGCAGCTGCAGTGATTCTGGGACACCAGAAGATGCAGATAATGAGAGGGGATAGGAACTGCAGTAGGACAGGGACACCAGCAGAAGGAGATGGTGAGAGGAAGCAGTAACTGCAATGGGATTGGGACACCAGCAGATTGAGATGGGAAGAGGGGGCAGTAACAGCAGTGAGACAGGGTTACCAGTAGGAAGGAGATGGTTAGCGGGAGACAGCAACTGGAGGGAGACAGGGACACAACAGATCGAGATGGTGAGAGGGGGAACAGTAACTGCTGTGAGACCGGGACACCAGCAGAAGGGAGGGTGATAGGGGACAGTAAATGCATTGAGACAGGGGACACCATCAGATGTAGATGGTGAGGAGGGCAGTAACCGTAATGACACAGGGACACAAGCAGACGGAGCTGGTAAGAGAGTGCAGTAAGTGCAGTGAGACAGGAGCACCAGCAGATCGAGATGGTGTGAGGGGGTAGTAAGCATATTGAGACAGGGACACAAGCAGATGGCGATGGTGAGATGGGGCAGTAACTGCAGTGAGACAGGGACACTGGCAGGCGGAGATGGTGAGAGGCGACAGTAACTGCAATGAGACGGGCACACCAGCAGATGGAGATGGTGAGAGGAGATCGTTACTGCAGGGAGACATGGAGGGCAGCTGATGGAGATGCTGAGACGGGACCATAAATGCATTGAGGCAGGGACACGAGCAGATTAAAATATGGACAGGAGGCGGTGTCTGCAGGGAGACAGGGACAACAGCAAATGGTGATGGAGAGAGGGAACAGTAACAGCAGGAAGACGGGGACATCAGCTGATGGAACTGATGAGACGGGGCAATAACTGCAGTGAGACAGTGAGACCAGCAGATGCAGATGGTGAGAGGAGATAGTTACTGTCGGGCGACTGGGAAACCAGCAGATGGAGATGATGGCAGAATACCGTGACTGCAGTTAAACAGGGAACCCAGCAAATGGAGATGCTGAGAGGGGGCAGTATCTGCAGTGAGGCAGGGACACGTGCAGGTGGCGATGATGAGATGAGATAGTTACTGTCGGCAGACAGGGACACAAGCAGAAGGAGATGGTGGGTGGGGGCAGTAACTGAAATGAGACTGGGACACCAGCAGATTGAAATGGTAAGAAGTCGCAGAAACTGCATTGAGACAGGGGCACCAGCAGATGGAGAAGGTGAGAGAAGATAGTTACTGCAGGGAGATAGGCATACCAGCAGATGGAGGTGGCGACAGTAACTGCAGTGAGAAAGGGAGAGCAGCAGATGTCGTCTTTGGGTTCGTCCAATACGTGCAATGAGGCAGGGACAGCAGCAGATGGAGATGGTGAGTTGGGCAGTAACTGCAGTGAGACAGGGACACCAGCAGATGGAGATGGTGAGAGGGGACAGTAACTGCAGTGTGGCAGGGACACCAGAGAAGGAGATGGTGAGAGATGACAGTTACCTCAGTGAGACAGGGACACCAGCAGATGGGGATGGTGAGAAAGGGAAAAAGCTGCATTGAGGCGGGGACACAGCAGTTGGAGATGGTGATGGTATACAAAATTATGAGCTGCATTGATGGGATATGTTGGAAGAATCTTTTTTTCCCTTAGTGGAGGTGGCAATAACCAGGGTGTATAGATTAAATGTAACAATTCACAATAACTTTAGGTCATGTATATTAGTTATTGAGATGAATTCAACAATGGTGTATCATGGTCGAGTAAACCATTATTTTTTTTGTTCAGTCACGGGATGCGGGCGTTGCTGGCAAGGCCAGAATTTAATTCCCATCATTAATTGTCCTTGATAAGGTGGTGGTGAGCGACCTTCTTGAACCGCTGCACTCCGTGTGGGGTAGGTACATCCACAGTGCTGTTAGGAAGGGAGTTCCAGGATTTTGACCCAGCAACAGTGAGGTAACAGTGATATATTACCAGGTCAGGATGGTGTGTGACTTGGAGGGAAAATTGCAGGTGGTGGTGTTTCCATGAATTTGCAGCCCTTGTCCTTCTTGTTGGTAGAGGTCGCGGGTTTGAAAGGTGCTGTCAAAGGAGTCTTGGTGCATTCCAACAGTGCATCTTGTAGATAGTAGACAATGCTGCCACTATGCATCGGTGGTGGAGGGGAGCAATGTTGATGGATGGGTACCAGTCAAGTGGATTACTTTGTCCTGGATTGTGTCAAGCTTCTTGAGTGTTATTGTAGCTGCACCCATCCAGGCAAGTGAAGAATATTCCATCACACTCCTGACTTGTACCTTGTTGATGGTGGACAGGCTTTTGCGAGCCAGGAGGTGAGTTACTCGCCACAGAATTCCTCGCTTCTGACCTGATTTTGCAGCCACTGTATTTATATGGCTAAGCCAGTTCAGGTTCTGGTCAATAGTAATCCCCAGTATGTTGATAGTGGGTGATTCAGCGAACAGAAAGTCATTGAATGTCAAGGTGAGATGGTGGTATTCTCTCATGATGGAGATGGTAATTACCTGGCACTTGTGTGGCGCGAATGTTACTTGACACTTATCAGCCCAAGCCTGGATATTTTCCAGGTCTTGCTGCATTTCTACACGGACTGCTTCAGTATCTGAGGAGTCGTGAATGGTGCTGAACATTGTGCAATCATCAGCCAACATCCCCACTTCTGACCTTATGATTGAAGGAAGGTCATTGATGAAGAAGCTGAAGATGGTTGTGCATAGGACACTACCCTGAGGAACTCCTGCAGTGATGTTCTGGAACTGAGATGATGGACAGCTACAGCCATCTTCATTTGCATTCGGTACGACTCCAGCCAGGACTGAGTTTTCCCCTGATTCCAATTGATTCCAGCTTTGCTAGGGCTCCTTGATGCCATTACCCTTAAAAGGGCAGAACAGTGGTGCAGTGGTTAACACCGCAGCCTCACAGCTCCAGCAACCCAGGTTTGGCTCTGGGTGCTGTCTGTGTGGAGGTTGCAAGTTCTCCCTGTGACCACCTGGGTGCCCCGGTTTCGTTCCACATGCCAAAGCCTTGTAGGTTGATAGGTAAAGTGGCCGTTGTAAGAATTGCCCCTCGTGTAGGTAGATGGTAGGAGAATTGAGCGAAGATGGGGATGTGGGAGGGGAAAATGGGGTTAATGTAGGATTAGTATAAAATGGGTGGTTGATGATCGGCATGGACTCTCTGGGCCGAAGGGCCTGTTTCGGTGCTGTATGTCTCTAAATGCTGTTTGATGCCAAGGGCAGTCTGTCTCACCTCTTGAGTTCAGCTCTTTTGTGCATGTTTTAACCAAGCGTGTAATGAGGTCAGGAGCTGAGTAGTCTTGGTGGAACGCAAACTGGTCATCAGTAAGCAGGTTATTGCTAAGTAATTCCCGATTGAAAGCACTGTCAATGACACCTTCCATCACTTTACTGATGACTGATAGTAGTCTGATGAGGTGGCAATTGTCCGGTTAGGACTTGTCCTGCTTTTTGTGTACAGGACATAGCTGTGCAATTTTGCACATTACCAGGTAGATGTCAGTGTTGTAACCTTATTCTCATGTGTAGCAGTCATTTTTCAATTTTGCCATTAACAGTAAGCTTATTACCACTTGCATTGCATCTATCCACGGACAACATTCTACTGCAACTTTATTCACTGTTCATTAGTTATCAGGCACAATAAACAACTTATTGTAAACTTATACCGTGTGCATTAGTTATGAGGTCCAATTTTGTAATTAATTGTAACCTTCTTTCCGGTGTATTGGTTATGGATCTCAATCTATCAATTAACCGCTGCTTGATTAGCTGTACACGAGTTATCAAGCACAATGCAACACTAGTTGTAAATTTATTCCATTGTGTCTCGGTTATCAAGGCCAATTTAAGAAATAATTGTAACTTTATTCCCTTGCATGTGGTTAGGTAGCATAATATAACAATTTACTGTCTTTTCTCTTTCCTGCATGCTCGACATCGTGTTCAATTTAACACTTAACTGTAAATGTATTCCCCATTTTATTGCTTATCAAGCCAAATCTAACAATTACCTATCGTGTTGTACTCATGCTCGTCATTATTTCGATCCGGACAAGAATTATCACATTTCATTCGTGTATAACAATTGAACAATTAACCATGAATTGGTGCACCAGCTTACCCACCTTCCTTTGATCATAATCCAATCTAACAATTACTGTAGTTGTTTGACCCTTGCATAATTTATCATATCAAATTTAAATAATGTATTTTCCCCGTGTATTGTTTAAGACGTTAAATTTTCTAATTAGCTGCAACTCTGTTAAGCCGTTTATTAGCTATTGTGTCCAAAATAACAGGTGACTATTGCTTTATACCCTATACAATTGTTATTATGAACAACTGAAAATTAACCAATGACATTCGTCCCAGTGTATTTGTTCCATACAATTGAAAAAATGGGACTGTAACTTTATACCTCTACATACAGTCTATCTGGCCAAATGTACTTTTTAACTGTAACTTTTCTATCCTGTGTACTAGTTATCAGGTCCAATTTAACAATTGATGACAACGTTATTCCCTGTGAATTACTTCTCAGGTCAAATTAAATAATTAATTCTGACTTTGTTCCCCTGCGTATTGATTATTATGTCTGATTAAACAACTGACAATAACCATATTCCCCTTTTCGTTGTGCAGCTTTTCCAGGAGCACAGGCATTGCGAGCGAGGAGTGAACAGCTGGGAAGTCAATTTCATCGGGAGTTTCAGTGGAGCAGGGACTGCTGGGTAAGTAGAAACCAATATATTTGGGCTGTGTAAATTCTCTTAACTTTTCGTTGTGCAGCTTTTCCAGGAGCACAGGCATTGCGAGCGAGGAGTGAACAGCTGGGAAGTCAATTTCATCGGGAGTTTCGGTGGAGCAGGGACTGCTGGGTAAGTAGAAACCTATATATTTGGGCTGTGTAAATTCTCTTACCTTTTCGTTGTGCAGCTTTTCCAGGAGCACAGGCATTGCGAGCGAGGAGTGAACAGCTGGGAAGTCAATTTCATCGGGAGTTTCGGTGGAGCAGGGACTGCTGGGTAAGTAGAAACCTATATATTTGGGCTGTGTAAATTCTCTTACCTTTTCGTTGTGCAGCTTTTCCAGGAGCACAGGAATTGCGAGCGAGGAGTGAACAGCTGGGAAGTCAATTTCATTGGGAGTTTCGGTGGAGCAGGGACTGCTGGGTAAGTAGAAACCTATGTATTTGGGCTGTTTCTGAATGGAGGTTAAAGCAGGTGAATGTTCCTCCTGCAGAATGTGGGAGGTAAGGGTCACCAAGGGTGTCCCTGCTGACTGCATCTGTGGGAAGTGCACCCAGCTCGTCGAGGACCGCGTTAGGGAACTGGAGCTGGAGCTGGAGGAACTTCGGATCATTCGGGAGGCGGAGGGGATTATTGAGAGGAGTTATAGGGAGGCAGTCACACCTCAGGTAAAAGAAGAAGGTAGATGGGTTACCGTCAGGGGAAGGAGAGGGAACCAGCAGGCAGTGCAGGGATCCCCTGTGGCCGTTTCCCTCAACAACAGGTATACCGTTTTGGATACTGTTGGGGGAGACGACTTAGCAGGGGTAGGCAATGGGATACAGGTCTCTGGCGCAGAGTCTGTCCCTGTTGCTCAGAAGGGAAGGGGTAAGAGGAGCAGAGCATTAGTTATTGGGGACTCCATAGTTAGGGGAACAGATAGGAGGTTTTGTGGGAACGAGAGAGACTCACGGTTGGTGTGTTGCCTCCCAGGTGCCAGGGTACGTGATGTCTCGGATCGTGTTTTTGGGATCCTCAAGGGGGAGGGGGAGCAGCCCCAAGTCGTGGTATACATCGGCACCAACGACATAGGTAGGGAGACAGATGGGGATTTAAGGCAGAAATTCAGGGAGCTTGGGTGGAAGCTTAGAGCGAGAACAAACAGAGTTGTTATCTCTGGGTTGTTGCCCGTGCCACGTGCTAGCGAAGTGAGGAATAGGGAGAGAGAGGAGTTGAACACGTGGCTGCAGGGATGGTGTAGGAGGGAGGGTTTTGGTTTCCTGGATAATTTGGGGCTATTTCTGGGGTAGGTGTGACCTCTACAAACAGGATGGTCTTCACCTGAACCAGAGGGGTACCAATATCTTTGGGGGGAGATTTGCTAGTGCTCTTTGGGGGGGGGGGGGGGTTTAAGCTAATTCAGCAGGGGGATGGGAACCTAAATTGTAGTTCCAGTGTGCAGGATGTTGAGAGTAGTGAGGTCAGGGATAAGGTTATAAGGACACAAGAGGGCACTGGCAAGCAAGGGCTTGGTTTAAAATGTGTCTACTTCAACGCCAGGAGCATCCGGAATAAGGTGGGTGAGCTTGCAGCATGGGTTGGTACCTGGGATCTCGATGTTGTGGCCATTTCAGAGACATGGGTAGAGCAGGGACAGGAATGGATGTTGCGGGTTCCGGGATTTAGATGTTTCACTAAGAACAGAGAAGATGGTAAAAGAGTAGGGGGGGGGGGGGGTGATGTGGCATTGTTAATCAAGGAAAGTATTACAGCGGCAGAAAGGACGTTTGAGGACTCGTCTACTGAGGTAGTCTGGGCCGAGATTAGAAACAGGAGAGGAGAGGTCACCCTGTTGGGAGTTTTCTATAGACCTCCAAATAGTTCCAGAGATGTAGAGGAAAGGATAGCAAAGATGATTCTTGACAGGAGCGAGAGTAACAGGGTAGTGGTTATGGGGGACTTTAACTTTCCAAATATTGACTGGAAGTGCTATAGTTCGAGTACTTTAGATGGGTCTGTTTTTTTCCAGTGTGTGCAGGAGGGTTTTCTGACACAGTATGTAGACAGGGCAACCAGGAGCGATGCCACATTGGATTTGGTACTGGGTAATGAACCCGGCCAGGTGTTAGATTTAGAAGTTGGTGAGCACTTTGGTGATAGTGATCACAATTCGGTTAGGTTCACCTTAGCGATGGGCAGGGACAGGCATATACAGCAGGGCAAGAATTATAGCTGGGGGAAAGGAAATTATGATGCGATTAGGCAAGATTTAGGATGCGTAGGATGGGGAAGGAAACTGCAGGGGATGGGCACAATCGAAATGTGGAGCTTATTCCAGGAGCAGCTACTGCGTGTCCTTGATACGTATGTAGCTGTCAGGCAGGGAGGAAGTTGTCGAGCGAGGGAGCCGTGGTTTACTAAAGAAGTTGAAGCGCTTGTCAAGAGGAAGAAGAAGGCTTATGTTAGGATGAGACGTGCAGGCTCAGTTAGGGCGCTTGAGAGTTACAAGCTAGGCAGGAAGGATCTAAAGGGAGTTCTAAGAAGAGCAAGGAGAGGGCACGAGAAGTCATTGGCGCATAGGATCAAGGAAAACCCTAAGGCTTTCTATAGGTATATCAGGAATAAAAGAATGACTAGAGATAGGTTAGGGCCAATCAAGGATAGTAGTGGGAAGTTGTGTGTGGAATCGGAGGAGATGGGTAAGTGTTAACTGAATATTTTGCGTCAGTATTTACAGTGGAGAAAGAAAATGTTGTCGAGGAGAATACTGAGATACAGACTATTAGGCTAGATGGGATTGGGGTTCACAAGGAGGAGGTGTTCGCAATTTTGTAAAGTGTGAAAATAGATAAGTCCCCTGGGCCAGATGGGATTTATCCTAGTATTCTCTGGGAAGCCAGGGAGGAGATTGCAGAGCCTTTGTCCTTGATTTTTTTGTCGTCATTGTCGACAGGAATAGTGCCGGAAGACGGGAGGATAGCAAATGTTGTCCCCTTGTTCAAGAAGGGGAGTAGAGGCAGCCCTGGTAATTATAGACCTGTGAGCCTTACTTCGGTTGTGGCTAAAATGTTGGAAAAGTTTATAAGAGATATGATTTATAATCATCTTGAAAAGAATAAGTTCATTAGAGATAGTCAGCACGGTTCTGTGAAGTGTAGGTCGTTCCTCACAAACCTTATTGAGTTTTTTGACAAGGTGACCAAACAGGTGGATGAGGGTAAAGCAGTGGATGTGGTCTATATGGATTTCAGTAAGGCGTTTGATAAAGTTCCCCACGGTAGGCTATTGCAGAAAATACAGAAATATGGGATTGAAGGTGAATTAGTGCTTTGGATCAGACATTGGCTAGCTGAAAGAAGACAGAGGGTGGTGGTTGATGGTAAATGTTCATCCTGGAGTACAGTTTCGAGTGGTGTACCGCAAGGATCTGTTTTGGGGCCACTGCTGTTTGTCATTTTTATAAATGACCTGGATGAGGGTGTAGAAGGGTCGGTTAGTAAATTTGCGGATGACACTAACGTCGGTGGAGTTGCGGATTTTGCCGAAGGATGTTGTAGGTTACAAAGGGACATAGATAGGCTGCAGAGCTGGGCTGAGAGATGGCAAATGGAGTTTAATGCGGAAAAGTGTGAGGTGATTCACTTCGGAAGGAGTAACAGGATTGCAGAATACTGGGCTAATGGGAAGATTCTTGGTAGTGTAGATGAGCAGAGAGACCTTGGTGTCCAGGTACATAAATCCCTGAAAGTTGCCACCCAGGTTAATAGAGCTGTTAAGAAGGCATATGGTGTGTTAGCTTTTATTAGTAGGGGGATCGAGTTTTGGAGCCAGGAGGTCATGCTGCAGCTGTACAGAACTCTGGTGAGGCCGCACCTGGAGTATTGCGTGCATTTCTGGTCACGGCATTACAGGAAGGTTGTGGAAGCTTTGGAAAAGGTGCAGAGGAGATTTACTAGGATGTTGCCTGGTATGGAGGGAAGGTCTTACGAGGAATGGCTGAGGGACATGAGGTTGTTTTCGTTAGAGAGAAGCAGGAGAAGAGGTGACTTAATAGAGAAATATAAGATAATGAGAGGGTTGGACAGGGTGGATAGTGAGAGCCTTTTTCCTCGGATGGTGATGGCAAACACGAGGGGACATAGCTTTAAGTTGAGGGGTGATAGATATTGGACAGATGTCAGAGGTAGTTTCTTTACACAGAGAGTAGTAGGGGCGTGGAACGCCCTGCCTGCAACAGTAGTAGACTCGCCAACTTTAAGGGCATTTAAGTGGCCATTGGATAGACATATGGATGAAAAAGGAATAGTGTAGGTCAGATGGTTTCACAGGTCAGCGCAACATCGAGGGCTGAAGGGCCTGTACTGCGCTGTAATGTTCTATGTTCTATGTTCTATGTTCTATGAGTTAACATGCTTAATTCTACTACTACATAATGTTATTCCCGTCTGCAGTGGTTACCATATCGAATTGAATAATTCATTTGCAAACCTATTTCCCTGTATTTTGTTATCAAATCCAATATATCAATGATGTTTAATTGAGGCCCCAGTGTATTAATTTCCATATTCAATTTAAATTGAGGTATTTTTTCCCTTAGGTGCTGGTTAATAAATATAATAACATAATTAGCTGTAATATCCTTAAATGGGATATTAGCTTCAATGTCCAATTTGGCATTTCAGTGATGTTTTAACGCATGTATTATAATCACGAACAATTAAACGAATTAATTTATCATCTAATGTTTTTGTTGCATGCAATGTAACAATTAACTGCAACTATATATCCTGTGTATCAGTGATCTGGTACAACATTACAATTAATTGCCCCTTTCTTCCCTTGTACATTGGTTACCATGTACACTTAAACAATTGTAAATTATTCACCTGTAACTTGTTATCAAACACAGTATCATAATTAACTGTAAATAGATAGCCTGTGTATGAGTTTTCAAGCCCAATTTAACAAGAACTGGAACTTTATTCCACTATGTATCAGTGATCAAGACTAATTTGGTATTTGCCTGCAATTTTATTTCTTTGTGTATTCATTATCATGACCAATTTAACGATTAAACATAACTCAATTTTATCACAACAAACCTATGTCTGCTTTCTAATTTCCAAATGAACAACCAGCTGTAGTTTATAACTGGTTGATAACTGTTTCTCAAGAAGCATTTTGCTATTAACTAACTCTATTCGCCAATGTATTAGTTATAAACATTTGAGTAATTTACTTCCACTTTATTCTACTGTCAATTGGCCATAAAACTCAAATGAACTTCCAAATGCAAATTTCTTCCCCTATGTATATTCTCAGTTTCAAATTCATAACTAAATATAGTCTTTACACCATGATATTTTTTAAAAATCAAGCCCAACATAACAAGTGTGTTATTTATCATATCCAATGTAATGAATAACTGCAACTTCATTTGAAATTGTTCACTTTGGCAGGAAGAATAATAAAAATCAGAGTATGACTTAATCGGAGAATGACTGCAGAACTCCAAGGTGCAGAGGGATCACGTTGTTCTCGTGCAGGAGTCACAGAAAGGCAGTATGCAGGTACAGCAAGCCATAAAGAAAGCTAATGGAATGTTATACTTTATTCCAAAGGGAAGTTAAAATAAAAGTAAGAATGTTATGCTTCCGTTATACAAGGCATTGGTGAGATCACATCTCTAATATTGTCTGCAGTTTTGGTTTCCTTATTTAAGGAAAGATGTAAATGTGTTGGAGGCAGTTCGGAGGACGTTTACTGGATAGATACCTGGAATAAGCGGGTTGTCTTAAGAGTAAAGGTTGGGCAGACTGGGCCTGTTTTCACTAGAGTTTAGAAGAGTGAGGGGAGACGTGATTGAAGTACATAAGATCCTGAACGGCCTTGACAAGGAGGCGATGGAAACAATGTTCCTCTTGCAGTCCAGACCTAGTGGGAACTGTTTCAAAATTAGGGGCGCCCTTTGAGGACAGAGATGAGGAGATTTATTTTTCTCTTTGAGGGTTGTGCGACTTTGGACCTCTCTGCTTCAGATGGTGGTGGAGGCGGGGTCGTTGAATAATTTTAAGGTGGGGTAGATAAAGAACAAAGAACAAAGAAAATTACAGCACAGGAACAGGCCCTTCGGCCCTCCAAGCCTGTGCTGATCCAGATCCTCTAGCTAAACATGTCGCCTGTTTTCTCAGGGTCTGTATCTCTTTGCTTCCTGCCAATTCATGTATCTGTCTAGATACATCTTAAAAAACGCTATCGTGCCCGCGTCTACCACCTCCGCTGGCAACACATACCAGGCACCCACCACCCTCTGCGTAAAGAACTTTCCACGCTTATCCCCCTTAAACTTTTCCCCTTTCACTTTGAACTCGTGACCCCCAGTAATTGAATCCACCACTCTTGGAAAAGGCTTTTTGCTATCCACCCTGTCCATACCTCTCATGCTTTTGTACACCTCAATCAGGTCCCCCCTCAACCTCCGTCTTTCTAATGAAAATAATCCTAATCTACTCAACCTCTCTTCATAGCTAGCGCCCTCCATACCAGGCAACATCCTGGTGAACATCCTCTGCACCCTCTCCAAAGCATCTACATCCTTATGGTGATGTGGCGACCAGAACTGCATGCAGTATTCCAAATGTGGCCGAACCAAAGTCTTATACAACTGTAACATGACCTGCCAACTCTTGTACTCAATACCCCGTCCGATGAAGGAAGGCATGCCGTATGCCTTCTTGACCACTCTATTGACCTGCGTTGCCACCTTCAGGGAACAATGGACCTGAACACCCAAATCTCTCTGTACATCAATTTTCCCCAGGACTTTTCCATTTACTGTATAGTTCACTCTTGAATTGGATCTTCCAAAATGCATCACCTCGCATTTGCCCTGATTGAACTCCATCTGCCATTTCTCTGCCCAACTCTCCAATCTATCTATATTCTGCTGTATTCTCTGACAGATAGATTCTTGTAAAGCAAGTAGATCAAATGTTATCGCAGGTAGATGGGAGTGTGGATTTTGAGACACAAACAGACCAGCCATGATCTTATTGAATGGTGGAGCAGAGTAGAGGGGCCGAATGGTCTGTTTATGCTCCTAATTCATATATTCGTAGTGTTCATGTTCCTCTGTACATTGGTTGTCATTTCCAATTTACCAATGACCTCAAAAATTATTCCCATTAGTATGTGTTATCAAACCCGATTTAACTGTCAGCTTTACCTTTATCCCTCTGTGCATTCAGCATTGTCGTCAATATCTAAAATATTTTTTGCAGCTTTGTAGCTGTGTAATTGTTATTAGGAACAATTGAACCATTAACGATAACATTATAAACAGTGTATCCCTTATCAAATCTAATATAATAGTTAACTGTAACTTTGTTGCTCTGTGTATTGGCGATCCGCTCCAATTGGGCAATTAACTGTAAATTTATTCTTCTGCATATTAGTTGTCAAGAACAATTTCACAGTTAAATGCAACTTAACTCCCATTAATAATGCTTAGTAAATTTTGTTCAGCCATTAAAGGAAAAGTAAAATACTGTGGGTCTCGGAAATCTGAATTGAAAACAATTCCAATGTGAGGTCATGAAGCTGAAACTTTAACTCGGTATATCTTTATATATTGGTGTTGCGAGACCTGCTGAGTCTCTCTGGCGTTTTGTGTTTTATATTTATACCTGTGCATTGTCGATATAACAGTTATCTCAAACGTTATTGCTCTGAGAACTATTATCAGGCCCAACATAGAAAGTAGCTTATTTCAATACATGACTACGGAACAACTAACTGCAAAATTATCCCTCTGTGTTTGCTTTTCAGGACCAATGTAACGATTAAAATGCATATTTCAATTGCAGATAAATAGTTACGTCTAATATAAAAATTAACTGTAGTTTGTTCACCTGAATATTATTTTCATGAGCAATTTGCCAATTAACAGTAATTATATTCACCTGTGCATTTGGCGTTATGAGAAGTTTGACGATGAATTGTCAGTTTATTGCTCTGTGCAGTTGTTGTCAAGCCGATGTTAAAGATGATTGTTAAAATATTAGTGACCCCCGAGGACAGCTGACTGACACAACGGTATTTGACTCATGGAATCCAGGCAGAGAAAACTGTCTCCACTGAATGCGCTAAACCCAGGAAGAACAGACCGACCCCTTTGTCTCTGTGTCACTAAACACAGAGGAGAGAGAAGCCCGAGTCCATTGCCCCTTGCATGGCTCACCCAAGGGGGAACAGTAGACTGACCCACTGTGTCTGTATCATTGACTCCGGGGAGAGCAGACTGGTCCCAATGTGTCTATATCACTGACCTGAGGAGAGCAGACTGACCCGTCTATGTCTGAATCATTGTGTCGGGGAAAGCCGACTGACCCCATTGTGTCTGTATTATTGATCCCAGGGAGAGTGCAGACTGACTCCAACCGGTCAGTATCACTGATCCCGGGGGGGGGGGGGGGCGGGCGGGGGCAGACTGACCCTCGGTTTCTGTATCACTGACTCCGGGGAAAGCATACAGACCCCACTGTGTCTTTATCACTGACCCCAGGGAGAACAAACTGTCCCCACTGTCTCTCTATCACTGATCCCCGGGAGAGCAGATTGGCCAAAATGTCTGTATCACTGGCTCCGGAGAGAACAGACAGACCCTTTGTGTCTGTATCATTATTAAAGAATCTCCACAGCGAGACTGACTGATTGGGTTTGTTATTATAATATCTCCTCAAGCAGAGTCACAGAGTGGGTCTGTTATGAGAGTATCTCCACAGGGAGAGTCACTGAATGTATCTGTTATTATTCTATATCCACAGAAAGAATCACTGATGGGTCTGTTATCATGGTATCTGACCCAGGAGAGTCACTGAGTGTGTCTGTTAATATAGGATCTCCAGAAGGCAAATTACTGAGTGGGTCTGATATTATAGTATCTCCACAGGAAGTGTCAGTTACTGGGTCCATTACTATGGTATCAGAACACGGAGATTGACTGTTCGGTTCTGTTCTTGTAGAATCTCTGCAGGGAGACTCACTGAGTGGGTCAGTAATTGTCGTATCTCCACAGGGAGAGTCACTGAGTGGGTCTGTTATTATAGTATCTCCACAGGGAGAGTCAGTGAGTGGGTCTGTTAATATAGTATCTCCAAAAGGAGAGTCACTGTGTGGGTCTGTTATTATAGTATCTCCACAGGGAGAGTCACTGAGTGGGTCTGTTATTATGGTATCTCCACAGGGAGCGACACTGTGTGGGTCTGTTGTTATAGTATCTCCAGGAGGAGGGTTACTATGTGGTCTGTTGTTATAGTATCTCCACTAGGAGAATCACTGTGGGTCTGTTATTATAGTACCTCCACTAGGAGAGTCACGGTGAAAGTTTGTTATTATCGTATCTCACTTGGAGAGCCTCTGAGTGGGCCTGTAATTATAGTATGTCTACAGCGAGAGTCACTGAGTGGGTTGTTATAATCTCTCCACAGGGAGAGTCACTGTGTGGGACTGTTGTTATAGTATCTCCAATGGAGAGTCACTATGGGTCTGTTATTATAGTAACTCTACTAGGAGTGTTCCGGTGTGGGTTTGTTTTTATAGTATCTCCACTAGACTGTGTGGCTTTGTTAATATAGTATCTCCACAGGGAGAGTCACTATGTGGGTTTATTATTATAGCATCTCCATTAGGAGAGTCACGGTGTGGGCCTGTTATTATAGTATCTCCGCAGGGAGAGTCAGTGAGTGGGTCTGTTACTATAGTATCACCACTAGGCGAGAAACGGTGTGGGCCTGTTATTATATTATCTCCACAGGCAGAGTCACTGAGTGAGTTGTTACAGAATCTCCACAGGTAGAGTCACTGAGTGGGTCTGTTAATATACTATCTCCAAAAGGAGAGTCACTGTGTGGGTCTGTTATTATAGTATCTCCACAGGGAGAGTCAGTGAGTGGGTCTGTTATTATAGTATCTCCACAGGGAGAGTCAGTGAGTGGGTCTGTTATTATAGTATCGCCACAGGGAGAGTCAGTGAGTGGGTCTGTTAATATAGTATCTCCAAAAGGAGAGTCACTGAGTGGCTCTGTTATTATAGTATCGCCACAGGGAGAGTCACTGAGTGGGTCTGTTAATATAGTATCTCCAAAAGGAGAGTCACTGTGTGGGTCTGTTATTATAGTATCTCCACAGGGAGAGTCAGTGAGTGGGTCTGTTAATATAGTATCTCCAAAAGGAGAGTCACTGTGTGGGTCTGTTATTATAGTATCTCCACAGGGAGAGTCACTGAATGTATCTGTTATTACTCTATCTGCACAGAAAGAATCACTGATGGGTCTGTTATCATGGTATCTGACCCAGGAGAGTCAATGAGTGTGTCTGTTAATATAGGATCTCCAGAAGGCAAATCACTGAGTGGGTCTGATATTATAGTATCTCCACAGGAAGTGTCAGTTACTGGGTCCATTACTATGGTATCAGAACGCGGAGATTGACTGTTCGGTTCTGTTCTTGTAGAATCTCTGCAGGGAGATTCACTGAGTGGGTCAGTAATTGTCGTATCTCCACAGGGAGAGTCACTGAGTGGCTCTGTTATTATAGTATCGCCACAGGGAGAGTCAGTGAGTGGGTCTGTTAATATAGTATCTCCAAAAGGAGAGTCACTGAGTGGCTCTGTTATTATAGTATCGCCACAGGGAGAGTCACTGAGTGGGTCTGTTAATATAGTATCTCCAAAAGGAGAGTCACTGTGTGGGTCTGTTATTATAGTATCTCCACAGGGAGAGTCAGTGAGTGGGTCTGTTAATATAGTATCTCCAAAAGGAGAGTCACTGTGTGGGTCTGTTATTATAGTATCTCCACAGGGAGAGTCAGTGAGTGGGTCTGTTATTATGGTATCTCCACAGGGAGAGTCAGTGAGTGGGTCTGTTATTATGGTATCTCCACAGGGAGCGACACTGTGTGGGTCTGTTGTTATAGTATCTCCAGGAGGAGGGTTACTATGTGGTCTGTTGTTATAGTATCTCCACTAGGAGAATCACTGTGGGTCTGTTATTATAGTACCTCCAATCGGAGAGTCACGGTGAGAGTTTGTTATTATCGTATCTCACTTGGAGAGCCTCTGAGTGGGCCTGTAATTATAGTATGTCTACAGCGAGAGTCACTGAGTGGGTTGTTATAATCTCTCCACAGGGAGAGTCACTGTGTGGGACTGTTGTTATAGTATCTCCAATGGAGAGTCACTATGGGTCTGTTATTATAGTAACTCTACTAGGAGTGTTCCGGTGTGGGTTTGTTTTTATAGTATCTCCACTAGACTGTGTGGCTTTGTTAATATAGTATCTCCACAGGGAGAGTCACTATGTGGGTTTATTATTATAGCATCTCCATTAGGAGAGTCACGGTGTGGGCCTGTTATTATAGTATCTCCGCAGGGAGAGTCAGTGAGTGGGTCTGTTACTATAGTATCACCACTAGGCGAGAAACGGTGTGGGCCTGTTATTATATTATCTCCACAGGCAGAGTCACTGAGTGAGTTGTTACAGAATCTCCACAGGTAGAGTCACTGAGTGGGTCTGTTATTATAGTATCTCCACAGGGAGAGTCAGTGAGTGGGTCTGTTCATATAGTATCTCCAAAAGGAGAGTCACTGTGTGGGTCTGTTATTATAGTATCGCCACAGGGAGAGTCAGTGAGTGGGTCTGTTCATATAGTATCTCCAAAAGGAGAGTCACTGTGTGGGTCTGTTATTATAGTATCTCCACAGGGAGAGTCACTGAATGTATCTGTTATTCCTCTATCTGCACAGAAAGAATCACTGATGGGTCTGTTATCATGGTATCTGACCCAGGAGAGTCAATGAGTGTGTCTGTTAATATAGGATCTCCAGAAGGCAAATCACTGAGTGGGTCTGATATTATAGTATCTCCACAGGAAGTGTCAGTTACTGGGTCCGTTACTATAGTATCAGAACGCGGAGATTGACTGTTCGGTTCTGTTCTTGTAGAATCTCTGCAGGGAGAGTCACTGAGTGGGTCAGTAATTGTCGTATCTCCACAGGGAGAGTCACTGAGTGGGTCTGTTATTATTGTATCTCCACAGGGAGAGTCAGTGAGTGGGTCTGTTATTATAGTATCTCCACAGGGCGAGTCACTGAGTGGGTCTGTTATTATAGTATCGCCACAGGGGGAGTCACTGTGTGGGTCTGTTATTATAGTATCTCCAGGAGGAGAATCACTGTGTGGGTCTGTTATTATGGTATCTCCACAGGGAGAGTCACTGAGTGGGTCTGTTGTTATAGTATTTCCAGGAGGAGGGTCACTATGTGGTCTGTTGTTATAGTATCTCCACTAGGAGAGGCACTGTGAGTCTGTTATTATAGTACCTCCACTAGGAGAGTCACGGTGTGAGTTTGTTATTATCGTATCTCACTAGGAGAGCCTCTGAGTGGGCCTGTAATTATAGTATGTCCACAGGGATAGTCACTGAGTGGGTTGTTATAATCTCTCCACAGGGAGAGTCACTGTGTGGGACTGTTGTTATAGTATATCCAATGGAGAGTCACTATGGGTCTGTTATTATAGTAACTCTACTAGGAGTGTTCCGGTGTGGGTTTGTTTTTATAGTATCTCCACTAGGAGAATAATTGTGTGGCTTTGTTAATATAGTATCTCCACAGGGAGAGTCCCTATGTGGGTTTATTATTATAGAATCCCTATTAGGAGAGTCACGGTGTGGGCCTGTTATTATAGTATCTCCGCAGGGAGAGTCAATGTGTGTGTTTGTTATAATAGTATCTCCACTAGGAGAGTCACTGACTGGGTCTGTTATTGTAGTATCTCCACTAGGAGAGTCACTGAGTGGGTCTGTTATTATATTATCTCCACAGGGTGAGTCACTCTGTGGGTTTGTTATTGTGATATCTGCACAGGGAGAGTCACAGTGTGGGTTTGTTATTATAGTATCTCCACAGGAAGAGTCTCTGTGTGGGTTTGTTATTATAGTATCTCCACAGGGAGAGTCTCTGTGTGGGTTTGTTACTATAGTATCTCCACTAGGAGAGTCATTGAATGGGCCTGTTATTATAGTATCTCCACTTGGAGAGTCATTGTGTGGGTCTGTTATTATAGTATCTCCACGAGGAGAATAACTGTATGGGTTGTTAATATAGTAAGAAAGAGAATAAGAAGGGAGGTTTTCGGCATAGAGTCAGCGATAAACTCCGGAGATCAAACATCGTGGAAGTGGAAGACCCTGCGTGAGCAACGCGGTAAAGACATAAAAGAGAGAGAGAACAGAACGCCTGGTCAGCGTTAACTCTCCCTTTTTCGGGTGTTATCATTTGTTTTCTGTGACTAGGTTATTAACTATATGACTCAGTTTGAGTTGCATGCTCTTGTCTAACTAACTGTATAAGCCTTATTCTTACATTGTACAACAACGTGAATAAAGTAAATTGATAGTTAAAGAAGGGACTGAGTTTACTCCTCTTTGTACTAAGCCATTAACTGTAGCCGGTGGATTAAGTGGACGGTGGCTCTCCTGTTACCCCGATATCACAAACACCCAGCCTGAGCCTGAATTAAGAGGACGTTGTCCCACGTGATGGCCAGGATCAAGTGGGTGCATGGAATATAGGGGCCAAGGAAGAGTTGACTCCACTCCACGGTTTACATAATTGGCGTCCCTGGGTGGGCTCGAGGATAAATCTCTCTGTTGAATCAGCGGGAGACTCGAGCCGAACCGAATCGGCAAAGTACAGAGAGAACAGGAACTTAGGGGTTAATTTGTAGCGACGAACATAAGATGACGAAACAAAGGAAATCTCCAAGCCCTGGAGACTTGGATTGTTATGATTGGAAGGGATTCCTCCAAAAATACGTAATAGGGAAGTGGCCAGAATACAGAGAATGTGCCGGTCACACTAGCGACAAGGGAAAACCCGTAGGCGAAGCCATTTGGAAGATTTCACAAGCACAGATGTTAGCTAGGAAATTTTAAAACATACAGAAGTCGGTAGCTATCGGCTGTTTAATTGAGGAATGGATAGAATGCCAACAGCGGGCTAAGAATGAGCAGAACAGACTCGAGGAAGAGATTTAAAAGATCCGTGAGGAAGCAGCCTGCTTTAGTGAAAAAGTAACTGATTTGCAGAGACAGAGAAGTGCGGATTTGATGCATATGAACCAATATCAGTTACAATGTGAAAAACTAGAAACGGAAAAATGTAGGTGAGAGGGAGAAGCCCAAGCAGCTAAAGCTGAGGTGGAAGGATGGAAGCAGCAATGTAGTGATTTAAAAACTGCCATGAATGTGATTCAGAGAGCAGGTCAGGAAAAGAGAAGTAATACAGGTGATCACACAAAGTGTCAAAAGTACATAGCGAGACTGCAAGAGCAGCTAGCCATGCAGAGAGGTATAATCTGTGCTTTTGCACCCGAAGAAAGTGAGGAGAACAGTGAAGGGGGCATAGATTGGAATGAGTTAGCAGACGAAGCGGCTAGATACGGCCATGATGACGGAGACCGTCTACCCGAGGATCCTCCGCCAGCATTTGAGCCAGAGCCAAAGGAGCCATGAGCCCCCATGGCCCCGCTTTGTAACCACTAGGGCAGCGATAGGGGCAGATGGCCAGGTGGCACCTGGCCCGCATATGACATATTCCACTCCAATGGTGGTACAGCAATTGAGGGATATTGCGAAAAATATTGGCAAATTAATTATAATGTTCCCACACCCACACATACACTCCGCCCTACCAGAGGAGCAAAAACTCGGTAGAGGCACAAATGTGGCTTTAAAAGAACAAGTATTAAACGTCATGGCCGCTAACAGAGGGGACCCAGTTGAGACGCTGACGAAATGCTATCAAAGAAAAGGTGAACACCCTGTCGCGTTTGCAGCCCGCATCTAGGCGGTGTTTCAAGGGGTATGTGGCGCAAACCTAGATAGAGCAAATCCGATGCCAGAGATTAGAAACCGATGGCTGAGAACGCTGGTGTTGCATGGCACTGAGGAGTCAAGAAGAGAACTAGATCAATTTAATCCCTCTGATGACACGCTCACAGAGGCTTGGGTACTCAGGAGGATGGTTAGAGCATGGGAGGAAGAAATAACAAAATTCTCCAAGGCCCCTGGGGGAAAGGCGATGCCTGTAAAGATCAGACAATAACCTGGAGAAATGAAGGGAGGGGAACGACACAAGGGGCACCCCACCCAGCCTTTCAAACAGGAGGAAGGGGCAGTGTCATTGGGAGATGATCCGTCCCAGGAACAGGGAGAATTCCGGGCGGACAGACCCACTGCTGTAATTGTGGCCAGGAGGGACATTTCAAAAGAGAATGCCCAAACCCGAGACGAGAAAATGTAGGTCAGGGAGGAGGCCAGAACAAACGCCACAGCCTACCCGTGGAAGGACCGAATCCGTAAAATCCTCAATGTGATATACTAGAGATAGCACTGTCTTCGGGGTTGTACCCCAAACCACAATGACGGTCGCATGCCTCTCCTTTATGGGTGTGTAACACGTAGTGGGATAACACAGGGAGATCTGTAGTGAATGGAAGGTTGGAGGCCGCCCTGTCACATTCCTTTGGCACACTGGAGGATCCCGAACCACCGTAAACACCACCAATGTTAGTAAAGTAGATTGTAAAATTCAAAGTAAACTTGTTTTAAACGGATTCACAGGACATTCACAAGTGGAATATGTGAGCATACCGTTGGAAGTCAGTGTTGGGGACGTAGCAATAGAGCACCCAGTGGTTCTCATTAAGTTACCCAGAGAACAAGAAGATATATTAGAGTGCGATTATATGGCTAAAGTGCGACTCTGTTTTGACCCTGCTAATTGCGCGATTTGGCAAATGCCCTTGGGCATGGGTAGTATAGATCACACATCCGTCCCAGTGGGGGAATACCAGGATAGGATATGCACTTTCGGGGAAATGTGGACAAGATCAGAAGAAATGAGTAGCGATAGTGAAGGACAGGGTGGCACAGTGGCGCAGTGGTTAGCACCGCAGCCTCACAGCTCCAGGGCCCCGGGTTCAATTCCGGGTACTGTCTGTGTGGAGTTTGCAAGTTCTCCCTGTGTCTGCGTGGGTTTCCTCCGGGTGCTCCGGTTTCCTCCCACTGCCAAAGACTTGCAGGTGATAGGTAAATTATCTGTTATAAATTGCCCCTAGTGTAGGTATGTGGGAGGGCATATGGGATTACTGTGGGGTTAGTTTAGATGGGTGGTTGTTGGTCGGCACAGACTCGGTAGGCCGAAGGGCCTGTTTCAGTGCTGCATCTCTAAATAAAAAATAAAATAAAATAAAATAATAAAACAACAAATTATCACACGGAATTTAGTAGTATTTGCTCGACATAAACATGATTGTGGGAAAATGACCGGGAGTGTGTGTATATAGGATCCATACCCCAAACCACAGAAGCAGTATGGTTTTCCGAAACCGGGAGAAAAGGAGGTGGGAAAGGTGATACAGAGTTTGCTACTACAAGGCATACTAAGACCAGTCGCCTCCACTAACAAATCGCCTATTTGGCCGGTGAGGAAAGCAGACGGTAGCTGGCGACTAACGATAGAACATAGAACATAGAAAAATACAGCACAGAACAGGCCCTTCGGCCCACGATGTTGTGCCGATCCTTTGTCCTCTGTCAAGGACAATTTAATCTATACCCCATCATTCTCCTTTATCCATATACCTATCTAAAAGCCGTTTGAAAGTCCCTAAAGTTTCTGACTCAACAACTTCCCCAGGCAAGGCATTCCATGCCCCGACCACTCTCTGGGTAAAGAACCTTCCCCTGACATCCCCCTTATATCTCCCACCCTTCACCTTAAATTTATGACCCCTTGTAACGCTTTGCTCCACCCGGGGAAAAAGTTTCTGACTGTCTACCCTATCTATTCCCCTGATCATCTTATAAACCTCTATCATGTCACCCCTCATCCTTCTCCGTTCTAATGAGAAGAGGCCTAGAATGTTCAGCCTTTCCTCGTAAGACTTATTCTCCATTCCAGGCAACATCCTGGTAAATCTCCTCTGCACCCTCTCCAAGGCTTCCACATCCTTCCTAAAATGAGGCGACCAGAACTGCACACAGTACTCCAAATGAGGCCTTACCAAGGTCCTGTACAGCTGCATCATCACCTCACGGCTCTTAAATTCAATCCCTCTGCTAATGAACGCTAACACCCCATATGCCTTCTTCACAGCCCTATCCACTTGAGTTGCAACTTTCAACGATCTATGCACATAGACCCCAAGGTCTCTCTGCTCCTCCACATGCCCAAGAACCCTACCGTTAACCCAGTATTTTGCATTCGTGTTTGTCCTTCCAAAATGGACGACCTCACACTTTTCAGGGTTAAACTCCATCTGCCACTTTTCAGCCCAGCACTGCAACCTATCCAAGTCCCTTTGCAGACGACAATAGCCCTCCTCGGTATCCACAACTCCACCAACCTTTGTATCATCTGCAAATTTACTGACCCACCCTTCGACTTCCTCATCCAAGTCGTTAATAAAAATCACAAACAGGAGAGGACCCAGAACTGATCCCTGTGGCACGCCACTGGTAACTGGGCTCCAGGCTGAGTATTTACCATCTAAGACCACTCTCTGCCTTCTATCAGTTAGCCAATTCTTAATCCAACTGGCCACATTCCCCACTATCCCATGCCTCCTGACTTTCTCCATAAGTCTACCATGGGGGACCTTATCAAATGCCTTACTAAAATCCATGTACACCACATCCACTGGTTTACCCTCATCCACTTGCTTGGTCACCTGCTCAAAGAATTCAATCAGGCTTGTGAGGCAAGACCTACCCCTCACAAAACCGTGCTGACTGTCCCGAATCAAGCAGTGTCTTTCCAGATGCTCAGAAATCCTATCCCTCAGCACCTTTTCCATCAACTTGCCTACCACCGAAGTAAGACTAACTGGCCTGTAATTCCCAGGGTTGTTCCTATTCCCTTTCTTGAACAGGGGCACAACATTTGCCACCCTCCAATCACCTGGTACCACCCCCGTCAACAGAGAAGATGAAAAGATCATTGCCAGCGGCTCTGCAATTTCATCCCTTGCTTCCCATAACATCCTTGGATATACCCCGTCAGGCCCGGGAGACTTGTCTATCTTCAAGTTATTCAAAAACCCCAACACATCTTCCCTCCTAACGAGCACTTCCTCGAGCTTACCAGTCTGTTTCACACCGTCCTCTTCAGTAATACACCCCTTCTCATTCGTAAATACCGAAGAGAAGTACTCATTCAAAACCTCACTTATCTCTTCCGGCTCAACACACAGTCTCCCGCTATTGTCCTTGACCGGACCTACGGTCCCCCTAGTCATCCTCATATTTCTGACATACGCGTAAAAGGCCTTGGGGTTTTCTTTTATCCTACCCGCCAAGCATTTTTCATGCCCTCTCTTAGCTCTCCTAATCCCTTTCTTCAGATCCTTCCTGGCCATCTTGTATCCCTCCAGAGCTATGCCTGTGCCCTTTTTCCTCAACCTTATATACGCATCCTTCTTCTTCCTAACAAGACTCTCAACCTCTCTTGTCAACCACGGTTCCCTCACATGACCATCCCTTCCCTGTCTGACAGGGACATGCTTATCAATGGCCCCTACTATCTGCTCCTTGAAAAAGTTCCACATTTCGACCGTGCCCTTCCCTGCCAGCATATGCTCCCAACTTATGCTCCTCAGTTCCTGCCTGACAGCATCATATCTACCCTTCCCCCAATTGTAAACCTTGCCCTGTTGCACATACCTATCCCTCTCCATTACCACAGTGAATGCTACAGAATTGTGATCACTATCTCCAAAGTGCTCGCCCACCAACAGCTCTATCACTTGCCCTTGACTATCAAGAATTAAATAAGGTAACCCCGTTAACGGCCCCCACTGTAGCAACTAGCCCAGAGACGGCAGTTAAACAAAATGAGGACGCACAGTGGTTCACAGTTTTCGACATGAGTAACGGTTTTTGGTCTATTCCACTGGAGAAAGAATGCCAGTCTAAATTTGCGTTTACCTTTCAAGGACAACAATATACATGGACCGCCCTGCCACAGGGATTTCATATTTCCCCGTCTATATTTCACCAACGTCTAAGGGAAGGGTTAAAAAGTTTCGCAAAGCCTGAATGTTTGGTGCAGTATGCAGACGATTTGCTGCTACAAACTGAAATGGAACAGGAACATTATCAGCTACTAAGTGAATTGCTACAATTGTTACACGAATTGGGACTAAAAGTAAACCCTAAAAAAGCGCAGGTTATGAAACAGAAGGTTACTTACTTGGGAATGATCTTGACACCGGGAAAGAGAGAAATTGACTAATGAAGGGTGGTAGCGGTTGGTAGACTCCCTGTCCCGAGGGATGTAAAATGGTTGAGATCTTTCCTGGGTTTGGTGAGATATTGCAGGGACCACATTGATGGATTAGCTGCAAAAGCGGCCCCATTAATGGAGCTATTGAAAAAGAATGTGACGTGGGAGTGGAAAACTGAACATACACAGGCCATTTCAGATTTAAAGCAGGCACTAGCTGCTGCGCCTGCTCTGAAAACCCCAAATCCAACTGAGCCGTTTCCATTGGAGGCAGCTACCACAGACACCACCCTCTCAGCAGTTCTGTTACAGGAGACACACGGGAAATTGAAACCAGTAGCGTATGCCTCGCGTCTGCTTTCACTGGTAGAGCAGGGGTGTACAACGTGTGAGAAACACTTGTTAGCAGTTTTTTGGGCAGTACAGTATTTTACTTACATCGTGGGACTGTATCTCCACTGGAAGAGTCACTGTGTGGGTTTGTTATAGTATCTCCACTTGGAGAGTCACTGTGTGGGTTTGTTATAGTATCTCCACTTGGAGAGTCACTGTGTGGGTTTGTTATAGTATCTCCACTTGGAGAGTCACTGTGTGGGTTTGTTATAGTATCTCCACTTGGAGAGTCACGCTGTGGATTTGTTATTATAGTATCTCAACTAGAAGAGTCACTGAGTGGGTCTGTTATAATAGTATCTCCATTCGGAGAGTCACTGTGTGGGTTTGTTAGTATAGTGACTTCACTAGGAGAGTCATTGCGTGGGTCTATTATTATAGTATCTCCACCAGGAGTGACACTGAGTGTGTCTGTTATTATTGCACGTCCACTTGGAAAGTAACGGTGTGAGTCAGTTATTATAGTACCTCCACAGGGAGAGTCACTGAGTGGGTCTGTTATGATAGTCACTCCTCTCGGAGAATAACTGTGTTGGTTTGTTAATATAGTATCTCCACAGGGCGTGTCACTATGTGGGCCTGTCATTATAGTATCTCTGCAGGGATAGTCACTGAGTGGGTCTTTTATTATAGTATCTCCACAGGGAGAGGCACTGAGTGTGTCTGTTATTATTGTATGTCCACAGGGAGAGTCACTGTGTGGGTCTGTTGTTGTAGTATGTCCACGAGGAGAGTCACGGTGTGGGACTGTTATTATAGTATCTCCACTGGGCTAGTCACTGAGTGGGTCTGTCATTATAGTATCTCCACTGGGTGAATAACTGTGTTGGTTTGTAAATTATAGTATCTCCACAGGCAGAGTCACTGTTTGGGTCTGTGATTATAGTATCTCCACCAGGAGAGTCATAGTATTGGTCTGATATTATAGTATCTGCACCAGGAGATTCAATGAGTGGGTCTGTTATTATAGTATCTCCAACAGGACAATCACTGCGTGGGGTTGTTATTATAGTATCTCTACAGGGAGAGTCACTGTGTGGGTCTGTCATTACAGTATCTCCACAGGGAGAGTCACCGGGTAGGGTTGTTCGTCTAGTATCTCCACGGGGAGAATCACTGTTTGGGATTATTATTATCGTATTCGCCACTAGGAGAGTCATTGTATCGGTCTGTTATTATAGTATCTCCACTAGGATTGTCACAATGCGGGTCTTTTATTCTCATATCTCCATAGGGAGACTCACTGCATGGGTCTCTTATTATAATATCTCCACAAGGAGAATCATTGTGTGGGTCTGCTATTACTCTATCTCCACTCGGAGAGTCGCTGTGTGGGTCTGTAATTATAGTATCTCCACGAGGCGAGTCACTGCGTGAGTTTGTTAGTATATTGTCTACACTAGGAGAGTCACTGCGTGGGTTTATTGATATAGTATCTCCACTAGGAGAGTCACTGTGAGGGTTTGTTTTTATAATACCTGCTCTAGGATTGTCACTGTGTGGGTCTGTTATTATAGTATCTCCACAGGGAAACTCACTGTGTGGGTCTGTTATTGTAGTATCTCCACTGGGAGATTCACTGAGTGGGTCTGTTATGACAGTATCTCCACATGGAGAGTCACTGTGTGAGTCTGTTATTATCGTATCTCCACTCGGAGAATCACTGTGTCGGTCGTTATTACAGTATCTCCACTAGCAGAGTCACTGTGGGTCTGTTATGATCGTATCTCCACTGGGAGAGTCACTGAGTGGGTCTGTTATTATAGTATCTCCACTAGGACAGTCACGGTGTGGGCCTGTTATTATAGTATCTCCACTAGGAGTGTCATTGAGTTGGTCTGTTAATGTAGTATCTCCACAGGGAGAGTCACTGTGTTGGTTTGTTATTCTAATAACTCCACGAGGAGAGTCACTGAATGGGTATGTTGTTATAGTCTCTCCACCAGGAGAGTCACTGTGTGGGTCTCTTACAATAGTATCTCCACTAGGAGAGTCACTGTGTGGGTCTCTTACAATAGTATCTCCACTAGGAGAGTCACGGTGTGAGTCTGTTATCACAGTATCTCCAGTAGGAGAGTCACTGAGTGGGTTTGTTAGTATAGTGTCGTCACTCGGAGAGACATTGCGTGGGTCTATTATTATCGTTTCTCCACCAGGACAGTCGCTGAGTGGGTTGTTATTATAGTATCTCCACCGGGGGAGTGACGGTTTGGGTCTGTTATTTTAGTATCTCAAAAGGAGAATCAATGTGTGGGTTTGTTATTATACTATCTCCACTAGGATAGTCACGGTGTGGGACTGTTATTATAGTATCTCCACTAGGAGTGTCACTGAGTGGGTCTGTTATTATAGTATCTCCACAGGGAGAGTCACTGTGTTGGTTTGTTATTCTGGTATCTCCACCGGGGGAGTGACGGTTTGGGTCTGTTACTTTAGTATCTCAAAAGGAGAATCAATGTGTGGGTTTGTTATTATAGTATCTCCACTTGGAGAGTCACTTTAGGTCTGTTATTATAATACCTCCACGAGGAAAGTCACTGTGTGGGTGTGTTATTATACTATCTCCACTAGGATAGTCACGGTGTGGGACTGTTATTATAGTATCTCCACTAGGAGTGTCACTGAGTTGGTCTGTTATTATAGTATCTCCACAGGGAGAGTCACTGTGTTGGTTTGTTATTCTAGTATCTCCACGAGGAGAGTCACTGAGTGGGTATGTTGTTATAGTATCTCTACTAGGAGAGTCACTGTGGGGGGTTGTTATTATAATATCTACGCTCGGGGAGTCACTGAGTGGATCTGTTATTATAGTATCTCCACTAGGACAGTCACGGTGTGGGCCTGTTATTATAGTATCTCCACTAGGAGTGTCATTGAGTTGGTCTGTTAATGTAGTATCTCCACAGGGAGAGTCACTGTGTTGGTTTGTTATTCTAATAACTCCACGAGGAGAGTCACTGAGTGGGTATGTTGTTATAGTATCTGCACCAGGAGAGTCACTGTGGGGGGTTGTTATTATAGTATCTCCACTAGGAGTGTCACTGAGTTGGTCTGTTATTATAGTATCTCCAAATGGAGAGTCGCTGTGTGGGTCTGTTATTATGGTATCTCCACAGGGAGAGTCACTGTGTGGGTCTGCGAATATAATATCTCCACCTGGAGTATCACTGTGTGGGACTGTTATTATAGCATCACCACAGGGAGAATCACTGAGTGGGTCTGCGAATATAATATCTCCACCTGGAGTATCACTGTGTGGGACTGTTATTATAGCATCACCACAGGGAGAGTCACTGTGTGGGTCTGCGAATATAATATCTCCACCTGGAGTATCACTGTGTGGGACTGTTATTATAGCATCACCACAGGGAGAGTCACTGTGTGGGTCTGCGAATATAATATCTCCACCTGGAGTATCACTGTGTGGGACTGTTATTATAGCATCACCACAGGGAGAGTCACTGTGTGGATCTGCTATGATAGTATCTCCACAGGGAGAGTCACTGAGTGGGTCTGTTATTATAGTATCTCCACTAGGAGAGTCACTGAGTGGGTCTGTTATTATAGTATCTCCACAGGGAGAGTCACTGTGTGGGTCTGTTATTATAGTATCTCCACTAGGACAGTCTTCACAGGGAGATTCACTGTGTGGCTTTGTTATTTAGTATCACCAGTAGGAGAGTCACTGTGTGGGTCTGTTATTTTAGTATCTCCACTAGGAGAGTCACTGGGTGGGTATGTCATTATAGTCTCTCCATGGCTAGAGTCACTGTATGGCTCTATTATTATAGTATCTCCACTAGGGGAGTCACTGTGTGGATCTGTTATTTTAGTATCTCCACAGGGATTGTCACTGGATGGGTTGTTATAGTATCTCCGCAGGGTGAGTCACTGTGTAGGTCTGTTATTTTAATATCTCCACTAGGAGAGTCACTGTGTGGGTATGTCATTATCGTATCTCCACAGGGAGATTTGCTGTGTGGGACTTTTGCTTTATTATCTCCACTAGGAGAGTCACTGAGTGGCTCTGTTATTATATTATCTCCACAGGGAGTGCCACTGTTTGGGTTTGTTATTGTAGTATCTCCGCAGGGGGAATCACTGATGGGTCTGTTATTATAGTATCTCCATGGGGAGAGTCACTGAGTGGGTTTGTTATTGCAGTTTCTCCACAGGGAGAGTCACTGTCGGGGGTTGTTATTATAGTATCTCCACCAGGAGAATCAATGTGTGTGTTTGTTATTTTGTAACTCCGCAGGGAGAGTCACTGAGTGGTTTTGTTATTATAGTATCTCCAGTAGAAGAGTCACTTTGTGGCTCTGTTATTATGGTATCTCCACTGGGAAAGTCTCTGTGTGGGTCTATTATTATATTATCTCCACTAGGAGAGTTACTGTGTGGGTTTGTTTGTACAGTGTCTCCACGAGGAAAATCACTGTGTGGGTCTATTATTATAGTATCTCCACTCGGAGAGTCTGTTTGATTTTGTCATTATAGTATTTCCACAGGGAGAGTCACTGTTTGCGTTTGTTATTGTAGTATCTCCACAGGGAGAATCACTGATGGGTCTGTTATTATAGTATCTCCACTAGAAGAGTCACTGTGTGGGTTTGTTTGTATAGTGCCTCCACTTGGAAAGTCACTGTGTCGGCCTATTATTATAGTATCTCCACTCGGAGAGTCTGAGTGATTTTGTCATTATAGTATCTGCGCAGGGAGAGTTACTGTGTAGGTCTGTTATTATAGTATCTCCACAGGGCGAATAACTGTCTGGGTTTTTGTTGTAGTATCTCCACCAGGAGAGTCACTGTCTGAGTCTGTTATTATAGTATCTCCACTAGGAGAGTCGCTGTGTGCGTCTGTTGTTATAGTATCTCCACTAGGAGAGTCACTGTGTGGGTTTGCTTATATAGTGTCTCCACTAGGAGAGTCGCTGTGTGCGTCTGTTATTATAGTATCTCCACTAGAAGAGTCACTGTGTGGGTTTGTTTTTATAGTGCCTCCACTTGGAAAGTCACTGCGTCGGCCTATTATTATAGTATCTCCACTCGGAGAGTCTGAGTGATTTTGTCATTATAGTATCTGCGCAGGGAGAGTTACTGTGTAGGTCTGTTATTATAGTATCTCCACAGGCAGAGTCACAATTCGGGTTTGTTATTATAGTATCTCCACAGGGAGAATTACTGAGTGGGTCTGTTATTATAGTATCTCCACAGGGCGAATCACTGTGTGGGTTTGTTGTTGTAGTATCTCCACCAGGAGAGTCACTGTCTGAGTCTGTTATTATAGTGTCTCCACGAGGAGAGTCACTGTGTGGGTCTGTTATTATAGTATCTCCACTAGGAATATCACTGTGTCGGTTTGTTATTTTATTATCTCCATTCGGAGAGGCACTGTGTGGGTATGTTATTGTAGTATCTCCACTAGGAGAGTCACTGTGTGGGTTTGTTATTATTATATCTTCACATCGGTGAGTCACTGAGTGGCTCTGTTATTATGGTATCTCCACTAGGATTGTCACTATGTTGGTCTGTTATAATTGTATCTCCACTAGGAGAGGCACCGTGGGTCTGTTATTATAGTTTCTCCACATGGAAAGTCTCTGAGTGGGTCTGTTATTATTGTATCTCCACAGGAAGAGTCACTGAGTGGGTCTTTTATTATACTGTTGGAAAAGGTTATAAGAGACAGGATTTATAATCATCTTGAAAAGAATAAGTTCATTAGAGATAGTCAGCACGGTTTTGTGAAGGGTAGGTCGTGCCACACAAACCTTATTGAGTTTTTCGAGAAGGTGACCAAACAGGTGGATGAGGGTAAAGCAGTGGATGTGGTGTATATGGATTTCAGTAAGGCGTTTGATAAGGTTCCCCACGGTAGGCTATTGCAGAAAATACGGAAGTATGGGGTTGAAGGTGATTTAGAGCTTTGGATCAGAAATTGGCTAGCTGAAAGAAGACAGAGGGTGGTGGTTGATGGCAAATGTTCATCCTGGAGTTTAGTTACTAGTGGTGGACCGCAAGGATCTGTTTTGTGGCCACTGCTGTTTGTCATTTTTATAAATGACCTGGAAGAGGGTGTAGAAGGGTCGGTTAGTAAATTTGCGGATGACACTAAGGTCGGTGGAGTTGTGGATAGTGCCGAAGGATGTTGTAGGGTACAGAGGGACATAGATAGGCCGCAGAGCTGGGCTGAGAGATGGCAAATGGAGTTTAATGCGGAAAAGTGCGAGATGATTCACTTTGGAAGGAGTAACAGGAATGCAGAGTACTGGGCTAATGGGAAGATCCTTGGTAGTGTAGATGAACAGAGAGATCTTGGTGGCCAGGTGCATAAATCCCTGAAGGTTGCTACCCATGTTAATAGGGCTGTTGAGAAGGCATATGGTGTGGTAGCTTTTATTAGTAGGGGGGATCGAGTTTCGGAGCCACGAGGTCCAGCTGCAGCTGCACAAAACTCTGGTGAGACCGCACCTGGAGTATTGCATGCAGTTCTGGTCACTGCATTATAGGAAGGATGTGGAAGCTATGGAAAGGGTGCAGAGGAGGTTTACTAGGATGTTGCCTGGTATGGAGGGAAGGTCTTAAGAGGAAAGGCTGAGGGACTTGAGGTTGTTTTCGTTGGAGAGAAGGAGGAGGAGAGGTGACTTAATAGAGACATATAAGATAATCAGAGGGTTAGATAGGATGGATAGTGAGAGTCTTTTTCCTCGGATGGTGATGGCAAACACGAGGGGACATAGCTTTAAGTTGAGGGGTGATAGATATCGGACAGATGTCAGAGGTATTTTCTTTACTCAGAGAGTAGTCGGGGCGCGGAACGCCCTGCCTGCAACAGTAGTAGACTCGCCAACTTTAAGGGCATTTAAGTGGTCATTGGATAGACATATGGATGAAAATGGAACAGTGTAGGCCAGATGGTTTCACAGGTCGGCGCAACATCGAGGGCCGAAGGGCCTGTACTGCGCTGTAATGTTCTAATTCTAATACTATCTCCATTGGAAGAATCTCGGAGTCGTTCCTTGATTGTCATGTCGACACAGGGAGAGCTGCATAATCGGTTTGTTATTCAATTATCTCCAGAAGGAGACTGAAAGAGTGGGTCTGTTACTAGAGTATATCCGCCAGAAGATTCACTGAGAGGTTCTGCTATTATAGTTTCTGAACAGTGAGAGTGACTGAGAGTATCTTTTATTGCAGTATCTCTTTCTGCCTCACACTCCCCGCCTCTCCCTGACACTTACTTTCTCGCTGCCTCGCCATTTCTCTCTGTTCCTCTGTCTCTCTCCCCCTCCCTCTTTTACTTTGTCGTGCTCTATCTCTCTCTCCCTCTGCCGATGACTCTTTTTGCCTTTCCGTCACACTATCTCTGCCTTTCTCTAATTCTCTCTCTCTCTGCATTCTCTCTCTTTACCTCTGTCTCTCCCTCTTTCTGTGACTCTCAATCTGTCTCCCTTTGTCGCTCTCTGTCCCTATCCATCTCTCCCTGTCTTTCTGTCTCTCTCTATCTGTGTCTCCCTCTCTCTTTGTCTCTGTCTCTCCCTCTATCTCTGTCTCCCTAGGTCTCTGTCTCTCGCTCTTTCAGTCTCTCACCCCTCTCTTTATCTCTCACTCTTTGCAATGCCCCACTAGACACAGCCTGAAAATGACCCCTTTATTCCGGCTCTATTTCCTGTCCGTTAACCAGTTCTCAATCCATGCCAGTATATTCTCACCAATCCCATGTGCTCTCATTTTGTTTACTCGCCTATTCTGTGGGACTTGTTCAAAAACATTCTGAAAATCTAAATCTACCACAAACACCGACTCCCCCTTATCTAATCCGTTAATTGTTTCCTGAAAAAACTCCAAAATGTTTGTTAAGCATGATTTCCTTTTCATCACTCCATGTTTACTATGCACAATCCTACCATTATTTTCCAAGTGTCCACTGATCACATCCTTGATTATAAATTCAATAATTCCACAGAAGGAGCATGACTCTCTATCAAATCCGTGCTGTACCTGTCTGGGGATTGTTGATGGGAGAGTACAAACAAAGAGATCTAGGGCCAATGTTCTCAAGGGGAGGATTTAATGGTGCCTCATAATAGACCAGTTAGCAATGTTGGTGCTCCATAGATTAAAGTGGCAGTGGCAGAGTGGATACAACATTGACTAAAAGTGTGGTCAAAGAGTGGTTGTTTCACACTGCAGTGAGGTATACAGTGGGGTTCCCCTCCCCCATAAACCACCGAGGTTCATATTAGGACCACTGCTCTTTTTGATATGTATTAATGACTGGCAATTGGATTTACAGGACTTGCAGGTGATGGTGTTCCCTTGCGCCAACTGCCCTCGTCCTTCCAGGTGGCAGAGGTTGCGGGTTTGGAAGGTGCTTTTGAAGGAGCCTTGGTGAGTTCCTGCAGTGCATCTTGTAGATGGTACACACTGCTGGCACTGTGCGTCGGTGGTGGAAGGAGTCAATGTTTAAAATTATATTACTGCACTGGACAACGTCTCGGATTGTTACACTCGGCCAGGTCTTTGCTTATGCAGCGTTTCAGTTTCAACTGTATAACTGTACTCTGTTTCTAATACAATGGGCCCAGTATATTTTCCATTCCTCCTCTTTACCGACAATATCTGCATCATTCCCCCTCTTTTGTGAAGACAGACATAAGTATTCATGTTTGCTTTGGTATTTGGTGACAATGTTGACCCCGTGACAATTTTCCAAAGTGCGATGAATAAATACGATAATATCTGATTGCAACGCAGAGTGGGAGCTCCCTCAACTTTATATCTGTAGAGGGGGACATCCATTTAAACATGGAGGGACCTTCCCTATTTTAAATTTGTTGCGGGCGAACTCCCGCCATTGTATATTGAGAGAGGAAAAGTGCTTGCCTCTGTCACTGGTTGCATAAAGTAATCCCGGGGTCCCCACACAGTCTATATTCCCATCCCCCTGTTTCTGAAGTGTCTCAGGGTCTCCTGGCACTTTCTATCTCTTTGCTTATGTCTCTGTCTTTGTCTCTCTCTCTCTCTATCCCTATCTCTCTTTTATCTCATCATTTCTATCTCTCCCCATCTCTCCATGACTCTGCCTATGTCGCTCTCTATCACTCTCCCCAATATGTTGGCTATCATTAGGGGTCTACTTAAATCACAGGCAGAATAAACACTTCACCTGTCTGACATGGCATAAATAGTAAAATCTGAGGATGCTTTATGTCTGTAATCAGAAAACAGCAACATATATTATGCGATATTGCCTATCGATTTACACTAGTATTGTCGGACAAACAAATTTAAAACAATTATCCACAAATCTCGTCCTACTTAACTACAGATTCGACCTGATAAGGAAATAAATGGCAACACTTGTGAGTTTGTTGGAGTATCTTAAGCTTTACACTGCATGGCTTTCAGAATTTAAGCATTACACATGCAGTACAAGATTAAAGATTACACGTAGGTTAGGCTGCATAGAACTCCAGTAAAATAGCACTAAAATCCCAGTCATTATTACTGGAAATTCAATGCTGCCAAATGATCCCCACAGACTCTCACCTGGTCTGTGTCTTTAATCTCACCAAGTTCCCATTGATCAATGATCAGTCGATCAGGAAGGATCTTCTTTGATTAGCTGGCGTGGGTATCTTGACTGCAATGCCAGATAAACGAAAGGGATTCCCTTATATCCAGGACTGATCATCACTCTCCCCTCGTGCACCATGTCACGGGGCTCAGTGTTAGGGTCTTTTCCTGCATGATCAATATCTTTTCCAGTACCCCATCCCACTGCACACGACCCCACAACCACGATGCATTTGCTTCTACATCCCAAGCCTCACACGTTCCGAATTTATTGTAATTAAAGACTCCATTTTATTATCCTTATCTTGCCTTCTTGTAATTCCAGGCCTTTGGTCATTTACAGTCCATATCTTGTCTTCGGAATGCAGCACATAGGACATTCCATAGCGATGTCTGTTCAGTGTTTACTTGTACAGGTGAATTGTCCATTTAATATTTTTAACTTACTTAACGCTTGTGTTCCCACAAAGATCAAGCTAGCAAATTCAACAGTGGCCACTTTGACTTCATCTCATCGTGTTTTATATACATTCTCAAAGGATAGCAGGTATAACTGCAGTCATAGTATTCAGCTGAAAATTGATCGGTTACATTGTGATTTCAGTCATTTCAGCCCATATTTACAGTACATACGGTACCTTACTGTTGTAATAAGATCATATAGTATCTATTCATCGCAGAGGCAAATGTCACTGGCTCAGCATTCTCACCACATATCTAAGCATTCCACAATGCAAAACTCACGAATTCAACACACGTTTCCTTTTTTCATTCTCGCTGGTCTGTTCTGGTTCTCTGAGAGATTAATGATGCTTATCCTCCACATGAGCAGTCGTCCTAATCCCGTATGCCTGTCCTGCTCCCAAACCCAGTATCCACTTACATTCAGGCAAGTGGTACAGGTACACTGCCTCAGTGGCAGTGGCAGGTGAGTCTTGAGCCTGAGCCTAACCTGTGAGTGACACAGGTTAATCCGATACTCCAGACACAGTTTAAACATAGAAACATAGAAAATGGAAAATAGGAGCAGGAGTAGGCCATTCGGCCCTTCGAGCTTGCTCTGCCATTCATTATGATCATGGCTGATCATCCAACTCAGTAACCCGTTCCCGCTTTCGCCCCATACCCTTTGATCCTTTTACACCCAAGAGCTATATCTAACTCCTTCTTGGAAACAGACACTGTTTTGGCCTCAACTGCTTTCTGTGGTAGCGAATTCCACAGGCTCACCACTCTTTTGGTGAAGTAATTTCTCCTCATCTCAGTCCTGAATGGTTTACCCCGTATCCTGCGACTGCGATCCGTTGTTCTGGGTTCCCCCACCATCGGGAACATCCTTCCTGCATCTACCTTTTCAAGTCCTGTTAGAATTTTATAGGTTTCTATGAGATCCCCCTCACTCTTCTGAACTCCAGCGAATATAATACTAACTGACTCAATCTCTCCTCATACGTCAGTTCCACCATCCCAGGAATCAGTCTGGTAGCACTCCCTCCATAGCAACGACATCCTTCTTCAGATAAGGAGACCAAAACTGCACAAAATATTCTCGGAGTGGCCTCACCAAGACTCTGCATAATTGCGACAAGACACCCCAGCTCCTGTACTCAAATCTTCTCGCTATGAAGGCCTTTTTTAACCACCTGTTGCAGCTGCATGCTTATCTTCAGCGACTGGTGTACGAGAACACCCAGGTCTCGCTGCATGTTCCCCTCTCTAACTTTATAGCCGTTCAGATAATAATCTGCCTTCCTGTTTTGCTACCAAAGTGGATAACCTCAGATTTATCCATATTATACTGCATCTGCCATGCGTTACCCACTCACTCAACTTGTCCAAATCACCCTGAAGCCTCTCTACATCCTCTTTACAACTTACCCTCCCACCCTGTTTTGTGTCATCTGCAAATTTGGAGATATTACATTTAGTTCCCTCATCTTAGTCATTAATGTATATTGTGAATAGCTGGGGTACCAGCATCTATCCCTGCAAGACCCCACAAGTCACTGCCAGCCATTCGGAAAAAAAAACATTTATCCCTTCTCTTTGTTTCCTGTCCACCAACCAATTTTCTATCCATATCAATACACTACCCCCAATCCCCTGCACTTTAATTTTTCATGCTAATCTCTTAGGTGGGACTTTGTTGAAACCTTTCTGAAAGTCCAAATAAACCACATCCACTTGTCCTACTCTCTGTTTAACCCGTGTAGTATCTTCTCTGAGTGTAATTGATGGGATAGGGTAGACATGGAGAAGTTATTCCTTCAAGTGCATGCCCAAGTGTTTTTTAAATGTGATGATGGTTTATGTGTCTCCACCCTTTCAGGCCGTGAGTTGCATCGCCCCTCCAGCCGCTGGGTGAAACGAAAATCCTCAGTGATTGGATAGACATGGGGAAATTATTCCTTGAAGTGCCTATCGAACCATCGGACCATATCTCTCTCTGCCACTGCCTCTTACTCTTTTTCCGTCTCTCCCCTCTCTTTATCTCTCTACTTCTCTCTCTGTCTGTCTTTCTCTCTGTCTCTCGTTCTTTCTCTGTCTCTATCTCTATCTTTCTCCAACTCTGTCCATGACGTTGTCTGTGTCTCTCTCACTCTATCCCTCCCTCTCTCACTTTTCATTTCTCTCTCCCTCCCTCTCTATTTGGACAGCAATTTCGTGGTTATTTTCGAATCTGTAGCCCTGGCTCTTGCTGGGAATGCCACTGTAGTTTGAAAAGATCAAACACAGATCGACGACTCACCCCTAAAACATTCACACTAAAGCCCCAGTGCAGCAGTGGACAGAACATCGGGATTATTACTGAGGTTCTGCCAAGTTCTCCTCACACTCTCTTTTCCTTTTCCCCTGCTTGTAAAGTGTATCCGTTTTAATAATATTTTTGAACAACATTATATGTAAAGTAAATGTAAACAATTGGCTCCGCATCAAATTGTAGACCCCGCAACCAGTGGGAATAGTTACACTCTGCATACCCTATAAGTTCCCCTTATTATCTTGAAAAAAATGCATCAAATCACACCTTAACCTTGTAAATTCCATGGATACAAAGTAAAGCACCATTGATGCGGTCCCATTAAAACTCCCAAGCCAAGTACAGTGTGGGGGTACACAGAGTAAATTTACCTCTGCACTGTCCTATGAAACACTCCCAGGGAAGGGGCAGCATGGGGTTAGATACAAGGTAAAGACAGGGCTTATTGTATTATAAATAGAGAAATGGTCTTGTACAGTACAAACGGAGACCAGGTGAAAAGCAGCATAATCGGAGACCTGGCCTAGTGTAACAAGCCGAGACGTTGTCTAGTGCACTAATGATGGAGGCAGGTTCTAGTGTGTTATGAACAGAGGCAGGATCTAGTGCAGTAATAACTGAAATAGATTGTTGGTCTTAAACAGACGAAGACAAGGTCGCTAATCGTGTGGCTAATTGATTGGGAGATGAAGGGATGGTGTCTAATGTATACAGTTAGCTGATAACACAAATTGAGGTGAGACAATAAGCTGTGACGACATACAGAGGGTATGGTGTATGGAGTATGTACAGGTTCAGTGAGTGAGCAAGAAAGTGGCTGATGGAATATGCTGTGGAGAAAAGTCAGCATGTTCACTTTGGCTGAAAGAAAATGTACTTGGCATTGAAATGATTGTGTTTTATCGACCACATTATTTACAACAGAGTGAAAGCTGCTGATGTAATGTGTTTGTTCTGGTGAGTGTAACTAACAGCAGCAATCAGGTGCATAACTGTGTCAGTGGAGACTTATCCCCTGTATAAATCAGCACCCATTTGAATGGATCAGCTCAGAGTGCCTACTGGAGCTCTGGATTGCAGGCTAACAGAAGTTTCTGCTTCTCCCAGAAATGGGGTGTGAAGTAATCCTTCTGATTGTATCTATTTATTATCCTGCACTTGCAGCAATTGGAGTTCCCGGTAAGCCTGCATACAAGTTGTTAATGATGTAAATCGGTGTTAACAGTGCTGCTGTACTCGGTATTATTTCTCACTGTGTATATTACACAACCACCTATTCTTTCTCAGCAATTTACCGATGGAATCTCCTCATTGTCTACTCTTTCAAACTTGAAGGAGCTGCATTATGCTTTTAATGGTATTGGTTTTCGTAACCCTGGCATAGTTACTGGATTATTCCGTATATTGAATGTGTTTGAATCAGGTGTCTCGTTTGGGTTAAGAATCAGACCAACAGGAAATTTTCACAGTTTCATGATGTGGATCTAACTGATCCTGGACTATTTTTAGGAATGTGGTCATGCAGTGATTGATAATGAGACATCTCACAGGCTCAGTGCTACAAGGTGAGAGAACACTGTGATCCCTCCCCAATAAAATGGTTCCATTTAACTGGGATTTCAATGTATTTATTGGTTATCACTGTTATAAAATATTATTTCATTCTGTGTGTGTCTGACGCTGCTTCAGAGGTCTGGCTACTGAACTGAGTTTGCTGCTGATTCTTTCACATCTCTTTCTCTGCTTCACTGTGGATCCTTCACTGTCAATGGACTGCATTGTAAAATAGAAAGTATCGATGTAATGTTTTACTGGTTTACAATCAATCAGTTGGAATCAAGAGTCTTTCCATTTATCTGTAGATTATCAGTTGCAGCGCTGATGTTGGTGTTTTATTAATTAAACAATCCCACATTCTAACGATTTACTTTATAATTCTGGGAGCAGGAATTTCAGTGATTGTGAGCTCTGACTGAAAGAAGCTTTCGATCCTGTTTATCCATGAATTGTAGATGAAGTGAAGAGCCTAGGTGAAAAGTTGGAGACTTGGGTGCTCTGTGGACACATTAAATTATTCAGAGGATTCACCATTGAACAAACTGACTCTGAGAATAGAATCATTGAACACGGGGCTGGTGAACAGAATACAGGTGCAGAATCTTAGGAATAAATCATATGTGAAAAGCGGCATTATGTAGCATTTTGTTTTAGGGTGTGAGTACTCCAGAGAGATAGGGAGGGCGTCTGAAAGAAGGAAGGAGAAAAGAAGCATGGAGATTGAAAGCGAGCGAAAGAGAAAACGAGAAGGAAAGAGAAAGCGAAAGAAGCAGAGGTGCAAATAATTCACTGACATAAAGTGCTGGAATATCCAGAACAATTACTGTGAGAAACTATGAGTTGATGTTGTCTGTTATCAGATTGTGTTCATTTTACTTTCAGACTTGATCCCTCTGTGTTTATTTCTGTCAGTTCCTCATTTTATTTGTGGAAAGTTCCTATTCCTTACTTACTGACTGAATAAACAGAATAGAATTAGTTCTTCACTGATGGTAATTCATTATTTAAGTACTGCACTTTAAAATCTCTGTCACGGCTGCATTCAATGAAGAGCGAGGCTGATATCAGAAATATATTTAAATTGATATTTAATTGACTATATTTATTACCAATGAGCTGTTCTCCAACACCAATTTCCACAGGTATTATTGTTTGCATGTATTAATTGAGTTGTATTACTGGCATCTATAGATTATATTTCCTCTAACACTTTGCTGCAGTCTCTCCCTGTGAATATCAGCCTCTCCTCTCACTGTATTGAATCCTGTCTCTTCATCCATTGCTTCAGTTTATCTACTTTCAGAAATGATCTGCTCCTGTCTCCTCTCCAACTCTAACATGTCTTTTTCCTTCTTTCCCTCTCAATCTCATTCAGTGCCTCATCCTCCAGCTGCCTCGTCCAACCTGGTAGGAATATAAGGACATATGAGCACCCCTCGTGCCGGCTCTGCCATTCTAGAGCATGGTTGATGTGAGCTCTCAAACTCACCGCAGCAGTTCTCAGCCTTTTTCTCATTTTGTACAAGCCCCTGACGGTTCTCTGAACCCACAGCAGCAAACCAGCTGCACAGCCCGCTTTTCCCAAACCTTCCCAACTAACAGTACAAAGACAAATTCCCATTAAACCCATTGGATTCATCTCTGTAAAAGCCCTTCTCATTTCCACACAGGCACTGCATCCTCACTCAGTACTTCCAGTAGATCCGGTGCTGACCTTATTCTCTTTCTGTATCAATTTCCCAATTCTTTATTATTAATTGTGTTTCAAAAATTTCACTGTGGAAAAGCACTGCTCAGGTCAATGAATCAGTTTTCACTGCTCGATACAGCAACAAATCTGGTAATTTCAGCCCATATCCTGTCAAACTGCTGCTTTGTCTCCAGGTCTGATCAGTAATTTCTCTGTTTCCTTTTCTCTCTCTTCCAGTTAACTTGGCGGCGATTGTGATTCTGTCCCGAGGAAAGTGCGGTCTCTCCAAATGTATCACTGTCTACCTGGTGGGAATGGCAGTGTCTGATCTCCTGGTCATTGTCACTGATCCCATATTGAACCACATTGTTTTAATTTATTTCACAGATTCATTCCTGAGCATTACTCCCGTGTGTTCTCTCGTTGCTGTTCTGCTTAATGCAGCCACAGTTGTTTCTGTTTGGTTTACAGTCGCTTTCACCTTTGATCGCTTTGTGGCCATTTGTTGAAGAAGCTGAAAACAAAATATTGCACCAAGAAAACGGCGACTGTGGTTGTTGGAACAGTGGGTGTACTGGGCTGTTTGGAGTCTCTCCCAATTTACTTCATATATGAATCAAAATACATTATTGATAATGTTCCCATGAAATGTACCTTTAAACGGAGCTTCTTGACTTCCCCCATATGGGCCACATTGGAATTGTCTCATTACATTTTCACACCTTGTGTTCCGTTCTTTCTGATTTTGCTGCTCGATGTTCTGACGGTCAGACGTATTTTATTCTCCAGTAAAGTCCGCAGGGCATTCCGGGGCCACAGCAATGGAGAGAATCACAAGGACCCAGAGATGGAGAATTGCAGAATTTCAATTATTTTTGTCTTCAGTATATCCGGTAGTTTTCTACTGTTATGGATGACCCGGGTCGTGTTTAACCTTATTAGGCGAATTGCAGATATGCAATTTTTCTCCACCGGGATTAGCACTAACGGTATCACAGATCACACATCAAGGATGCTGCAGCTTCTCAGTTCCTGCACCAATACCTGTATTTACGCTGTGACCCAGACTAAATTCAGACAGGAACTGAAGAACGCGGTGAAATACCCTCTCAATATCATTGTTAAATTAGTGAAATCATAGAAACAGCTGAAAGGTTTCAAGCACTTACAACTAAATCTAATTTCATATTCCATTCTCTGCACTTCCCACAGGACAGGAAGTAAATTTTATATTCACAGCCGTGAAATGTATTTATTTATTTATTCAGCGATACAGCACTGAAACAGGCCCTTCGGCCCACCGAGTCTGTGCCGACCAACAACCACCCATTTATACTAACCCTACAGTAAGTCCATATTCCCTGCCACCTACCGACACTAGGGGCAATTTACAATGGCCAATTTACCTATCACGTGCACGTCTTTGGCTGTGGGAGGAAACCGCAGCACCCGACCAAAACCCACGCGGTCACAGGGAGAACTTGCAAACTCTGCACAGGCAGTACCCAGAATTGAACCCGCGTCCCTGGAGCTGTGAGGCTGCGGTGCTAACCACTGCGCCACTGTGCCTCCCTATTAAATGTTAAATATGATTCTGAGATGATATTATATTGATAATCTGACCTATTGAGGCCGGACTTCCACTGCAGATGATTCATGAACAGTTTCTCAAAAAATTGTCACTGAAAAGATAAGTTGGATTCAACTAAACCCACCCTGGACCCACAGGAAAATTGACAAAGCTGCAAAGCACAGTCATTGTGAAATGGTGAGAGTCACAGTAACTGCAGTGAGACAGGGCCACCAGCAGATGGAGATGGTGAGAGGGGACAGTAACTGCAGTGAGGCAGGTACACCAGCAGATGGTGACAGTGAGAGTGGCAAGTAAGTGCAGTTGGTGAGCGGGGTTAGTAACTGCAGTGAGGCAGGGACACCAACAGATGGGGATGGTGAGAGAGGACAGTAAATGCAGTGTGACAGAGGCACCAGCAGATGCAGGTGGTCAGAGGGGAGCAGTACCTGCATTGAGACAGGGCACCAGCAGATGACGATGGTGTGAGGGGCGGCTGTAACTGCAGTGAGATAAGCACAACTACAGATTGAGTTGGTGAAAGTGGGGCAGTAACTGCAGTTAGACAGGGACACCAGCAGATGCAGATCTCGCGGAGGCAGCAACTGTAGTGAGACAGGGACACCAGCAGATGGAGATGCTGAGAGCAGACAAGAACTGCAGTGAGATAGGAACACCAGCAGATGGAGATGATGAGAGGGGGCAGAAAATGCAGTGAGACAGGGACACAAGCAGATGGAGATGGTTATATGGGGCAGCAACAGCAGTGAGACAGGGACACCAGCAGATAGAAGCGGTGAGAGTGCAGTAACTGCAGTGAAACAGGGACACCAGCAGATGAAACCATAAATTTATCATTTCACTTAAAATGTTACAGAGAATATTTACACATTTAATTTCAAGCATCAATTAATGGGTAGTTGAAAGGTAGACCTTTCAAGACTGAGTCTCACTACAGTGACCCAGTCAGGACTTTAACATCACCCCTGTCCTCGATCACCTACACTGATTCCCGTTTCAGCATCACCATAGATTTTCAAGTCCTCATCCATTGTTTTCATATCCCACCATAGTCTCTCCTGTCACTATCACTGGAACCTCCTTCAGCTCTACAACCTTCCACCATTTCTGCACTCATCTTATTCTGGTCTCTTGGGCAGCCCTGATTTTAATTATTCCATAACTGATGTCCCTACTTCCAGCTGCGTAGGCGGTACATTCTGGAATTCTCTCCCTAAAACTTTCCATCCTCCTACCTCTTTCCTTTTGACATCCTTTTAAAGCCGAATTCTTTGGCTGAACTTCCCGCTTTATGTCCTAATATTTCCTGATGTGGCATGGTGTGAAGTGTCTAGGGACATTTCACTATGTTAGTGGTGCAAAATAAATGCAAGTTGTAATATGGAGCCACCTATTTTATTGGTTGGAGTTGCTGATTTAGTTTTTTTTTAAATAATGTTCTGCCTGCTCAATGGAAAAGATACTCTCATTAAAAAGTAAGAATTTTGAAAGCTGTAAGTTAATTTTCTTGTCGCTGTTGGTAGCAGGCATCTTTTTTGAGGCAGGTGTGTTGCAAAGATAATTTTGTGAATCAAAAGGGCACAGAGCTCATAGGTCTAAGAATTTTCGAGAGAAAAGACACAGCCCGTAACAAAACTGAGTAGGAACAGGTGTAATTCAAGTGCGAGTGCTGAAGGCAGTACTTAACTGGATTTGCGTAAAACGCAGTATTCCTTTTTGAAACTGGATTTGAGTAAAATGCAGTATTCCTTTTTGAAACTGGATTTGAGTAAAATGCAGTATTCCTTTTTGAAAATATCAGTTTTACTTTGCCCTGCAACTATTTTACTGACTGTACTAATTCCTGGACTACAAATTTCAAACCAGTATTTTCAAATCACTGCTAGAAGTGGAATACAGTTTGGGTAGATATGAAATACCAGGCGGAGAAGTGCCTGAATTTTTCTTAATTCTTTCATGGGATATGGGCATCGCTGGCAAGGCCAGCATTTGTTGCCCATATTTAATTTCGCCTGACAACTGAGTGGCACGCTAGGCCATTTCAGAGGGCAGTTAAGAGTCAACCACATTGCTCTTGGTCTGGAGTCACGTAGGTAGGCCAGACCAGGTAAGGATGGCGGATTTCCTTCCCTAAAGCTCATTTGTGAACCGGATGGGTTTTCATGGCAATCGATAGTTTCGTGGTGCCATTACCGAGACTAGCTTTCAATGCCAGCTTTGTATTAATTCATTGATTTTAAATCCCACAGTTGCCGTGGTGGCATTTGAACCTGTGTCCCCACGATATTAGCCTGGACCTCTGCATTACTGGTTCAGTGACACTACTCCTTCATCACCGGCACCCCTGAATTGAAGAGGTAGACAGGCAGATCAGTTTCGGGAGGGATTTCTTGTGCTTAGGGCCAAGACAGCTGAAGGCATGGCCACCAATGCTGGAGGTATTAACATCGAGGATGCTCAAGAGGTCAGAGGTACAGGAGTGCAAATATCTCTGAGCATTGTGGGTCTGGAGAATATTACAGAGATGGGGAGGGGCAAGGCTATGGAGGGATGAGAAAAAGAAGGATGAGAATTTTAGAAGTGAAATTTTGCTTGACCGGAAGCCAGTGCAGGTCAGCGAGCACAGGGCTGATGGGTGAATGGGACTCGGTGCTTGTGAAGATATGGACAGCAGAGTTTAGTATAATCTCTAGTTTACAGAGGGTATAATGTGTCAGGCAGCCTGGAATGCATTGGAATAGTCAGGTGTAGCGGTAATAAAGGCATGGATGATGCTTTCAACAGATGAGCTGAGGCAAAGCCAGTATCTGGCTAAGTTGTACACGTGGAAATAGGAGGTCTTAGTGATGATGCGGATACTTGGTTGAAGGCTTATCTTCAGATCAAGTATAACACCAAGGTTTTGAACAGACGATTGTCAGGAGATGGATGAGGTCGATGGCCAGGGAGCAGAGTTTGTGTGGGGATTAGGGGGGTAATGAATTCATTATTCACAATATTTATTGGAGGAAATTCTGTTCATCCAGTAAAGGATGTCGTACAAGCAATCTGTCCACATAAAAACAGTGGAAGGGTCGAGAGGTGTTGGTGTGGTAGAGCTGGCTGTCGCTGGTGTACATGTAGAAGCTGATGCTGTGTGTTCCGATAATGTCGCTGAAGGGTATGTGAAGATGAGAAATAGCAGGGCGACAAGGATAGATCCCTGGGGGACACCAGCAGCATCTGCTGGTGTGGTTAGCCATGTCAAAGGCTGCAGAAATGTGGAGCAGAACAAGGAGGGATAGTTTACCTTTGTCACAGTCACATTGGATGTTATTTGTGACTTTAAGGGCCATTTCGATACTCTCACATGGGCGGAAACCTGGTTGGTGGGATTCAGCATGTACTTCCAGGAAAGATTGGCCTGTATTTGGAAGGCAACAACACATCAAGGACTGTGGAGAGAAAAGGGAAGTTGGAGATATCAAGTTTGCAAGGATGGATGTGATTCCGAGATTTTTACTGATATTTCTGTGATTATGTCAGTTCAAATTAGGGTCATTATTTTTGTGACTAAGCTTGAAACATTTTTCCCATCCAGCACCAGGGCTGCTTATTTCATCTGCACAACATTGTCTGCCACTGCTCATATGCCATTCTCACCGCCATTAAAACTGAACCATGCTTTTTTTCAGCTCCAGATTCACTGTCCAATATTTTCTTGCTGGTGTCTCAATACTTATCCTTTGCAAACTCCAATCTTTCTAAAAATCTGCTACTTGTAACTTACTTTGGCTGTGTGCCGCTCTTTGATATGGTATGTTTTTTTCACAAGTATATTTTATTCATAAAAATCTGTTTAAATAAATCCATTGCAAGACAGTTCAAAACAGCTCCAAGTTGATATTCCATTAAGTGAAAAGGAAATCCGTTTTCTTGAAAACAGAAGTGAGTTAACTTCCATTCCATTTTACATGCGTTGTACATTTTACAGCAGAATCATATTTGGTGTGTACAGCCCGAGGGGTTGTACACGAGTTCCAGTCCCTCAGTTCATTTTGGTGGAAGGACCTTACACAGTGGTCTTTCCCCCTTGAGAATTTGCCGCGGCTGCTCCAAGCTTTAGTGCAACCCTCAGCACGTAGTCCTGGACCTTGGAATGTGCCAGTGTGCAACACCCGATCGTGGACAACTCTTTGCATTGGAAGACCAGCAGGTTTCGGGCAGACCAAAGAGAGTCTTTCACTGAATTGGAGGCCCTCCAGCAACAATTGATGTTTACCTCGACGTGCGTCCCTGGGAACAGCCCGTCGAGCTGTTACAGAGCTTGGCAAAAGAAATACTGCATTTCTTTCCACACCTGCTTTGCAAAGGCACGTTCCAAACCAGCTTTGCAGAGGTACTTTCCAAATCTGCTTTGCAAAGGCACTTTTCACACGTGCATCGCATCTTCCCCAAGACTGCAGTTTTCTTAGCCCCACACAAACATGGCACCTAAGTCCCTTCTGCACCTTTTTAAAACAAATATTGTGGTCATGCCTACTCTGTAACTTTCACTGCGTAATGTCTGATGTTGCCTCTTTGAATCACCTGGGGATGTTTCACTAATACACCAATGATCTATAAATACACCTCATGGTTACAGTGACAATTTGCATTTCTATTGCATTTTATAAACTGTAGTAGTTCCTGCTATTTTGCGTAACAAATGATTTCCGTTTCAACATGCACATTAATTCAATGAGTAATCGACTGTCATTAAACGTTCTATACTAAGATGCTTAACTATCAGTGACAGATCATTATGATTGCTTTTGTAAGTGAAAGAGGAGGGAGGTGGAAGCTGATGAATGCAAACTGGTTTTCAGGTGGTTATCTTCGCCTTTTTTTGCTCCCTGCTAATTTCACTTTCTATTCTGCCTGCCTTCTGTACATCCAGTTTAAAAAAATGAAAACCATTAACACAAAACAGCAATACTATTATCCAGCTAATGCCAAACGTGTATAAATGTCCTATGGCAATTAGATATCAAGGGATTTATGATATTAAAACACATTCTTGATTCTACTAGAAAACTGTTTTAAAACTTGTTTATTTAAGCTAGCTAGCATCAGGATGTAGATAGTATGTTAGCTGATGTCGTTGGTGTGATCTATGTGGAATTCCAAGAGTTCAAAATTACTTCAGGCTATAAATGAATGGCGCAGTTTTAAATGGTATCATAAAATGCTTTGAGGATTAAATGTATTTGATAATTCTCCTGTGTGCTTGATATTTCCTTGTGCCACATGCATACATGCAATCCCAGTATGGTGGGTCATTGGAAGAAGTGTATTCTCAAATATTCAAATTGTTAAATGGTGGGGCCTATCCCTCGGTGCTGTCCTGGAGATTCTGGGTCGCTGTGGGTGGAGGAGGCATTGGGAGCTGGGATAGAGATCCACATAAAGAATTTAGTTTACAAGCTGTTTACAGTTGCACAGTTGATATAATTGTTTTATCAATTGTAAAGAAAAGCTCCCTTTTGGTCAACCACGTGTATCTGGTAAACTGTCCATCTTTTAAACTCCACTCATCGTGAATATACTTGGTACTGAGGGTTGAAAGTACAATCAGTATTGTGTCAAGCACTTCGTCAATGTTTCCTGTTCTTTAACATCATTGCAGGAAGGAGACACATGATATTAGCTTTTGTGATGGAATCCATTGGGAAGCTGATGGCTTCAGAGGTAGACAAGATTATTTTCATTGACGAGGCATCGTTTTTCATCCATTTATCTTGTATTGATAGTTAATTTGTGGTTCTGTGGGATTTTCCATATGTGCTTACTCTCAAGCAAATACATGTATTTGCACTGCAGGTTATTACAAGTGGCTTGAGTGGAAGTTGTAGCTCTGATCAGTTGGTTGCAAGGTTGCAGGCAGGTGATGTCTTTTTTCGAAAACTATTTTCCAGCTGCATCGTTCAAATTTGTTTTAGCAAGTTAAAATTTGTACCAAGTGGCATTGTTGACTAACTTTGTAGTGGATGCGGATCTCTTTATCTTGGTCTAAGTGCCTTTTCTTTGCTCGGAGGCTTGGAAGTTTTGGGACAGCACCCAGAGATAGGTTTTATTGTCTCCAGAAAAAAGTGCTGTTGAGTTTAGGTTTGATGTTCATGGGCAGTTTTTTGGAGAGGGCAGGTAAGAGAAAATGAGTACTGGGTCTGATAACACATTTACAATCCCATTGTGACAAAGGAGATAGGAACTTAGGTGGCTTGTACCTCTGCATGCAGCTTTTTGGCCCCTCAACTTGACTTTCACATGGGAATCAGCTGACATGTACTTGCAAATGGTACCATAAAAATTTCTACTTATTTTATTCCTGCAGCTTGGACTTATATCTATTCACTGTTTTGGGGGCATTAGTTTATTCTATAAAGAAAGCATTCCGTTTAAACCTGAATAAAGATGTGTAGATAATTCACAGCTCTGATTACCACAGTAGAGCTATTATGTGACAGAAGTGAAATGTGTTTTTTCTTTCCGTTCTGATATGAAACTGGAATATATCTCTCTCAATAGTGAGATAATACTTATAAAATGCAGCTTACATTCTCTGTTGTGCATATACAGTTGAATAATTGTATTTATTTTTTGCTCAAAAAACAATGAAGAATAATAACTTGATAAATCATTGTGTAGGGTCTACGGGACTTCAGGTAGGTGTTCTGACTTCAGCTGATAGCTCTTCAAACCAGTCATGTATTCAAAGTTGAACAGGCCAGAGATTTGTACTGGACCCGACTGTCTTATAGAATTTTTTAGCTATCAGTTGTACCAAGCTAATTCAGAAAAGTAGTGGTGCTAAAAATCAGCGCATCATTTTTTCCCCAAAATATTCTTTATTCATAAAAATCTGTTAAAAAAACACGATAAAATATTTCAAAACAGCACCAAGCTGTCATTCCAAGAAGTTCAAAGGAAATCAGTTTTCTTCAATACAGGAGTGAGTTGCCTCATTGCAAATTAATTGCAGCACAGAAATAGGCCATTTGACCTAACTGGTCTATACTGGTTTATTCCCCATTTAAGTCTCCTCTCACCCCTGTTAAAATAATCTGCTTAACTTTATAAGTCCTTAATGTGTTTGAATGCGTGTATACATTCTGATTGTAGCCTTTTCGTTGAATATATTGGTGTCCAGCTGTTCACTACTCACACCAGGGAAACCCATTATTGTTTACCTTTGTTTCCTTTTCCAGCATCACATCGGTACTTATTGATTCACTTTAATTTGTCCAGATTCTTTTTGCACGCTAATTAGCTCTCTTATCCTACTGTATAGCTCACATGCTGTATAGCTAAGTCTCGTCAGTAAATGTGTTTGCGAGAATGCAGCTGCCATACTTGTCGATACATTAGTTCTTAATATTGAACCTGCTCTCAGAAACATGTCAGAATGAATTCCAGACCATAGCAACTCCCTGCCTATTTGTTTCTCCCCTCTGCAAGTGTAAACAGTCTCTCCTCATGTTTCCAAACTGAGGAAAAGATTGTGAATACAATTTGTCTCGCCAAGACAGCAGCTGCAGAGGAACTGGAACCTCCTGAATGTGGACAAGCGATGAACAAAAAACCCTCTGAATGCCCGAGGAGAGCAGAGGAATGAAACAGTCAGGAAGCAAGGGGAAACAAGTGACACTTTACTACAGCAGCAAAAACTCTTCATCAGAATGTGAAGGTCTTTATCGCTAAGCTTTATATAAACTGGAGGTGAAAGTGGAAGATCTTTAGCACCATTTGTGTTCAATGACCATTTTCCAGCTTTGTAAACCCTTGTAACATTAAAGTGGTAAATGTTAAGAAAGTTTATTCGATTGATTACAGGCTAATGCATAAACACAGCAGCATAAAATAAAGTACAGAAATCATTTACAAATATAACAGTAAATATGGGTCTGAATAGTTGTGTAAAATGTCACCAGTTGTAAAAGTTCTCTTGGCTGCATCATTAACCGAATAAAAACTGCTTGTTTGTACTGCAGTCAAACCGGTCTCTCAAGCAAAAAAACCTTTTGTCAGAATTTCAAGGTAAATGCAATGAGAATTTTCAGTCATTTTTCTAAACTTCCTGTAAACTGAAGGTGAATAGTGAAAGACATTTAATGCAATTTGTGTCAAATGACCGTTACCCAAACCGCCCGCTCCAGGTGTAAAATTGCAGCACCTATTCTGCACTGTTAATGAGGTTTTGGGGGAGGGAGAGACAGACAGGCAAGTTTCTGTCTGGAATGGTCCATTTGGGATATGGCAGGAATATCCCTCTCAGCCCATTCCCTGTTTATGCACACTCACCTTGGACTGTCCCATACCTGGGATGAGTTTCAAGCTGGATCAAGCTGACAGCTGGTTGGATGAGCTGTACTTTGGGTGAGTTGGCTATCTGAGTGACAGGTTCTGGGATATGTTTAGTTTAGTTTAGTTTAGTTTAGTTTAGTTTATGCCAAAGACTTGCAGGTTGATAGGTAAATTGGCCATTATAAATTGCCCCTAGTATAGGTAGGTGGTAGGGAAATATAGGGACAGGTGGGGATGTGGTAGGACTATGGAATTAGTGTAGGATTAGTATGAATGGGTGGTTGATGGTTGGCACAGACTCGGTGGGCCGAAGGGCCTGTTTCAGTGCTGTATCTCTAAACTAAAACTAAACTAAACACCGTTCCAGTGAACAGCTTCACATCCAAACCCCCCAGGAACAGACTGGAGAATCCCACTACCCCCTCCCATTTTAAAACTGGAGAATCCTCCCTCCCATCCTATTTTGAACATAACTAACTCCATCTGTGAATATCGCCCTCTACTTCAACCCCCGCCGCCACTGATAACACACCCCCTTTCTAAATACCCTCCCTGTCCTGTTACAGCAACCCCCTCACACTAATTCCCACCATGTATTATCTTCCCCGTGAACAGTTTCTCCCGCCCGCCCCCCTGTGTAATTCCCGTCACAGTCAACAGCCACCATCCACACCCCCCTCCCCCCCTGCCCCAACCCCCCACCGTGTAATTCCCACCTCCATCACTTTCCTGTGTGTGGCTCAGTCTCCCGACAGTCTTTAATTCACTTTAATTACTGGTCCAGACAAACCACTGGAATTCTTTGAAATGGTTCCCTGATCACCGGCAGCTTTAATTCATGTCGGGCCAAACACAAGGATGGGCATAGAGCAAGGACACACAGAGGCTAATTGGCATTCTGAGCCTTTAACGCACAGGAGGATCCCAGCCCCAGTCACGTCCCTCTCTGCAGAAAGGTGTTTCACCTGTTCTCCCCATCAGCTTCAGGGAATCAAACAGAGGGAGACACACACAAACACACACACCCTGACTGGCACAGGGACGGGAGGAGGCAATTCAGCCCTTTGATCCTGTCCCAACCCATGTTAGATCATGGCTGATCTGTCCCTTCCCCATTTGGGCCACAAGGAGACAGGCAGAGGCTGTCAGGGAGCAGATACACAGAGAGGCAAAGAAACACTGGGTTGGACTCGGACTTGGTACCAGTGGTGCAAACCAGAGTCGGGGTGGGGGAAGGGGGGAGGGAGGGGAGTGGTTGTGAATCGGCCGCCTGTTCAGCATCTCTCCCCTATTTTTACCTCAATGGGAGCAAAACCCGGGAGAAATGGAAAGCAGGATTTCAATCACGTTGTACAACACCAAGACAGCGAGTTCAAATCCAGCCACAGACAGAGGGACAGAGACAGAGAAATCAGAGATCCAGGGATTAGGACAGAACTGAGTGAAGGAGAGAGAAAAAAACAAATGAAGACGGTGATCGTGAATGAAAGAGAGGCAGGGAGTCAGAAACAGGTGTTGGGAAATATCCCAGACAAAGGGAGAGATGCAGAGATTGAAAGATGTCGAGGGGCAGAGAGACAAAGTAAGATATGCTAATACAATAGAGAGGGGTGTCTCAGGGAGGGGGTGGGAGATGCAAAGATAATCTTGCAGGAAAGGAGATGTGGGACTGAATGAGAGAGAAATGGACAGAGAGACAGATAATGATACAGAGAGTCGCAGAAAGTGAATGAAAAGGGAAACTTGTGAGACTCTAGAGAGAGGCAGAGACAGAAAGGATATTGAGAGATACAGAGATAGGGATTTCAAGAGGTGAAGAAACAGAGCTATGAACACGGATGGAAAGGGCAGAGAACAAGTTGCAGCAAGAGATGGAGAGAGGGAAATCTACAGGATTTCAGTGACTGTTCGGGAGCGGCGCTTCCCAAACTATTCCCTTCAGAGCACCATCCAGCCCCCTCCCTTGTGGTAAAATGCCCCTCCCCCCAAAAACATAAAATAAAAATACTGTGGATGCTGGAAATCTGAAATCACTTTGTTTTAATATCAGCTTGAAAACACACGCATTTTTTTTCAGTATCCAAAAATGAATTAGACAACAACACATATGTATTTATTAATATTTTCCTCTCTGGTTAAAACTCGTGTCTGAGAATTCCGTGTGCCAAAAGATTCTCCCTGTGCATCATCAAAACTGCAGCTTTCAAAATGTCTCTCCTTGGGAATAAGAGAAATGAAATTGATTAAAACAAAGGAAAGTATTTTTGAACATAAAACAAACACAGTAAGAACCCAGGGCTCTTTCTCTCACTCACTGACATAAAACAATCTCTCAGTGACTCCCCATCTTACAAACACATCCCCCAATACAGAGCAAGCGAATGCGAAGTAATTGGAGAGGTGAGGCAGGGTTTTAAGAGCTGAGTATATGCTCATTGTCCTGTTAATCCAGGTAACAGAGCCATCTCTGAGCAGAGACATGACAAGGAGCTGCTTCCTGATACCTGCAAACTTTTCACTCTAAGCCCCATTGTGGACAACATTGCTGCAATTTACAGACAGACATTTGCATCAATCGGCTCCATTCTGTTCCCAGAATCTGTGAAATTCTCTCTTTAAACTGAGACGAATGTGACAACACTTAATCACTGCCCCAGCATTTAATTCAACGAAAAATCAAGACACCACCCAGGGTGGGAAATGTGCTTGTGGGGGTGGGGGGTGGGGTTAGGGGAGGGGGGAGCTTCTTTATACGGGCTGGGAGCTGGGCAGTGACTAAACACTGCAGACCCCACCCCCACCCCCAGAGCATGTGTGTCTGCCTCTGTGTTTACTCTATTTTTTCCAGCTGTCTGTCTGTCTCTCCCTGTGTGTCTGTATGTCTCTCTACATCTGTTCCTGCCTCATTGTAAAAGCACACAAACACTGGTGACCCCCATCCCCTCTCCCGTCGAAGGATAGAGAGAGAAATCTACATTCCCATCCATGCAAATCTGAATACAAATGGCCCCAGGCGTTTCAATTCACTGTCAAATTCAGCCCACAGCCTAAAACACCAGCAATATTCGGGAATGAGAACAAGCCTTTAGAAACCTTCACATTTCAGCCATTTAATTGCGGATTCACAGAAGCATTTTACAATCAATAGTTTAATTTTTAAAGTGGCCGTCACTGTAGCAAGAATAGGCCCCAGTCAAATTGATTAAAAGGCAAGGACAGTTTTAAACAAAATAGCACAGCAAGAGCCCAGGATTTCCCTAAGTTACACAGACAATCTCTCAGCAACACCCGAATACAGACAAATCACAATTATAAACCAAAGGTTAAAAGGATTGAGACAACAACCTCCACCTGTGTGTGTGTGTGTGTGTGTGTGTGTGTGTGTGTGTGTGTGTATGTCTCTGTATCTCTCTCCCTCTCTCTGTATCTCTCTCTGTTCCTATCTCATTCGCCCCAGTGTCTCTTTCTCTCTCTGTGTCCAGATCTCTGTTTTTTTCCCACTTTTTCAAATGTAATCTTGATTGAAATGAACTATGAAACATTTATATCTCCCATTTAAAACAACAACAATTCACATTGTTGTGCGTGCTTTTAGCAACTAAAGATTTAAATCGAGAGACAGAGGGAAAGAATGCTGGAGAAAGACAGAGAACGCAATTTAAACTCAGAACATCAGTAAAACGAATTGAACTAAATTAAGAGCATTTGACACTAAATTAATTGATTGTTATAGTGCTCGTCACTATTTCAAAGTTGGAAACACTGCAGGCCATTTGTGCACAGCAGGATCCCACAGCAGCAGTGTGATAGTATACAGATAATCTGTCTATTGATGTTAGTTGAGAGATCCCAGAGAAAACAGCATTACTACGGTTGAAAATCTCAAACCCGTCTCCCAGTCTTTCTTCTGCTGCCACTCCCCAACCACAACCGTTCCTCTTTCTCTCGATTTGGGATTTAATCTTGATTGAAACGTCCTCTGAAGTGTTTCTGTCACCGGTTAAATTAACCATACGTCACATTGTGGCACCTATTGATTAATGTGGAAAATAGAGAAAGTGTGGGGGAAGAAAACTCGAGGAAGATGGAGAGAAAACACTGAGAAATCCACAGTCAGACCTGCAGGAAGGTTAAGATCATAGAACATAGAACAGTACAGCACAGTACAGGCCCTTCGGCCCACGATGTTGTGCCGACCCTTTCAGCTACTCTAAGATCAAACTACCTCCATACCCTTCATTATAATATCATCCATGTACCTATCCAACAGTCGCTTCAATGTCCCTAATGTATCTGCTTCTACTACCACCACTGGCAGCGCATTCCACGCACCTACCACTCTATGTGTAAAGAACCTACCTCTGACATCTCCCCGAAACCTTCCTCCAATCACCTTATAATTATGCCCCCTGGTGATAGCCCTTACCGCCCTGGGAAAAAGTCTCTGGCTATCCACTCTATCTATGCCTCTCATCATCTTGTACCCCTCTATCAAGTCACCTCTCATCCTTCTTCGCTCCAATGAGAAAAGCCCTAGCTCCCTCATGCTTTCTTCGTAAGACATGCCCTCCAGTCCAGGCAGCATCCTGGTAAATCTCCTCTGCACCCTGTCTAATGCTTCCACATCTTTCCCATAATTAGGCGACCAGAACTGAACACAATATTCCAAGTGTGGTCGAATCGGGGCCTTATAGAGCTGCAGCATAACCTCCAGGCTCTTAAACGCAATCCTCCTGTTAACTGAAGCCAACACACCATACGCCTTCTTAACAACCCTATCAACTTGGGTGGCAACTTTGAGCGATCTATGGACATGGACCCCAAGATCCCTCTGTTCCTCCACACTACCAAGAATCCTGTCTTTAAGCCTGTATTCTGCATTCAAATTCGACCTTCGAAAATGAATCACTTCACACTTTTCCAGGTTGAACTCCATCTGCCACTTCTTAGCCCAGCTCTGCATCCTGTCAATGTCCCTTTGCAACCTACAACAGCCTTCCACACGATCCACAACTCCAGCTACCTCCGTGTCATCGGCAAACTTGCTAACCCAGCCTTCCACTTCCTCATCCAAGTCATTTATTAAAATCACAAAGAGCAGAGGTCCCAGAATAGATCCCTGCGGAACAGCACTGGTCACCGAGCTCCATGCTGAATACTTTCCATCTACTACCACCCTCTGTCTTCTATGGGCAAGCCAATTTTGTATCCAGACAGCCAACTTTCCCTGTATCCCATGCCTCCTTACTTTCTGAATGAGCCTACCATGGGGAACCTTATCAAAGGCCTTGCTAAAATCCATATACACCACATCCACTGCTCTTCCTTCATCAATGTGTTTTGTCACATCTTCAAAGAATTCAATCAGGCTTGTGAGGAATGACCTGCCCCTCACAAAGCCATGCTGACTGTCTCTACTCAAACCATGCTTTTCCAAATATTCATAAATCCTGTCTCTCAGAATCCTCTCCAATAATTTGCCCACTACCTACGTAAGACTGACTGGTCTATAATTCCCAGGGTTATCCCTATTCCCTTTCCTGAACAAGGGAATAACATTTGCCACCCTCCAATCATCCGGTACTACTCCAGTGCACAGTGAGGACACAAAGATCATCGCCAAAGGCGCGGCAATCTCTTCCCTCGCTTCCCGTAATACACTTGGGTTTATCTTGTCTGGCCCTGGGGACTTATCTGTCCTCATATCATTCAAAATTTCCAGCACATCCTCCCTCTTAACCTCAACCTGTTCGAGCATATCAGCCTGTTGCACGCTGTCCTCACAAATGTCCAGGTCCCTCTCACTAGTGTTTTTTTTTTAATTTTAAAGTGTCCTTGTTGTAGTAATGTCGGAAATGCTGCAGGGTATTTGATGCACAGCAAGATCCCACTGGTAGCAGTGTGATAATAGACAGATTTCCCCTCAGTCCCCAGGAAGGGCAAAAGTCCTCCTTTAAATTCCTTCCGAAAACTTTATTTTTCTTCTTCAGGGTCTCTGGATTGATTGTTTGTAAATCAGACCTCGTGGAAGGGTCTGACTGAGATGTTTGAATCCATAGGCTGGAGCTGGGCAGCAACTGCACCCTGGAGAGTTCCAGATCCTGTATCTCATAAACCCCAAACGCCACCGCCGACCGCACACCCCCCGCCCCACCCACCTTCCCCTCACCCTATCAGAGAGGAACATTACTGCAGATTGAAAGCATAACAATGCTGGCCCGACTCACAGCCTCTGCACTAAACCTGGGCAACAAGAAAAGTCCCCAGTCAAACTGATTAATTCTCTCCACAGCTCAAACCAAACCTCACAAACAGGGCTGGAAGGAGCAAGTGGCAAATGGGATTCCAAGTGAAATGAGACAGGCACACCAGCAGACGGAGATGGTGCAGGGGGCAGTAACTGAAGTCATACAGGGACACCAGCAGCCGGAGATGGTGAGCGGGCAGTGCAAGTCCCACCTCAAGAGGTCAGATTCTCAATAAATTATAATCTCAGAATCAGATTTAAATTCATTTCAGGGCTCAGTGCTGTGAATATATAATGTACTTTCTGTCCTGTGGCGAGTGTAGTGAATGGAATATGAAATGGGATTTAGTTCCAGTGTTTATCCCTTTCTATGATTTTACTAATTTAACAATGAGATTGAAAGGGTATTTCACCGCCTTCTTCAGCTGCTCTCTGAATTTAGACTGGGTCACAGTGTAAATACACGTGTTGGTACAGGAACTGAGAAGCTGCAGCATTATTGATGTGTGATCTGTGATATAGACAGACTCAGTGTCGGAGGAATTATACTGAAAATCTGCAAATCGTCTATAAATGATAAACACAACCCGGGTCACCCACAACAGTATACAACTGCTGGATATACTGAAGAGTAGAATCATTGATTTTCTGCGATTCTCCATCTCTGGGTCCTTGTGATTCTTTCCATTGCTGTGGCGCCGGAATCCCCTGCGGATTTTACTTGAGAATAAAATACGTCTGACCGTCAGAATATTGAGCAACAAAATCAGAAAGACCGGGACACAAGGGGTTAAAATGTAATTAAACAAGTGCATTGCGGCGTATACGGGGGAAATGAAGAAGCTCGGTTGACCGACACAACCCATGGGAACATTATCAATAATTTCCTCTTGTTCCAGTGTAAAGTACCAGGGGACATACTCCAAACAGCCCAGCACACTCACTGTTCCTACAACCACAGCCGCCGTTTTCTCGGTGCAATATTTTGTTTTCAGCTTCTCACAACAAATGGCCACAAATCGATCAAAGGTGAAAGTGACTGTGAGCCAGACACAAATCACTGTGGCTGCAGAAAGCAGAACCTCAATGAGAGAACAGACAGGATTAATTCTCAGGAATGAATCTGGGAAATAAATTAATACAATCATGTACAATATGGGACCAGAGATAACGACCAGGAGATCAGACACTGCCATTCCCACCAGGTAGGCAGTGATACATTTGGAGAGACCGCACTTTCCTCGGGACAGGATCACAATCGCCACCAAGTTAACTGGAATAGAGAGAAAAGGAACCAGGGAAATTACTGATCAGACCTGGAGACAAAGCAGCAGTTTGACAGGATCTGGGTTGAAATTTCCAGCTTTGTTGCTGCATCAAACAGTGAGAACTGATTCATTGACCTGGGCAGTGCTTCACCACAGTGAAATGATGGAAACACAATCATTAATAATGTATTGTGAAATTGATACAGAAAGAGAATAAAGTCAGCACTGGATCTACTGGAAGTAATGTGTGAGGATGCAGTACCAGTGGTGAAATGAAAACGGGTTTTACAGAGATGGAATCCGATGGGTTAAATGGGGATTTGTCGCCAGGTTTGGGGAGAGTGAAAGGTGCCGATGGTTTGTTGCTGTGGGTTCAGAGAGCCGACATAGGCTGGTACAACATGGGAAAAGACTGAGAGTTGCTGCGATGAGTTGGCTTGGGATTTATTTGGAAGAGGTAACTGGAGATTGAGACAGTGAGTGAGATTGGGAGAAAGAGAAGGAAAAGGACATGTTGGAGCTGGAAGGGAGACAGGAGCAGATGTTTTGGGGGAATGGATAAACCGAAGCAATGGATGAGGAGGCAAAGGATTCAATACAGTGAGAGGAGAGGCTGAGAATCACAGGGAAAGACTGCAGCAGAGTGTTAGAGGAAATCTAATCTATAGATCCCAGTAACACAACTCAATTAATACTTTCAAAAATAATACATGTGTTTATTGATGTTGGAGAACAGTTCATTGGTTCTCCAATGTAGTCAATACATTTCGTTTGTTCCGTTAATTAAATATAAATTTAAATATGTTTCTGATATCAGCCTCGTTCTTTGTTGAATTCGGCAGTCACAGAGTTTTTAAAGTGCAGTATTTAAATACTGAATTATCATCGGTGAAGAACTGATTCTATGATTTTTTTTCAGTCAGTAAGTAAGGAATAGAAACTTTCCACAAAACAACATGAAGATCTGACAGAAATAAACACAGAGGATCAAGTCAAACAAGAAAATTAACGCAATCTGACAACAGACAACTTCAACTCACAGTTTCTCTCACTAATTTTTCTGGATATTTCAGCATTTTATGACAGTGAATTATTCACACCGCTGCTTCTTTCTCTTGCTCTTTCCTTCTGCTTATCACTTTCCCTCGGTTTCGTTCTCCCTGATCCATTTCTTCTTCCTTCTCTCAGTCTCCCTCCCTATCTCTCTGGTGTGCTCACACCCTGAAAACTGTTACTTAATGCTGATTTTCACATACAATTTATTCCTAACACTGTGCGCCTGTGTTCTGTTCACCAGCCCCGTGTTCAATGATTCTATTCTCAGAAATAGTTTGTTCAACGGTGAAACCTCTGTGAATAATTTAATGCATCTACAGAACACCCATGCCACCGACACTCCACTTTATTTACAATACATGGAATAAACATGATCGAAAGCTTCTTCCAGACAAACCTCTCAATCACTGAAATTCCTTCTCCTGGAATTATAATGTAAACCGTTAAAATGTGAGATTGTTCAATGAAGAAAACACCAACATCAGCGCTGCACCTGATAATCTACAGATAAATGGAAAGACTCTTGATTCCAACTGATAGAGTGCAAACCAATAAAACATCACATTAGTACTTTCTATTTTACAATGTAGTCCAGTGACAGTGAAGGGTCCACAGTGAAGCAGAGAAGGAGATGTGAAAGAGTCAGCAGCAAACTCAGTTCAGTAGCCAGACATCTGAAGCAGCATCAGACACACACAGTATGAAATAATATTTTATAACAGTGATAACCAATAAATGCGTTGAAATCTCTGTTACATTGCATCATATTTTGGGGATGGAGGACATTGTGCTGTACCCTTGTAACACTGAGACCGTGAGATGTCTCATCATCAAACATCGAAAAACACATCCATAAAAAAAAAATTCCAGGACCGGTTATATCGACATCATGAAACTGTTAAAATCTCCTGAAGGTCTGCCTCTTGATCCTAACAAAGACATCTCCTTCAAAGGCATTCAATTCACAGAATAATGCAGCAACAATGCCAGGGTTACTTAAACCAATGCCATTAAAGATATCATACAGCTCCTGTAAAACTGAAAGAGTAGACAATGAGGAGATTCCATCCGTAAATTGCTTGAAAAGTACAGGCGGTTGTGTAACACACACAGTGAGAAATATTACCGAGTCCAACAGCACTGTTAATATCGATTTACACATAAACAGCTGAAATACAGGCTTACCAGGAACTCCAATTGCTGCAAGTACAGGATAATAAATGCGTTCTATCTGATGCATTAATGGATATCCCATTTCTGTGAGAACCTAAGTTCTGTTAGCCTGGAACCCACAGCTCCAGCAGGCACTCTGAGCTGATCCATTCCAGTGGGTCCTGATTTATACAGGGGATAAGTCTCTACTGGTACAGTTATACCCCTGCTCATTGCTATTAGTTACACTCACCTGAGCAAACGCATTACATCAGCAGCTTTGACTCCAGTAAATAATCTGGTGGATAAAACGCAATAGTTTCGATGTCAACGACATTTTCTCAGTAATTCCTCTCTCGGGAATAAACCTCAAATCTGTACTCATACTGGATGGATGCAACAATTATGAGTGGCGTCATTTACATTTTCCCTATTGTTGTATTGACCTCGTTCACTCCAGGCATTTATATTGTAAATGTAACTGAACTGTCTACAGTGGACACTGGATTCAGGGACAAAAACCATCCCGTTTCACTCTGTTCCTACCTTTTCCCAGTTAAAACGTGAACTTTAAGTCTCTGATTTGGGACCACGTTCAGAGTTACAGACTAGATATTGATATTGCGGGCAGATACTGTACACGTCCATTGGGGAGGCAGTTGCGTAGCGATAATATTACTGGGATAGTAATCCAGAGGTCCAACCCAATGGCCTGGTGACAGGGGTTCAAATCCCAGCATGACAGCTGCTGGAACTTAAATTCAATTAATGAACAAAGGTCTGCAATTGAAAGCTAGTCTCTGTCATGGAGCCATGAGACGATCATCGATTGCTGTGAAAACCCATTTGGATCGGTAATTACTTTTCGAGATAGAAATCTGCCATAATTACCTGGTCTGACCTACATGTGGTTACAGACCCAGAGCAATGTGGCTGACTCTTAACTGCCCTCTGAAATGGCCCAGCAAGATGTCAAGGACAACAAATGCTGACATCACATGATGGAATAAAAGACAAACGTCTACCCGCTATTTCACTGCAGCGATTTCCCTGTTTATTCTATAGTGGTTAATGGCTCCTGTAAAATTAGAACTGTGCCAACTCCTGGCTCCTTTCCTCCAGTTCACTGCTGACCTGACAGCCGAATTCCACTTTCCCTCGCTATCAACTGCTACAAATCCCTGTTTCATGACCAACTTAGCCAAGTCCATCTCACCCAACATCTTCAGCCGAACTGACCTGCATTGGATCCCAGTCCTCTAAGTACTGCAATTATGATTCTTATCATTGGGTTAAATTTCTTCCATGTCCTCACCACTACTCATCTTTCAATGGGACTGCCCCACCATTTTCCAATATTACTGATCTGATTGTAATCAGTGCATCTCCAGCAATGGCCTCTCTTCCCACACCAGCACTATTCCCTCTGGAAACCCGGAACTTTGTCTTCCTGTTCCCTCTGCTCCCACATCTACACACTGCCTGCTGGTGACATCATCTACAGATATGCAGTGAGCTTCCACATGTCAGCTGACAGCAACCAACTCCAGCTCTCCATCATCTCTCTCGACCCTCCACTTCCTCTGCGTTATCAGATTGTAAAAGTCTGTTTCTGATGGGCTGAAATTTCCTCCAATTAAACATAGTGCGGAACTAAGCCTCCACCTTTGGTTCCACCACAAACTCCACCCCTTGTCATTGATTCCATCACCATTCCTAGCTGTTATATCATAATAAATAAGATGTTGTGCAAAATATGCTCCCTATTCATCCCTAACCTGAGCTTCTGACCTGATCTTGTCTCCATCAGAAATGACACCTCCTTCCACCCCCATAACATCTCCAGCCTCTGTCCCTGCCTCAGCCCATCAGGCACTGAAAAGGATCAATCACTCATCTGTGTAAGATTATTAGGTTCCTAAAAGCTGCAAACCAGATTACTAATTGTTAAAATCGAGTTATTGTAAACGAACAATTGACTTATTATTAATGAGGGAGCTCCCTCTCCACGTATAAAATGGAGGGCACTCCCCCTCTGCGTATCAAATGGAGGGAGATAGCCCTCGATGTATAAAATGGAGGGAGATATCCTTCTATGTATAAAATGGAGGGAGATCCTTTCTATATAACAAATGGAAGGAACTCCCCCTCTACATATAAAATGGAGGGTGTTTCACCTGTATGTATAAAATGGAGGGGGATCCCACAGACACCTCACTCACTTTAAAACACTTTTTAACTATTTTTATGCCAGCGCTGAGATCGAATATAATATAAACAGAGGCATGGTCAAATTCTCTCTGAATTGTTGCATTGGAGTGAGGGAGAGAGAAAGGAGCGAAACAAAGCGATGAAAAGTTAGTTGGGGCAGTAAGTTGTGAGGAGGACACAAAAAGGCTGCAAAGGAAAATGGACGGGTTTTGAGTGGACATGAAAGTGGCAGCTGGAATATCATGTGGAGAAGGAAGAATAGAAACAGAGAACATTTTTTCAAATGGTGAGAAACTGTTAAATGTTGGTGTTCAGAGAGTTTTGGGTATCCTTCTACACAAATCACAGAAAGTTAACCTGCAGGTACAGGCATCAATTAGGAAGGGAAATGGAGTTTTGGACTTCATTGCAAGGGGATTAGAGTGCAGGAGTGAGGAAGTCTTGTTGCAATGGTACAGGGTTTGGTGAGCCCACACCTGGAGTACTGTGTACAGCTCCGGACTTAGTACTGAACTAAGGATATACTTGTCTTAGAGGCGATGTAACAAAGGTTCATCAGATAATGACAGAGCAGGCTTGAGAGGCCGTATGGCCTAGTCCTGTTCCTATTTCTTATGTTCTTATGACAGGAAGGGAGAAAAGGACAAAGACGTGTTGACAGAGGGAAAGACACAGCGAATGACAGGGAGAGGCCGAGGCCAAAGAGGAGAGGTAGTGAGAGAAAGGTAGGATGGATCACACAGCTGAATATCTTGCTAGATGTCTACACAGTATTCAGAGGCAGATCTCCAGTGTGCAGTCACTGGGATGGTGTGGTGATGGATTTGAACTCTGTATCCACTGATTCACATCTGCAAATGTTACCACTAGTAAAAGCCTCCTTCCAGGTCATTGGTGCCAATGTACTGATGGATTTCTGTTTGAAAAAATGTGACCAGGTCGGGGTTCTGTCTGGACTCCCCTAAACCCACCCCCCCACCCCCTCCCCCGCCAGCCTTTTAATGACTCATGGATTCATGTCTAAGGGAACTGGTCAATGGTTCTGGTAGAATTTCTCTCATTACTGATGGGTTAATAAAGCAGATGGGATCCTGAGCTTCTCAACAAGTATAGAGTGTAAAAGTCAGGAAGTGATGCTAAACCTTTATAAAACAATAGTTTGTCCCCAGCTGGAGAATTGTGTCCAATTCTGGGACCACACTTTAGGAAGGACATGGAGGCTTTGGTGAATGTATCGAAGAGATTTATGAGAACGGTTCTGGGGATGAGATTATTACAGTCACGCTGATATACTCGAGAAGCTGGGGCTGTTCTCCTTAGAGCAAAGCTTAAAAGGAGATTTGATCAAGGTGCTTAAAATCATAAAAGATGGAGTAAAATAGAGCGAAACAGATGGAATTGGCTCCAAGAAGCAAGAAACACAGATTTCAGGAGACAAATATTTCACCTGATGTTCTTGTCAGTGGATTCTCTGTCACGGGAGAGGTCATCGCAAATCCTACAGAAAGTAACAAGTCATTAATATCAGTCAAAGAATTTGAGTAGAATAGAGACAAGACAGAAGAAAGCTTTCTGTATGTAATAAGAAGTGAAATGGTCGAACAATGTCTTTATGGGAGAGGCCTGGCCTACATTTGACTCTATTCACACAGATAGAGATTCATATAAATAAAGATATATATTTGTCTGGGTTGGAGGATGAATTCATTTTTTGGTCATTCGAATACCTTCAGTCTTGGTACTAGCTATCAGCAGCTGTGTACTGTTTCTAATTGTTCTGGTTTGATGTGGGTAATATTTATCTTTGAAAGGATGGGGTGAGTCTTCCAATAATCTCTCAGAGATGAAGTGGGATTGAGGGACTGGAGTAAAGGTCAGTAACAGTGCAATGCACTTTACACGACATAGTGACAAACTTTGTTCTGTCAAAGTTTAATAAATCACACTTGTGTTGCACTGTGACAATTGCTGATAGTTTTTCTCACAGGATTGTCGATTGAACTCTCCTTTATTGGCCGATGTGCAGAATATAAGAGCAGGGAGGTTAGTCTAGAACTATATCAAGCTGTCGTTGGACCACAACATACAGCTGTAGTCACCACATTACAGGAAGGATGTGATTGTACAAGAGAAGATACAGAGGAGATTTACAGAGGTTGTTGTCAGGAATGGAGAATTTTTGCTATGAGGAAAGACTGGATAGGGTGTCAGCCTGAAGGGGAGACTTAATTGATGTGTAACAAAATGATGATATGCCTTGATAGAGTGGATCGGGAGGACCTATTTCCCTCAGTAGAGGAGTCAATACGTATAGCGCATAGATTTAAAGTAATTCGTACAAAGATTAAAAGAGAGATGAGGGGTAATTTTTTCACCCAGGTAGGGGACTGGAATTCACAGCCTGAAAAGCTGGTAGAGATAGAAACCTCATCACATTAAAAAAAAACTTGGATATGTAGTTGAAGGAATAACTTCTCCACGTCTACCCTGACCCATCGAATAAACTCAGAAGGTACTATACAGGTTAGATACGGAGTGTCCCTGGAATGTCAGATTAACCCGGGTCACTCACTGTACCCGGGTCGGCTTCAAGACTCACCTGCCTCAGTCAGTGAGATGCTCCTGTGTCATTTGCCTTCATGTAAGTGGATGCCGGGTTTGGGAGCAGGACAGGCACATGGCAATAGAACGACTGCTCATGTGGACGATAAGCACCAGTAATCTCTCAGAGAATCATATTGTATTGGGTGAGAATGTACACCCAGTGAAATTTTGCCTCCATGTGAGGCAGTATGGTCCCGTGTGTACTGTAAACGTGGACTGAAATGACAATGTAACTGATCAATTTTTGGCTGCATGCTATGACTACTGTTATGTTTTAGTTTAGTTTAGTGATACAGCACTGAAACAGGCCCTTCGGCCTACCGAGTCGGTGCCGACCATCAATCACCCATTTATACTAATCCTACACTAATTCCATATTGCTAACACATCCCCACCTGTCCCTACATTTTCCCTACCACCTACTGGGGGCAATTGCTAATGGCCAATTTACCTATCAACCTGCAAGTCTTTGGCATGTGGGAGGAAATGGAAGCACCCGGAAGAAACTCACGCATGCACAGGGAGAACTTGCAAACTCCACACAGGCAGCACCCAGAATTGAACCCGGGTCGCTGGAGCTGTGAGGCTGCGGTGCTAACCATTGCGCCAGTATACCACCACTATGCCGCATTATGTCTGCTGTCCTGTGAGAATGTTTATAACACACGATGGGATGAAGTCAAAGTGGCCACTGTTGAATATTCTAGCTTGATCTTTGTGGGAACACAAGTTAAACATATTAAATGGTCAATTCACTTGGATAAATAAACATTTAACTACATTGCTATGGAATGCCCTGTCTGATGCATATCGAAGACAAGATATAAACAGTAAATGACCAGAGGCCTGGAATTACAAGAAGGCAGGACATGGATAATAAAATGGAGTCTTTCAATACAAGGGATTATGTACGGGTGAGGCTTGGAATGTAGAAGCAATTGCAATGTGTGTGCGGTCGTGTGCAGTGGGATGTGGGTATAGGAAAAGATATTGAACACACACAGGGATTGATCATGCAGGGAAAGACCCTAACACTGAGCCCAGTGACATGGTGCACGAGGGGAAAGTGAGGGTCAGTCCTAGATATAAGGGATTCCCTTTCATTTATCTGACACTGCAGACCAGATACCCGGGCCAGCTATTGGTAGAAGATCCCTCCTGATCGGCTGATCATTGATCAGTGGGAACTTGGTGAGATTAAAGACACAGACTACGTGAGAGTCTGTGGGAATCATTTGCAGCATTGATTTTTCCAGGAATATTCACTGGGATTTTAGTGCTGTTTTACTAGAATTCTATGTATCCTAACCTACGTGGAATATTTAATCTTTTCCTTATCGGATCGAATCTGTAGTTAAGTAGGACTGGACTTGAGAATAATTGTATTTTAAAGTTGTTTTTTCCGACAAAAGTAGTGTAAATCGATGTGCAGCATCCCATCATATAATATACTTTGCTGTCTATGTTGCCTGAATACAGACATAAAATAGCCATAAATGTTCCTATTTATTCCGGGGCAGACAGGTGAAGTGTTTATTTTCTCGATGATTTAACTCGACCGCTAATGATAACCAACATGGTGAGAGAGAGTGATAGGCAGAGAAAGAGAGGAACAGTGGTAGAGTAACCTATCGATATGGAAAGATAGAAACGGAGTGAGAGCAGAGAGATAGTGAGGGATCGAGACAGAAGCTTAGAGCTAGAAAGTGTCAGTTTATCCTGAGACACTTTTGAATCAAGGGGACGGGAGACATGCTGTGTGGGGAACCTGGGGTGATGTACTGGGACCTGTGACAGAAACACCTACTCTTCCTGCCTACATATAAAGTGCAGGGAGCTCCCTCTACATATCAAATGGATGCAGCTCACCATCTGTGTAGAAAATGGTGGGAGCTCTCCATCTGTGTATAAGATGATGGAAGCTCTACATCAGTGTAAAAAATGGAGGGAGCTTATCGTCTGTGTATAAAATGAAGGGAACTTCCTCTCTCTGTACAAAATGATGACAGCTCTCCCTCTACATTTAAGATGGAGGGCGCTCCTCCTCTGTGTATAAAATGGTGGGAGCTCCCCCTTTACATATAAAATGCAGGGGAAGCCCACAGACATCTCACCCTTTTTAACTCACTTTTTAACCATTTTCTTAGCAGAGACAGAGTTAGTACAATATAAACAGAAGCATGGTCCATTCCGGTCTTAACTGGTGCATTGATAACTGAGACTAATGTAAAAGGTATAGGGGATGCAGAGGTCTCGAGCACAAAAGTCAGGAAGTGATGCTAAACCTTTATAAAATAATTGTTTGTCCTCGTCTGAAGCATTGTGTCCAATTCTGGACACTACACATTAGGAAGGACATGGAGGCTTCGGTCAATGTACAGAAAAGTTTTGCTAGCATGGTTCTAGGGGTGATACGCTGATATACTGGAGAAGCTGGCGTTGTTCTCTTCATGGTGGTGAAGTTTAAAAAGTGATTTAATTGATGTGTTTAAAATCATGAAAGTTTTGGATAGCGTAAACAAAGAGAAACTGTTTCCAATGGCTGAAGGGTCAATAACCAGAGAGCACAGACTGAAGGCGATTGGCAAAAAAAAACAGAGGCGACATGAAGGAAAACCGTTTCTTTTTAGCAATACTTGCTTCGGATTTGAAATGCACTGTCTGATAGCATAGTGGATATTGGTTCAATAGTATCTTTCAATAGGAGAATTAGATAAATAACTGAAACAGGAAAAGAATGAAGTGTTGGGGAAGAACAGGAGAGTGGCACTAAGTGGACTGCTCTTCAAAGGAGCTAGCACAGATTCAATGTGTCGAATCGCCTCCTACAGTGTTGTACTACTCTTTGATTCTATAGTCCTCTTCTGAGAGAGAGAGAGATAGACGGGGTGAGGGAAAGAGAGAGAGAGAGATAGACGGGGTGAGGGAAAGAGAGAGAGAGAGATAGACGGGGTGAGGGAAAGAGAGAGAGTGAGGGAGAGATAGACGGTGTGAGGGAAAGAGTGATAAAGAGAGATAGACGGGGTGAGGGAAAGAGAGAGCGGGAGAGAAAGAGAGATAGCCGGGGTGAGGGAAAGAGAGAGAGAGAGAGATGGGGTGAGGAAAGAGAGAGAGGTAGACGGAGTGAGGGAAAGAGGGAGAGAGAGATAGACGGGGTGAGGGAAAGAGAGAGCGAGAGATAGACGGGGTGAGGGAAAGAGAGAGAGAGAATGGCTGATGGGGATAGACAGAGACAGGGTGAGGGAGAGAAAGATACCTGTGAGGGGAAGGAATAGAGAGAGAGAGACAGGCTGAAGGAGAGAGAGACACACACAGTAAGGGAGAGGGCGAGGAATATAATGTCTCCCAGGGATTGGACATGCTTGAGGGGCCGAACGGCCTCCACCTGTCTTCCTAAGGTCTTTGTTAATATTACATCCTGAACTAAACAAGGTCTTGGTCATTTTTTAGCAAATGAAATGCAAGTAATTAACAAGTTCTCCTTTAAAATTTTTAATCCGAATTCACAATAGTATTTGTGTGAATTTGGAATCGGCAGATAATTTGCTGTTTATTAACAACACTGAATAAATTAATATTGAAGGATTCAATGTCATTTCGTTCCCACCCTTGTTCAAAGTCCTACTGATTCCCTCGAAGTTCAAAACCTAAGAAGCATTTCTGACAGTGCGGGGTCCCTTTAAGAGGTTGGGACTGACACTCTCCCGACTCCCTCCACCCCCCTCAGGGCCACAGCGCTGGGTCAGGGGTCACAGACTGTACGGACACTGGGATTGACCAATGACCCCTGACCCCAAAGGCAAGAAAAGGAATGCAAAAATTCTCCAGGTCCCAGTGAAATCAGATTGACAATAAATTTAAAACCCGAGAGTGAAATATAAAAGGAGAAAAGAGAGATTATGATGTTTGTAAAAACATTATTTAAACAGAAGGAAGTGTTTGTGTTTATCTGTCGAAGTTGTTCAATGTGAATATATGTGTCACTGTGTGGTTTTTTTCTCGCTCTCTCGATCAGTGGGAGTGGATGTGCCTGGGTATGGATTTCTATGTGTGTGTGTGTGTGTGTGTGTGTTTATCTGGCCGTGTTAGTCTGTCTGTGTTTACTTGGCTGTCTTTGTGGCTCTGTGTGTTTGTGTTTCCAATTCTGGATGTGAGGGTGGGCGAGGACACTGAAGGAAACTCTCTAATCTCTTATTAAAGATCTTTCATCTTAATAACTCCAATAAATATACAGAAATATCCTGCACAAAATATCAACCAGTTGTATCTTAATACTTGTCAGGACAAAAGTTCCTCTCTCAAACACGGCCTATGTTGGGTTTATATGGGCTGATGATACAAAGTTAGGGGGGACGGTAAGCTGTGAGACACAAAGATACTGCATTGGCAGATGGACGGGTTAAGCGAGTGGGCAAGAAAGTGGCAGCTGGAATATCATGTGGAGAGATGTGAGGTTATTCACTTTGGCAGGAAGAATAGAAACACAGAACATTTTTCAAATGGTGAGAAACTTTTAAATATTGGTATTCAGAGGGATTTGGGTGTCCTTGTACACAGAGAGTTAACATGCAGGTACAGCAAATGGAGTGTTGTCCTTTACTGCAAGGAGGTTAGAGTACAAGAGTGAGGAATTCTTGCTGTAATGGTATAGGGTTTGGTGAGCCCACACCTGGAGTACTGTGTACAGTCCTGGTCTCGGTACTGAAGGAATGAAATATTTGTCTTAGAGGTGAGGAGGAGAGGGAGGGAGATACGGGGTAAGAGGGAGAATAAGAGGGGGAGTGAGGGGGAGAAAGAGAGAGAGAGAGAGACCGGATGATGGAGAAGGCAAGAAATAAAAAGTCCCAAAGGTGCTGCACAGCGTCCATTAAAAAGCAAAATCTGACACCAAACCCACATAAATTGAGATTAAAAGCTTGGTCAAAGAGGTTAGTTTTAAGGAACATCTTTAAGCAGGTATGAGAGGTAGAGAAAGGGAGAGATTTAGGGAAGGAATTCCCCAGTGTTAACAGGAAGTGACATTAATTCCTGATTGTCGGTAGGGAATATGTTCGGAATGTTTACGGTGCCGAGACAGCTCGATGTGGATAAGGAGCAAATCAGCCAAGACCTGAGTGAATGGCGGGACAGATTTGAGGGGCCGAAAGGCCTCCTCCGTCTTCCTAAGGGCTTTAATAATATCACTGCCAATGCATTTGTGGTTTTCTGTTTGAAAAATGAAGTGATGTGAAACATTTATAAAATAATAGTTTGTCCCCAACTGACGTATTGTGTCCAATTCTGGGACCACACTTTCGGAAGTACATGGAGGCTTTGGTGAATGTATGGAAGAGATTTACTAGAACAGTTCCAGGGATGCAATGATTACAGTTACGCTGATAGACTGGAGAAGCTGGGCTTGTTCTCCTTAGAGCAGAGAAGCTTCAAAGGAGATTTACCTTTCGTGAAACCATGTTGACTTTGTTTGATTGCACTATGTCATATTGCTCAAGAGTGTGCAGGTACAGAGGGAAATGAGGGATCCCGACCAGCGATCTTTGAAGGCGATAGGACATATTAAGAGAGTAATTCATAAGATGCATGCGATCTTGGTCTTCAGAGAGACAAAGAGAGAGAGGGAGGGAGCGACGGGCAGAAAGAGGGAGGGAGAGACAGGGAGAGACAGGCAGATTTTAGGAGAGATTTTACATCTAACCGTGTTAAAAATATATCAAAAAGATCAAAATCTGAAAAAGATGGCCACACACGACAACTGAAGTCACACACCATCGTCACTTGGAACTATATTGCACTTCGTACACTGTCACTGTTTCAAAATCTTGGAACATCCTTCCTAACGGCACTGTGGGTGTACCTACCCCACATGGACTGCAGTGGTTCAAGAACATGGCTCACCACCACCTTCTCAAAGGGCAATTAGGGATGGGTAATAGATGCTGGCCTTGCCAGCGACACACACGTCACTCGAATCAACTTTTTTAAAAAACACAAGAATTTGACCCTGAGCCAGTTCAGAACTGTCACAATATTATACACAGGGCCTGGGGGAAATCCTGAACTGACAGAATTTAAAACATAGGACCTGGGGGAAATCCTGAACTGGCACAACTTTAAACACAGGGCATGGGGGAAATACTGAACTGTCACAACTTTAAAGATAGGTCCTGGGGGAATTCCTGAAATGCCCGAATTTTAAACTCAGGGACTGGGGGGAAATCCTGAACTGTGACAACTGTAAACACAGGGCCTGGGGGAAATCCTGAACTGTCAGATTTTTAAAAACAGAAATTGGGGGAATTCTTGAAGTGTCAGATTTTTAATACAGGCCCTGGGGGAAGTCCTGAACTGTCACAACTTAAACACAAGCCCTGGGGCAAATCCTGAACTGTCACAACTTTAAAGACAAGGCCTGGGGGAAATACTGATGTCATAACTTTAATCACAGGTCCTGGGGAAAATCCCGAACTGTCACAATTTTAAACACAGGGACTGGGGTGAATCCCTGAATTGTCACAAATTTAAACGTCGGGCTTTTGTGAAATCCGGATCTGGCACAACTTTAAACACAGGGCCTTCGGGAAATCCTGAACTGTCACAATCTTAAACACAAGGCCTGGGGGAAATCATGAACTGTCACAAATTTAAACACAGGGGCTGGGGGATATCCTGAACTGTCAGAATTTAAAACACAGGGGCTGGGAAAAATCCTGAATTGTCACAACTTTAAACAAAGGGCCTGGGGGACAACGTGAACTGTCAGGATTTTAAACACAGGGCCTGAAGCAAATCCTAAACTCTCACGAATTAAAACAAATTGCCTGGGGGAAAATACTGAAATGTCACAACGTTAAACATAGGGGCTGGGGGAAATCCTGAACAGGAAGAATTTTAAACACATGGCCTCGGGCAAATCCTTAACAGGCAGAATTTTAAACACAGGGGCTGGGGGAAATCCTGAATTGTTACAACTTTAAACAAAGGGCCTGGGGCAAATCCTGAAATTTCTGAATTTAAAACACAGGACCTGGGGGAACTCCTGAACTGTCAGAATTTTAACCACAAGGCCTGGGGGAAAGCCTGAAATGTCACAACTTAAAGCCAAGGCCTGGGGTAAATCCTGAATGTCAAAATTTTAAACATGGGGCCTGGAGTCATTGTGAATTGTCACAAATTTAAACCTAGGGCCTGGGGGAAATCCTGAGCTGCCACAACTTTAAACACAGGGCCTGGGGGAAATCCTGAACTGTCACAACTTTAAACACAGGGCCTGGGGAAAAATCCTGAACAGGCAGAATTTTAAACACAGTGCCTTGGGTAAATCCTGAAATGTCACAACTTTAAACACAGGGGCTGGGGGAAATCCTGAACTGTCACAAGTTTAAACACAGTGCCTGGGGAATGTCCTGACCTGTCAGAATTTTAAACACAGGGCCTGGAGGAAATACTGAACTGTCACAAATGTAAACACAGGGACTGGAGGAAATACTGAACTGTCACAACTGTAAACACAGGTCCTGGGGGAAATACTGAACTGTCACAACTGTAAACACAGGTCCTGGGGGAAATACTGAACAGTCACAACTTTAAACACAGGGCCTGGAGGAAATACTGAGCTGTCACAACTGTAAACACTGGGACTGGAGGAAATACTGAACTGTCACAACTGTAAACACAGGGACTGGAGGAAATACTGAACTGCCACAACTTTAAAAACTGGGCCTGGATGAAATACTGAACTGTCACAAATGTAAACACAGGGCCTGGGGGAAATACTGAGCTGTCACAACTGTAAACACAGGGACTGGAGGAAATACTGAATAGCCACAACTTTAAACACAGGGCCTGGAGGAAATACTGAGCTGTCACAACTGTAAACACTGGGACTGGAGGAAATACTGAACTGTCACAACTGTAAACACAGGGACTGGAGGAAATACTGAACTGCCACAACTTTAAACACTGGGCCTGGATGAAATACTGAACTGTCACAAATGTAAACACAGGGCCTGGGGGAAATACTGAACTGTCACAACTGTAAACACAGGGATTGGAGGAAATACTGAACTGCCACAACTTTAAACACTGGGCCTGGATGAAATACTGAACTGTCACAAATGTAAACACAGGGACTGGAGGAAATACTGAACTGTCACAACTGTAAACACAGGTCCTGGGGGAAATACTGAACTGTCACAAATGTAAACACAGGGACTGGAGGAAATACTGAGCTGTCACAACTGTAAACACAGGTCCTGGGGGAAATACTGAGCTGTCACAACTGTAAACACAGGGACTGGAGGAAATACTGAACTGTCACAACTGTAAACACAGGGACTGGAGGAAATACTGAACTGTCACCACTGTAAACACAGGGACTGGAGGAAATACTGAACTGTCACAAATGTAAACACAGGGCCTGGGGGAAATACTGAACTGTCACAACTGTAAACACAGGGATTGGAGGAAATACTGAACTGCCACAACTTTAAACACTGGGCCTGGATGAAATACTGAACTGTCACAAATGTAAACACAGGGACTGGAGGAAATACTGAACTGTCACTACTGTAAACACAGGTCCTGGGGGAAATACTGAACTGTCACAAATGCAAACACAGGGACTGGAGGAAATACTGAACTGTCACAAATGTAAACACAGGGACTGGAGGAAATACTGAACTGTCACAACTGTAAACACTGGGCCTGGAGGAAATACTGAACTGTCACAAATGTAAACACAGGGACTGGAGGAAATACTGAACTGTCACAACTGTAAACACAGGTCCTGGGGGAAATACTGAACTGTCACAACTGTAAACACAGGTCCTGGGGGAAATACTGAGCTGTCACAACTGTAAACACAGGGACTGGGGGAAATACTGAACTGCCACAACTTTAAACACAGGGCCTGGAGGAAATACTGAGCTGTCACAACTATAAAAACAGGGACTGGAGGAAATACTGAACTGTCACAACTGTAAACACAGGGACTGGAGGAAATACTGAACTGTCACAACTGTAAACACAGGTTTTGGAGGAAATACTGAACTGCCACAACTTTAAACACTGGGTCTGGATGAAATACTGAACTGTCACAAATGTAAACACAGGGCCTGGGGGAAATACTGAACTGTCACAACTGTAAACACAGTGACTGGATGAAATACTGAGCTGTCACAACTGTAAACACAGGTCCTGGGGGAAATACTGAACTGTCACAACTGTAAACACTGGGCCTGGGGGAAATACTGAACTGTCACAACTGTAAACACAGGTCCTGGGGGAAATACTGAACTGTCACAAATGTAAACACAGGGACTGGAGGAAATACTGAACTGTCACAACTTTAAACAAAGGTCCTGGGGGAAATACTGAACTGTCACAACTGTAAACACTGGGCCTGGGGGAAATACTGAACTGTCACAACTGTAAACACTGGGCCTGGAGGAAATACTGAACTGTCACAAATGTAACCACAGGGACTGGAGGAAATACTGAACTCTCACAACTGTAAACACTGGGCCTGGAGGAAATACTGAACTGTCACAAATGTATACACAGGGACTGGAGGAAATACTGAACTGTCACAACTTTAAATACAGGGAATGGGGGAAATACTGAACTGTCACAACTGTAAACACAGGTCCTGGGGGAAATACTGAACTGTCACAAATGTAAACACAGGGACTGGAGGAAATACTGAACTGTCACAACTGTAAACACAGGTCCTGGGGGAAATACTGAGCTGTCACAACTGTAAACACAGGTCCTGGGGGAAATACTGAACTGTCACAAATGTAAACACAGGGACTGGAGGAAATACTGAACTGTCACAACTGTAAACACAGGTCCTGGGGGAAATACTGAACTGTCACAACTGTAAACACTGGGCCTGGAGGAAATACTGAACTGTCACAACTGTAAACACTGGGCCTGGAGGAAATACTGAACTGTCACAACTTTAAACACAGGTCCTGGGGGAAATACTGAGCTGTCACAACTTTAAACAGAGGTCCTGGGGGAAATACTGAGCTGTCACAACTGTAAACACTAGGCCTGGAGGAATTACTGAACTGTCACAAATGTAAACACAGGGACTGGAGGAAATACTGAACTGTCACAACTGTAAACACTGGGCCTGGAGGAAATACTGAACTGTCACAAATGTAAACACAGGGACTGGAGGAAATACTGAACTGTCACAACTGTAAACACAGGTCCTGGGGGAAATACTGAACTGTCACAACTGTAAACACAGGTCCTGGGGGAAATACTGAACAGTCACAACTGTAAACACAGGGACTGGGGGAAATACTGAGCTGTCACAACTGTAAACACAGGGACTGGAGGAAATACTGAACTGCCACAACTTTAAACACAGGGCCTGGAGGAAATACAGAGCTGTCACAACTGTAAACACATGGACTGGAGGAAATACTGAACTGTCACAACTGTAAACACAGGGACTGGAGGAAATACTGAACTGCCACAACTTTAAACACTGGGCCTGGATGAAATACTGAACTGTCACAAATGTAAACACAGGGCCTGGGGGAAATACTGAACTGTCACAACTGTAAACACAGGGATTGGAGGAAATACTGAACTGCCACAACTTTAAACACTGGGCCTGGATGAAATACTGAACTGTCACAAATGTAAACACAGGGACTGGAGGAAATACTGAACTGTCACAACTGTAAACACAGGTCCTGGGGGAAATACTGAACTGTCACAAATGTAAACACAGGGCCTGGAGGAAATACTGAACTGTCACAACTGTAAACACAGGGCCTGGAGGAAATACTGAACTGTCACAAATGTAAACACAGGGACTGGAGGAAATACTGAACTGTCACAACTTTAAACACAGGTCCTGGGGGAAATACTGAACTGTCACAACTGTAAACACAGGTCCTGGGGGAAATACTGAGATGTCACAACTGTAAACACAGGGACTGGATGAAATACTGAACTGCCACAACTTTAAACACAGGGCCTGGAGGAAATACTGAGCTGTCACAACTGTAGACACAGGGACTGGAGGAAATACTGAACTGTCACAACTGTAAACACAGGGACTGGAGGAAATACTGAACAGTCACAAATTTAAACACAGGGACTGGAGGAAATACTGAACTGTCACAACTTTAAACACTGGGCCTGGATGAAATACTGAACTGTCACAAATGTAAACACAGGGCCTGGGGGAAATACTGAACTGTCACAACTGTAAACACTGGGCCTGGAGGAAATACTGAACTGTCACTAATGTAAACACAGGGCCTGGGGGAAATACTGAACTGTCACAAATGTAAAACAGGGACTGGAGGAAATACTGAACTGTCACAACTGTAAACACTGGGCCTGGAGGAAATACTTAACTGTCACAAATGTAAACACAGGGACTGGAGTAAATACTGAACTGTCACAAATGTAAACACAGGGCCTGGGGGAAATACTGAACTGTCACAACTGTAAACACTGGGCCTGGAGGAAATACTGAACTGTCACTAATGTAAACACAGGGCCTGGGGGAAATACTGAACTGTCACAACTGTAAACACAGGGATTGGAGGAAATACTGAACTGCCACAACTTTAAACACTGGGCCTGGATGAAATACTGAACTGTCACAAATGTAAACACAGGGACTGGAGGAAATACTGAACTGTCACAACTGTAAACACAGGTCCTGGGGGAAATACTGAACTGTCACAAATGTAAACACAGGGCCTGGAGGAAATACTGAACTGTCACAACTGTAAACACAGGGCCTGGAGGAAATACTGAACTGTCACAAATGTAAACACAGGGACTGGAGGAAATACTGAACTGTCACAACTTTAAACACAGGTCCTGGGGGAAATACTGAACTGTCACAACTGTAAACACAGGTCCTGGGGGAAATACTGAGATGTCACAACTGTACACACAGGGACTGGATGAAATACTGAACTGCCACAACTTTAAACACAGGGCCTGGAGGAAATACTGAGCTGTCACATCTGTAGACACAGGGACTGGAGGAAATACTGAACTGTCACAACTGTAAACACAGGGACTGGAGGAAATACTGAACAGTCACAAATTTAAACACAGGGACTGGAGGAAATACTGAACTGTCACAACTTTAAACACTGGGCCTGGATGAAATACTGAACTGTCACAAATGTAAACACAGGGCCTGGGGGAAATACTGAACTGTCACAACTGTAAACACTGGGCCTGGAGGAAATACTGAACTGTCACTAATGTAAACACAGGGCCTGGGGGAAATACTGAACTGTCACAAATGTAAACACAGGGACTGGAGGAAATACTGAACTGTCACAACTGTAAACACTGGGCCTGGAGGAAATACTGAACTGTCACAAATGTAAACACAGGGACTGGAGTAAATACTGAACTGTCACAAATGTAAACACAGGGCCTGGGGGAAATACTGAACTGTCACAACTGTAAACACTGGGCCTGGAGGAAATACTGAACTGTCACTAATGTAAACACAGGGCCTGGGGGAAATACTGAACTATCACAAATGTAAACACAGGTCCTGGAGGAAATACTGAACTGTCACAACTGTAAACACTGGGCCTGGAGGAAATACTGAACTGTCACAAATGTGAACACAGGGACAGGAGGAAATACTGAACTGTCACAACTGTAAACACAGGGACTGGAGGAAATACTGAACTGTCACAACTGTAAACACAGGTCCTGGGGGAAATACTGAACTGTCACAACTGTGAACACAGGTCCTGGGGGAAATACTGAACAGTCACAACTGTAAACACAGGGACTGGGGGAAATACTGAGCTGTCACAACTGTAAACACAGGGACTGGAGGAAATACTGAACTGCCACAACTTTAAACACTGGGGCTGGATGAAATACTGAACTGTCACAAATGTAAACACAGGGACTGGAGCAAATACTGAACTGTCACAACTGTAAACACAGGTCCTGGGGGAAATACTGAACTGTCACAACTGTAAACACAGGTCCTGGGGGAAATACTGAACAGTCACAACTGTAAACACAGGGACTGGGGGAAATACTGAACAGTCACAACTGTAAACACAGGGACTGGGGGAAATACTGAACTGCCACAACTTTAAACACTGGGCCTGGATGAAATACTGAACTGTCACAAATGTAAACACAGGGCCTGGGGGAAATACTGAACTGTCACAACTGTAAACACTGGGCCTGGAGGAAATACTGAACTGTCACTAATGTAAACACAGGGCCTGGGGGAAATACTGAACTGTCACAAATGTAAACACAGGGACTGGAGGAAATACTGAACTGTCACAACTGTAAACACTGGGCCTGGAGGAAATACTGAACTGTCACAAATGTAAACACAGGGACAGGAGGAAATACTGAACTGTCACAACTGTAAACACAGGGACTGGAGGAAATACTGAACTGTCACAACTGTAAACACAGGTCCTGGGGGAAATACTGAACTGTCACAACTGTGAACACAGGTCCTGGGGGAAATACTGAATAGTCACAACTGTAAACACAGGGACTGGGGGAAATACTGAGCTGTCACAACTGTAAACACAGGGACTGGAGGAAATACTGAACTGCCACAACTTTAAACACTGGGGCTGGATGAAATACTGAACTGTCACAAATGTAAACACAGGGACTGGAGCAAATTCTGAACTGTCACAACTGTAAACACAGGTCCTGGGGGAAATACTGAACTGTCACAACTGTAAACACAGGTCCTGGGGGAAATACTGAACAGTCACAACTGTAAACACAGGGACTGGGGGAAATACTGAACTGTCACAACTGTAAACACGGGGACTGGAGGAAATACTGAACTGTCACAACTGTAAACACTGGGCCTGGGGGAAATACTGAACTGTCACAACTTTAAACACAGGTCCTGGGGGAAATACTGAACTGTCACAACTTTAAACACAGGTCCTGGGGGAAATACTGAACTGTCACAACTGTAAACACAGGTCCTGGGGGAAATACTGAACTGTCACAACTGCAAACACTGATCCTGGAGGAAATACTGAACTGTCACAACTGTAAACACAGGGCCTGGAGGAAATACTGAACTGTCACAACTGAAAACACATTGCCTGGGGGAAATACTGAACTGTCACAACTTTAAACACAGTTCCTGGAGGAAATACTGAACTGTCACAACTTTAAACACTGGGCCTGGGGGAAATACTGAACTGTCACAACTGTAAACACAGGGCCTGGAGGAAATACTGAACTGTCACAACCGTAAACACAGGGCCTGGGGGAAATACTGAACTGTCACAACTTTAAACACAGGTCCTGGAGGAAATACTGAACTGTCACAACTTTAAACACTGGGCCTGGGGGAAATACTGAACTGTCACAACTTTAAACACAGGTCCTGGAGGAAATACTGAACTGTCACAACTTTAAACACTGGGCCTGGGGGAAATACTGAACTGTCACAACTTTAAAGACAGGTCCTGGGGGAAATACTGAACTGTCACAACTGTAAACACAGATCCTGGGGGAAATACTGAACTGTCACAACTTTAAACACAGGGCCAGGGGGAAATACTGAACTGTCACAAATTTAAAGACAGGTCCTGGGGAAAATACTGAGCTGTCACAACTTTAAAGACAGGTCCTGGGTAAAATACTGATCTGTCACAACTGTTAACACAGATCCTGGGGGATATACTGAACTGTCACAACTTTAAACACAGGTCCTGGAGGAAATACTGAGATGTCACAACTGTAAATACAGGGCAGGAGGAAATACTGAACTGTCACAACTTTAAACACAGGTCCTGGGGGAAATACTGAGCTGTCACAACTTTAAGCACAGGTCCTGGAGGAAATACTGAGCTGTGACAAATTTAAACACAGGTCCTGGAGGAAATACTGAGCTGTCACAAATTTAAACACAGGTCCTGGAGGAAATACTGAGCTGTCACAAATTTAAACACAGGTCCTGGAGGAAATACTGAGCTGTCACACCTGTAAACACAGGTCCTGGAGGAAATACTGAGCTGTCACAAATTTAAACACAGGTCCTGGAGGAAATACGGAGCTGTCACAACTTTAAAGACAGGTCCTGGGGAAAATACTGAACTGTCAGAACTTTAAACACAGGTACTGGGGATAATACTGAACTGTCACAACTTTAAACACAGGTCCTGGAGGAAATACTGAGCTGTCACAACTTTAACCACAGGTCCTGGGGAAAATTCGGAGCTGTCACAATTTTAAAGACAGGGCCTGGAGGAAATACTGAGCTGTCACAACTTTAAAGACAGGGCCTGGGGGAAATACTGAGCTGTCGTAGTTTTAAACACAGGACCTGGGGGAAATACTGAACTGTCACAACTTTAAGTACAGGTCCTGGGGGAAATGCTGAGCTGTCACAACTTTAAACACAGGTCCTGGGGGAAGTACTGAGCTGTCACAACTATAAACACAGGTCCTGGGGGAAATACTGAGCTGTCACAACTGTAAACACTGGGCCTGGGGGAAATACTGAACTGTCACAACTGTAAACACAGATCCTGGGGGAAATACTGAACTGTCACAACTTTAAACACAGGTCCTGGGGGAAATACTGAGCTGTCACAACTGTAAACACTGGGCCTGGGGGAAATACTGAACTGTCACAACTTTAAACACAGGTCCTGGTGGAAATACTGAGCTGTCACAACTTTAAACACAGGTGCTGGTGGAAATAATGAACTGTCACAACTTTAAACACAGGTCCTGGAGGAAATAATGAACTGTCACAACTTTAAACACAGGTCCTGGGGGAAATACTGAACTGTCACAACTGCAAACACAGGTCCTGGGGGAAATACTGAACTGTCACAACTTTAAACACAGGATTGGGGGAAATACTGAACTGTCACTACTTTAAACACAGGTCCTGGAGGAAATAATGAACTGTCACAACTTTAAACACAGGTCCTGGGGTAAATAATGAGCTGTCACAACTTTAACCACAGGTCCTGGGGGAAATACTGAACTGTCACAGCTGCAAACACAGGTCCTGGTGGAAATACTGAACTGTCACAACTTTAAACACAGGTCCTGGGGGAAATACTGAACTGTCACAACTTTAAACACAGGTCCTGGAGGAAATACTGAGCTGTCACAACTTTAAACACAGGTCCTGGGGGAAATACTGAACTGTCACAACTTTAAACACAGGTCCTGGAGGAAATACTGAGCTGTCACAACTTTAAAGACAGGTCCTGGGGAAAATACTGAACTGTCACAACTTTAAACACAGGTCCTGGAGGAAATACTGAGCTGTCACCCCTGTAAACACAGATCCTTGGGGAAATACTGAGTTGTCACAACTGTCAACACAGGTCCTGGGGGAAATACTGAACTGTCACAACTTTAAACACAGGTCCTGGGGGAAATACTGAACTGTCACAACTGTAAACACATATCCTGGGGGAAATACTGAACTGTCACAACTTTAAACACAGGGCCTGGGGGAAATACTGAACTATCACAACGGTAAACACAGATACTGGGGAAAATACTGAGCTGTCACAACTTTAACGACAGGTCCTGGGGAAAATACTGAGCTGTCACAACTTTAAAGACAGGTCCTGGGTAAAATACTAATCTGTCACAACTGGAAACACAGGTCATGGGGGAAATACTGAGCTGTCACAACTGTAAACACTGGGCCTGGGGGAAATACTGAACTGTCACAACTTTAAACACAGGTCCTGGAGGAAATACTGAGCTGTCACAACTTTAGCACAGGTCCTGGAGGAAATACTGAGATGTCACAACTGTAAATACAGGGCAGGAGGAAATACTGAGCTGTCACAACTTTAAACACAGGTCCTGGAGGAAATACTGAGCTGTCACAAATTTAAACACAGGTCCTGGAGGAAATACTGAGCTGTCACAAATTTAAACACAGGTCCTGGAGGAAATACTGAGCTGTTACACCTGTAAACACAGGTCCTGGAGGAAATACTGAGCTGTCACAACTTTAAACACAGATCCTGGGGAAAATACTGAGCTGTCACAACTTTAAAGACTGGTCCTGGGGAAAATACTGAGCTGTCACAACTTTAAAGACAGGTCCTGGGGAAAATACTGAACTGTCACAACTTTAAACACAGGTACTGGGGATAATACTGAACTGTCACAACTTTAAACACAGGTCCTGGAGGAAATACTGAGCTGTCACAACTTTAACCACAGGTCCTGGGGAAAATTCGGAGCTGTCACAACTTTAAAGACAGGGCCTGGGGGAAATACTGAGCTGTCGTAGTTTTAAACACAGGACCTGGGGGAAATACTGAACTGTCACAACTTTAAATACAGGTCCTGGGGGAAATGCTGAGCTTTCACAACTTTAAACACAGGTCCTGGGGGAAGTACTGAGCTGTCACAACTTTAAACACAGGTCCTGGGGGAAATACTGAGCTGTCACAACTGTAAACACTGGGCCTGGGGGAAATACTGAACTGTCACAACTGTAAACACAGGTCCTGGGGGAAATACTGAACTGTCACAACTTTAAACACAGGTCCTGGGGGAAATACTGAACTGTCACAACTGTAAACACAGGTCCTGGGGGAAATACTGAACTGTCACAACTTTAAACACAGGTCCTGGAGGAAATACTGAGCTGTCACAACTGTAAACACAGGTCCTGGAGGAAATACTGAGCTGTCACAACTTTAAAGACAGGTCCTGGGGGAAATACTGAGCTGTCACAACTGTAAACACTGGGCCTGGGGGAAATACTGAACTGTCACAACTTTAAACACAGGTCCTGGTGGAAATACTGAGCTGTCACAACTTTAAACACAGGTCCTGGTGGAAATAATGAACTGTCACAACTTTAAACACAGGTCCTGGAGGAAATAATGAACTGTCACAACTTTAAACACAGGTCCTGGGGGAAATACTGAACTGTCACAACTGCAAACACAGGTCCTGGGGGAAATACTGAACTGTCACAACTTTAAACACAGGTCCTGGGGGAAATACTGAACTGTCACTACTTTAAACACAGGTCCTGGAGGAAATAATGAACTGTCACAACTTTAAACACAGGTCCTGGGGTAAATAATGAGCTGTCACAACTTTAACCACAGGTCCTGGGGGAAATACTGAACTGTCACAGCTGCAAACACAGGTCCTGGTGGAAATACTGAACTGTCACAACTTTAAACACAGGTCCTGGGGGAAATACTGAACTGTCACAACTTTAAACACAGGTCCTGGAGGAAATACTGAGCTGTCACAACTTTAAACACAGGTCCTGGGGGAAATACTGAACTGTCACAACTTTAAACACAGGTCCTGGAGGAAATACTGAACTGTCACAACTTTAAACACAGGTCCTGGAGGAAATACTGAGCTGTCACAACTTTAAACACAGGTCCTGGAGGAAATACTGAGCTGTCACCCCTGTAAACACAGATCCTTGGGGAAATACTGAGTTGTCACAACTGTCAACACAGGTCCTGGGGGAAATAATGAACTGTCACAACTTTAAACACAGGGCCTGGGGAAAATACTGAGCTGTCACAACTTTAAAGACAGGTCCTGGGGAAAATACTGAGCTGTCACAACTTTAAAGACAGGTCCTGGGGAAAATACTGAGCTGTCACAACTTTAACGACAGGTCCTGGGGAAAATACTGAGCTGTCACAGCTTTAAAGACAGGTCCTGGGTAAAATACTAATCTGTCACAACTGTAAACACAGGTCCTGGGGAAAATACTGAACTGTCACAACTTTAAACACAGATCCTGGGGAAAATACTGAGCTGTCACAACTTTAAATACAGGTCCTGGGGGAAATGCTGAGCTTTCACAACTTTAAACACAGGTCCTGGGGGAAGTACTGAGCTGTCACAACTTTAAACACAGGTCCTGGGGGAAATACTGAGCTGTCACAACTGTAAACACTGGGCCTGGGGGAAATACTGAACTGTCACAACTGTAAACACAGGTCCTGGGGGAAATACTGAACTGTCACAACTTTAAACACAGGTCCTGGGGGAAATACTGAACTGTCACAACTGTAAACACTGGTCCTGGGGGAAATACTGAACTGTCACAACTTTAAACACAGGTCCTGGAGGAAATACTGAGCTGTCACAACTGTAAACACAGGTCCTGGAGGAAATACTGAGCTGTCACAACTTTAAAGACAGGTCCTGGGGGAAATACTGAGCTGTCACAACTGTAAACACTGGGCCTGGGGGAAATACTGAACTGTCACAACTTTAAACACAGGTCCTGGTGGAAATACTGAGCTGTCACAACTTTAAACACAGGTCCTGGTGGAAATAATGAACTGTCACAACTTTAAACACAGGTCCTGGAGGAAATAATGAACTGTCACAACTTTAAACACAGGTCCTGGGGGAAATACTGAACTGTCACAACTGCAAACACAGGTCCTGGGGGAAATACTGAACTGTCACAACTTTAAACACAGGTCCTGGGGGAAATACTGAACTGTCACTACTTTAAACACAGGTCCTGGAGGAAATAATGAACTGTCACAACTTTAAACACAGGTCCTGGGGTAAATAATGAGCTGTCACAACTTTAACCACAGGTCCTGGGGGAAATACTGAACTGTCACAGCTGCAAACACAGGTCCTGGTGGAAATACTGAACTGTCACAACTTTAAACACAGGTCCTGGGGGAAATACTGAACTGTCACAACTTTAAACACAGGTCCTGGAGGAAATACTGAGCTGTCACAACTTTAAACACAGGTCCTGGGGGAAATACTGAACTGTCACAACTTTAAACACAGGTCCTGGAGGAAATACTGAACTGTCACAACTTTAAACACAGGTCCTGGAGGAAATACTGAGCTGTCACAACTTTAAACACAGGTCCTGGAGGAAATACTGAGCTGTCACCCCTGTAAACACAGATCCTTGGGGAAATACTGAGTTGTCACAACTGTCAACACAGGTCCTGGGGGAAATAATGAACTGTCACAACTTTAAACACAGGTCCTGGGGGAAAATACTGAGCTGTCACAACTTTAAAGACAGGTCCTGGGGAAAATACTGAGCTGTCACAACTTTAAAGACAGGTCCTGGGGAAAATACTGAGCTGTCACAACTTTAACGACAGGTCCTGGGGAAAATACTGAGCTGTCACAGCTTTAAAGACAGGTCCTGGGTAAAATACTAATCTGTCACAACTGTAAACACAGGTCCTGGGGAAAATACTGAACTGTCACAACTTTAAACACAGATCCTGGGGAAAATACTGAGCTGTCACAACTTTAAACACAGATCCTGGGGAAAATACTGAGCTGTCACAACTTTAACGACAGGTCCTGGGGAAAATACTGAGCTGTCACAACTTTAAAGACAGGTCCTGGGTAAAATACTAATCTGTCACAACTGTAAACACAGATCCTGGGGGATATACTGAACTGTCACAACTTTAAACACAGGTCCTGGGGGAAATACTGAACTGTCGCAACTTTAAACACAGATCCTGGAGGAAATACTGAGCAGTCACAAATTTAAACAAAGGTCCTGGAGGAAATACTGAGCTGTCACAAATTTAAATACAGGTCCTGGAGGAAATACTGAGCTGTCACAACTGTAAATACAGGGCAGGAGGAAATACTGAGCTGTCACAACTTTAAACACAGGTCCTGGGGGAAGTACTGATCTGTCACAACTTTAAACACAGGTCCTGTAGGAAATACTGAGCTGTCACAACTTTAAAGACAGGTCCTGGGGGAAATACTGAACTGTCACAACTGTAAACACAGTTCCTGGGGGAAATACTGAACTGTCACAACTTTAAAGACAGGTCCTGGGGGAAATACTGAACTGTCACAACTTTAAACACAGGTCCTGGGGGAAATACTGAACTGTCACAACTTTAAAGACAGGTCCTGCGGAAAATACTGAGCTGTCACAACTTTAAAGACAGGTCCTGGGGGAAATACTGAACTGTCACAACTTTAAACACAGGTCCTGGGGGAAATACTGAACTGTCACAACTGTAAACACATATCCTGGGGGAAATACTGAACTGTCACAACTTTAAACACAGGGCCTGGGGGAAATACTGAACTATCACAACGGTAAACACAGATACTGGGGAAAATACTGAGCTGTCACAACTTTAACGACAGGTCCTGGGGAAAATACTGAGCTGTCACAACTTTAAAGACAGGTCCTGGGTAAAATACTAATCTGTCACAACTGGAAACACAGGTCATGGGGGAAATACTGAGCTGTCACAACTGTAAACACTGGGCCTGGGGGAAATACTGAACTGTCACAACTTTAAACACAGGTCCTGGAGGAAATACTGAGCTGTCACAACTTTAGCACAGGTCCTGGAGGAAATACTGAGATGTCACAACTGTAAATACAGGGCAGGAGGAAATACTGAGCTGTCACAACTTTAAACACAGGTCCTGGAGGAAATACTGAGCTGTCACAAATTTAAACACAGGTCCTGGAGGAAATACTGAGCTGTCACAAATTTAAACACAGGTCCTGGAGGAAATACTGAGCTGTTACACCTGTAAACACAGGTCCTGGAGGAAATACTGAGCTGTCACAACTTTAAACACAGATCCTGGGGAAAATACTGAGCTGTCACAACTTTAAAGACTGGTCCTGGGGAAAATACTGAGCTGTCACAACTTTAAAGACAGGTCCTGGGGAAAATACTGAACTGTCACAACTTTAAACACAGGTACTGGGGATAATACTGAACTGTCACAACTTTAAACACAGGTCCTGGAGGAAATACTGAGCTGTCACAACTTTAACCACAGGTCCTGGGGAAAATTCGGAGCTGTCACAACTTTAAAGACAGGGCCTGGGGGAAATACTGAGCTGTCGTAGTTTTAAACACAGGACCTGGGGGAAATACTGAACTGTCACAACTTTAAATACAGGTCCTGGGGGAAATGCTGAGCTTTCACAACTTTAAACACAGGTCCTGGGGGAAGTACTGAGCTGTCACAACTTTAAACACAGGTCCTGGGGGAAATACTGAGCTGTCACAACTGTAAACACTGGGCCTGGGGGAAATACTGAACTGTCACAACTGTAAACACAGGTCCTGGGGGAAATACTGAACTGTCACAACTTTAAACACAGGTCCTGGGGGAAATACTGAACTGTCACAACTGTAAACACAGGTCCTGGGGGAAATACTGAACTGTCACAACTTTAAACACAGGTCCTGGAGGAAATACTGAGCTGTCACAACTGTAAACACAGGTCCTGGAGGAAATACTGAGCTGTCACAACTTTAAAGACAGGTCCTGGGGGAAATACTGAGCTGTCACAACTGTAAACACTGGGCCTGGGGGAAATACTGAACTGTCACAACTTTAAACACAGGTCCTGGTGGAAATACTGAGCTGTCACAACTTTAAACACAGGTCCTGGTGGAAATAATGAACTGTCACAACTTTAAACACAGGTCCTGGAGGAAATAATGAACTGTCACAACTTTAAACACAGGTCCTGGGGGAAATACTGAACTGTCACAACTGCAAACACAGGTCCTGGGGGAAATACTGAACTGTCACAACTTTAAACACAGGTCCTGGGGGAAATACTGAACTGTCACTACTTTAAACACAGGTCCTGGAGGAAATAATGAACTGTCACAACTTTAAACACAGGTCCTGGGTTAAATAATGAGCTGTCACAACTTTAACCACAGGTCCTGGGGGAAATACTGAACTGTCACAGCTGCAAACACAGGTCCTGGTGGAAATACTGAACTGTCACAACTTTAAACACAGGTCCTGGGGGAAATACTGAACTGTCACAACTTTAAACACAGGTCCTGGAGGAAATACTGAGCTGTCACAACTTTAAACACAGGTCCTGGGGGAAATACTGAACTGTCACAACTTTAAACACAGGTCCTGGAGGAAATACTGAACTGTCACAACTTTAAACACAGGTCCTGGAGGAAATACTGAGCTGTCACAACTTTAAACACAGGTCCTGGAGGAAATACTGAGCTGTCACCCCTGTAAACACAGATCCTTGGGGAAATACTGAGTTGTCACAACTGTCAACACAGGTCCTGGGGGAAATAATGAACTGTCACAACTTTAAACACAGGGCCTGGGGAAAATACTGAGCTGTCACAACTTTAAAGACAGGTCCTGGGGAAAATACTGAGCTGTCACAACTTTAAAGACAGGTCCTGGGGAAAATACTGAGCTGTCACAACTTTAACGACAGGTCCTGGGGAAAATACTGAGCTGTCACAGCTTTAAAGACAGGTCCTGGGTAAAATACTAATCTGTCACAACTGTAAACACAGGTCCTGGGGAAAATACTGAACTGTCACAACTTTAAACACAGATACTGGGGAAAATACTGAGCTGTCACAACTTTAAATACAGGTCCTGGGGGAAATGCTGAGCTTTCACAACTTTAAACACAGGTCCTGGGGGAAGTACTGAGCTGTCACAACTTTAAACACAGGTCCTGGGGGAAATACTGAGCTGTCACAACTGTAAACACTGGGCCTGGGGGAAATACTGAACTGTCACAACTGTAAACACAGGTCCTGGGGGAAATACTGAACTGTCACAACTTTAAACACAGGTCCTGGGGGAAATACTGAACTGTCACAACTGTAAACACAGGTCCTGGGGGAAATACTGAACTGTCACAACTTTAAACACAGGTCCTGGAGGAAATACTGAGCTGTCACAACTGTAAACACAGGTCCTGGAGGAAATACTGAGCTGTCACAACTTTAAAGACAGGTCCTGGGGGAAATACTGAGCTGTCACAACTGTAAACACTGGGCCTGGGGGAAATACTGAACTGTCACAACTTTAAACACAGGTCCTGGTGGAAATACTGAGCTGTCACAACTTTAAACACAGGTCCTGGTGGAAATAATGAACTGTCACAACTTTAAACACAGGTCCTGGAGGAAATAATGAACTGTCACAACTTTAAACACAGGTCCTGGGGGAAATACTGAACTGTCACAACTGCAAACACAGGTCCTGGGGGAAATACTGAACTGTCACAACTTTAAACACAGGTCCTGGGGGAAATACTGAACTGTCACTACTTTAAACACAGGTCCTGGAGGAAATAATGAACTGTCACAACTTTAAACACAGGTCCTGGGGTAAATAATGAGCTGTCACAACTTTAACCACAGGTCCTGGGGGAAATACTGAACTGTCACAGCTGCAAACACAGGTCCTGGTGGAAATACTGAACTGTCACAACTTTAAACACAGGTCCTGGGGGAAATACTGAACTGTCACAACTTTAAACACAGGTCCTGGAGGAAATACTGAGCTGTCACAACTTTAAACACAGGTCCTGGGGGAAATACTGAACTGTCACAACTTTAAACACAGGTCCTGGAGGAAATACTGAACTGTCACAACTTTAAACACAGGTCCTGGAGGAAATACTGAGCTGTCACAACTTTAAACACAGGTCCTGGAGGAAATACTGAGCTGTCACCCCTGTAAACACAGATCCTTGGGGAAATACTGAGTTGTCACAACTGTCAACACAGGTCCTGGGGGAAATAATGAACTGTCACAACTTTAAACACAGGGCCTGGGGAAAATACTGAGCTGTCACAACTTTAAAGACAGGTCCTGGGGAAAATACTGAGCTGTCACAACTTTAAAGACAGGTCCTGGGGAAAATACTGAGCTGTCACAACTTTAACGACAGGTCCTGGGGAAAATACTGAGCTGTCACAGCTTTAAAGACAGGTCCTGGGTAAAATACTAATCTGTCACAACTGTAAACACAGGTCCTGGGGAAAATACTGAACTGTCACAACTTTAAACACAGATCCTGGGGAAAATACTGAGCTGTCACAACTTTAAACACAGATCCTGGGGAAAATACTGAGCTGTCACAACTTTAACGACAGGTCCTGGGTAAAATACTAATCTGTCACAACTTTAAACACAGATCCTGGGGAAAATACTGAGCTGTCACAACTTTAACGACAGGTCCTGGGGAAAATACTGAGCTGTCACAACTTTAAAGACAGGTCCTGGGTAAAATACTAATCTGTCACAACTGTAAACACAGATCCTGGGGGATATACTGAACTGTCACAACTTTAAACACAGGTCCTGGGGGAAATACTGAACTGTCGCAACTTTAAACACAGATCCTGGAGGAAATACTGAGCAGTCACAAATTTAAACAAAGGTCCTGGAGGAAATACTGAGCTGTCACAAATTTAAATACAGGTCCTGGAGGAAATACTGAGCTGTCACAACTGTAAATACAGGGCAGGAGGAAATACTGAGCTGTCACAACTTTAAACACAGGTCCTGGGGGAAGTACTGATCTGTCACAACTTTAAACACAGGTCCTGTAGGAAATACTGAGCTGTCACAACTTTAAAGACAGGTCCTGGGGGAAATACTGAACTGTCACAACTGTAAACACAGTTCCTGGGGGAAATACTGAACTGTCACAACTTTAAAGACAGGTCCTGGGGGAAATACTGAACTGTCACAACTTTAAACACAGGTCCTGGGGGAAATACTGAACTGTCACAACTTTAAAGACAGGTCCTGCGGAAAATACTGAGCTGTCACAACTTTAAAGACAGGTCCTGGGGGAAATACTGAACTGTCACAACTTTAAACACAGGTCCTGGGGGAAATACTGAACTGTCACAACTGTAAACACATATCCTGGGGGAAATACTGAACTGTCACAACTTTAAACACAGGGCCTGGGGGAAATACTGAACTATCACAACGGTAAACACAGATACTGGGGAAAATACTGAGCTGTCACAACTTTAACGACAGGTCCTGGGGAAAATACTGAGCTGTCACAACTTTAAAGACAGGTCCTGGGTAAAATACTAATCTGTCACAACTGGAAACACAGGTCATGGGGGAAATACTGAGCTGTCACAACTGTAAACACTGGGCCTGGGGGAAATACTGAACTGTCACAACTTTAAACACAGGTCCTGGAGGAAATACTGAGCTGTCACAACTTTAGCACAGGTCCTGGAGGAAATACTGAGATGTCACAACTGTAAATACAGGGCAGGAGGAAATACTGAGCTGTCACAACTTTAAACACAGGTCCTGGAGGAAATACTGAGCTGTCACAAATTTAAACACAGGTCCTGGAGGAAATACTGAGCTGTCACAAATTTAAACACAGGTCCTGGAGGAAATACTGAGCTGTTACACCTGTAAACACAGGTCCTGGAGGAAATACTGAGCTGTCACAACTTTAAACACAGATCCTGGGGAAAATACTGAGCTGTCACAACTTTAAAGACTGGTCCTGGGGAAAATACTGAGCTGTCACAACTTTAAAGACAGGTCCTGGGGAAAATACTGAACTGTCACAACTTTAAACACAGGTACTGGGGATAATACTGAACTGTCACAACTTTAAACACAGGTCCTGGAGGAAATACTGAGCTGTCACAACTTTAACCACAGGTCCTGGGGAAAATTCGGAGCTGTCACAACTTTAAAGACAGGGCCTGGGGGAAATACTGAGCTGTCGTAGTTTTAAACACAGGACCTGGGGGAAATACTGAACTGTCACAACTTTAAATACAGGTCCTGGGGGAAATGCTGAGCTTTCACAACTTTAAACACAGGTCCTGGGGGAAGTACTGAGCTGTCACAACTTTAAACACAGGTCCTGGGGGAAATACTGAGCTGTCACAACTGTAAACACTGGGCCTGGGGGAAATACTGAACTGTCACAACTGTAAACACAGGTCCTGGGGGAAATACTGAACTGTCACAACTTTAAACACAGGTCCTGGGGGAAATACTGAACTGTCACAACTGTAAACACAGGTCCTGGGGGAAATACTGAACTGTCACAACTTTAAACACAGGTCCTGGAGGAAATACTGAGCTGTCACAACTGTAAACACAGGTCCTGGAGGAAATACTGAGCTGTCACAACTTTAAAGACAGGTCCTGGGGGAAATACTGAGCTGTCACAACTGTAAACACTGGGCCTGGGGGAAATACTGAACTGTCACAACTTTAAACACAGGTCCTGGTGGAAATACTGAGCTGTCACAACTTTAAACACAGGTCCTGGTGGAAATAATGAACTGTCACAACTTTAAACACAGGTCCTGGAGGAAATAATGAACTGTCACAACTTTAAACACAGGTCCTGGGGGAAATACTGAACTGTCACAACTGCAAACACAGGTCCTGGGGGAAATACTGAACTGTCACAACTTTAAACACAGGTCCTGGGGGAAATACTGAACTGTCACTACTTTAAACACAGGTCCTGGAGGAAATAATGAACTGTCACAACTTTAAACACAGGTCCTGGGTTAAATAATGAGCTGTCACAACTTTAACCACAGGTCCTGGGGGAAATACTGAACTGTCACAGCTGCAAACACAGGTCCTGGTGGAAATACTGAACTGTCACAACTTTAAACACAGGTCCTGGGGGAAATACTGAACTGTCACAACTTTAAACACAGGTCCTGGAGGAAATACTGAGCTGTCACAACTTTAAACACAGGTCCTGGGGGAAATACTGAACTGTCACAACTTTAAACACAGGTCCTGGAGGAAATACTGAACTGTCACAACTTTAAACACAGGTCCTGGAGGAAATACTGAGCTGTCACAACTTTAAACACAGGTCCTGGAGGAAATACTGAGCTGTCACCCCTGTAAACACAGATCCTTGGGGAAATACTGAGTTGTCACAACTGTCAACACAGGTCCTGGGGGAAATAATGAACTGTCACAACTTTAAACACAGGGCCTGGGGAAAATACTGAGCTGTCACAACTTTAAAGACAGGTCCTGGGGAAAATACTGAGCTGTCACAACTTTAAAGACAGGTCCTGGGGAAAATACTGAGCTGTCACAACTTTAACGACAGGTCCTGGGGAAAATACTGAGCTGTCACAGCTTTAAAGACAGGTCCTGGGTAAAATACTAATCTGTCACAACTGTAAACACAGGTCCTGGGGAAAATACTGAACTGTCACAACTTTAAACACAGATACTGGGGAAAATACTGAGCTGTCACAACTTTAAATACAGGTCCTGGGGGAAATGCTGAGCTTTCACAACTTTAAACACAGGTCCTGGGGGAAGTACTGAGCTGTCACAACTTTAAACACAGGTCCTGGGGGAAATACTGAGCTGTCACAACTGTAAACACTGGGCCTGGGGGAAATACTGAACTGTCACAACTGTAAACACAGGTCCTGGGGGAAATACTGAACTGTCACAACTTTAAACACAGGTCCTGGGGGAAATACTGAACTGTCACAACTGTAAACACAGGTCCTGGGGGAAATACTGAACTGTCACAACTTTAAACACAGGTCCTGGAGGAAATACTGAGCTGTCACAACTGTAAACACAGGTCCTGGAGGAAATACTGAGCTGTCACAACTTTAAAGACAGGTCCTGGGGGAAATACTGAGCTGTCACAACTGTAAACACTGGGCCTGGGGGAAATACTGAACTGTCACAACTTTAAACACAGGTCCTGGTGGAAATACTGAGCTGTCACAACTTTAAACACAGGTCCTGGTGGAAATAATGAACTGTCACAACTTTAAACACAGGTCCTGGAGGAAATAATGAACTGTCACAACTTTAAACACAGGTCCTGGGGGAAATACTGAACTGTCACAACTGCAAACACAGGTCCTGGGGGAAATACTGAACTGTCACAACTTTAAACACAGGTCCTGGGGGAAATACTGAACTGTCACTACTTTAAACACAGGTCCTGGAGGAAATAATGAACTGTCACAACTTTAAACACAGGTCCTGGGGTAAATAATGAGCTGTCACAACTTTAACCACAGGTCCTGGGGGAAATACTGAACTGTCACAGCTGCAAACACAGGTCCTGGTGGAAATACTGAACTGTCACAACTTTAAACACAGGTCCTGGGGGAAATACTGAACTGTCACAACTTTAAACACAGGTCCTGGGGGAAATACTGAACTGTCACAACTGTAAACACATATCCTGGGGGAAATACTGAACTGTCACAACTTTAAACACAGGGCCTGGGGGAAATACTGAACTATCACAACGGTAAACACAGATACTGGGGAAAATACTGAGCTGTCACAACTTTAACGACAGGTCCTGGGGAAAATACTGAGCTGTCACAACTTTAAAGACAGGTCCTGGGTAAAATACTAATCTGTCACAACTGGAAACACAGGTCATGGGGGAAATACTGAGCTGTCACAACTGTAAACACTGGGCCTGGGGGAAATACTGAACTGTCACAACTTTAAACACAGGTCCTGGAGGAAATACTGAGCTGTCACAACTTTAGCACAGGTCCTGGAGGAAATACTGAGATGTCACAACTGTAAATACAGGGCAGGAGGAAATACTGAGCTGTCACAACTTTAAACACAGGTCCTGGAGGAAATACTGAGCTGTCACAAATTTAAACACAGGTCCTGGAGGAAATACTGAGCTGTCACAAATTTAAACACAGGTCCTGGAGGAAATACTGAGCTGTTACACCTGTAAACACAGGTCCTGGAGGAAATACTGAGCTGTCACAACTTTAAACACAGATCCTGGGGAAAATACTGAGCTGTCACAACTTTAAAGACTGGTCCTGGGGAAAATACTGAGCTGTCACAACTTTAAAGACAGGTCCTGGGGAAAATACTGAACTGTCACAACTTTAAACACAGGTACTGGGGATAATACTGAACTGTCACAACTTTAAACACAGGTCCTGGAGGAAATACTGAGCTGTCACAACTTTAACCACAGGTCCTGGGGAAAATTCGGAGCTGTCACAACTTTAAAGACAGGGCCTGGGGGAAATACTGAGCTGTCGTAGTTTTAAACACAGGACCTGGGGGAAATACTGAACTGTCACAACTTTAAATACAGGTCCTGGGGGAAATGCTGAGCTTTCACAACTTTAAACACAGGTCCTGGGGGAAGTACTGAGCTGTCACAACTTTAAACACAGGTCCTGGGGGAAATACTGAGCTGTCACAACTGTAAACACTGGGCCTGGGGGAAATACTGAACTGTCACAACTGTAAACACAGGTCCTGGGGGAAATACTGAACTGTCACAACTTTAAACACAGGTCCTGGGGGAAATACTGAACTGTCACAACTGTAAACACAGGTCCTGGGGGAAATACTGAACTGTCACAACTTTAAACACAGGTCCTGGAGGAAATACTGAGCTGTCACAACTGTAAACACAGGTCCTGGAGGAAATACTGAGCTGTCACAACTTTAAAGACAGGTCCTGGGGGAAATACTGAGCTGTCACAACTGTAAACACTGGGCCTGGGGGAAATACTGAACTGTCACAACTTTAAACACAGGTCCTGGTGGAAATACTGAGCTGTCACAACTTTAAACACAGGTCCTGGTGGAAATAATGAACTGTCACAACTTTAAACACAGGTCCTGGAGGAAATAATGAACTGTCACAACTTTAAACACAGGTCCTGGGGGAAATACTGAACTGTCACAACTGCAAACACAGGTCCTGGGGGAAATACTGAACTGTCACAACTTTAAACACAGGTCCTGGGGGAAATACTGAACTGTCACTACTTTAAACACAGGTCCTGGAGGAAATAATGAACTGTCACAACTTTAAACACAGGTCCTGGGTTAAATAATGAGCTGTCACAACTTTAACCACAGGTCCTGGGGGAAATACTGAACTGTCACAGCTGCAAACACAGGTCCTGGTGGAAATACTGAACTGTCACAACTTTAAACACAGGTCCTGGGGGAAATACTGAACTGTCACAACTTTAAACACAGGTCCTGGAGGAAATACTGAGCTGTCACAACTTTAAACACAGGTCCTGGGGGAAATACTGAACTGTCACAACTTTAAACACAGGTCCTGGAGGAAATACTGAACTGTCACAACTTTAAACACAGGTCCTGGAGGAAATACTGAGCTGTCACAACTTTAAACACAGGTCCTGGAGGAAATACTGAGCTGTCACCCCTGTAAACACAGATCCTTGGGGAAATACTGAGTTGTCACAACTGTCAACACAGGTCCTGGGGGAAATAATGAACTGTCACAACTTTAAACACAGGGCCTGGGGAAAATACTGAGCTGTCACAACTTTAAAGACAGGTCCTGGGGAAAATACTGAGCTGTCACAACTTTAAAGACAGGTCCTGGGGAAAATACTGAGCTGTCACAACTTTAACGACAGGTCCTGGGGAAAATACTGAGCTGTCACAGCTTTAAAGACAGGTCCTGGGTAAAATACTAATCTGTCACAACTGTAAACACAGGTCCTGGGGAAAATACTGAACTGTCACAACTTTAAACACAGATACTGGGGAAAATACTGAGCTGTCACAACTTTAAATACAGGTCCTGGGGGAAATGCTGAGCTTTCACAACTTTAAACACAGGTCCTGGGGGAAGTACTGAGCTGTCACAACTTTAAACACAGGTCCTGGGGGAAATACTGAGCTGTCACAACTGTAAACACTGGGCCTGGGGGAAATACTGAACTGTCACAACTGTAAACACAGGTCCTGGGGGAAATACTGAACTGTCACAACTTTAAACACAGGTCCTGGGGGAAATACTGAACTGTCACAACTGTAAACACAGGTCCTGGGGGAAATACTGAACTGTCACAACTTTAAACACAGGTCCTGGAGGAAATACTGAGCTGTCACAACTGTAAACACAGGTCCTGGAGGAAATACTGAGCTGTCACAACTTTAAAGACAGGTCCTGGGGGAAATACTGAGCTGTCACAACTGTAAACACTGGGCCTGGGGGAAATACTGAACTGTCACAACTTTAAACACAGGTCCTGGTGGAAATACTGAGCTGTCACAACTTTAAACACAGGTCCTGGTGGAAATAATGAACTGTCACAACTTTAAACACAGGTCCTGGAGGAAATAATGAACTGTCACAACTTTAAACACAGGTCCTGGGGGAAATACTGAACTGTCACAACTGCAAACACAGGTCCTGGGGGAAATACTGAACTGTCACAACTTTAAACACAGGTCCTGGGGGAAATACTGAACTGTCACTACTTTAAACACAGGTCCTGGAGGAAATAATGAACTGTCACAACTTTAAACACAGGTCCTGGGGTAAATAATGAGCTGTCACAACTTTAACCACAGGTCCTGGGGGAAATACTGAACTGTCACAGCTGCAAACACAGGTCCTGGTGGAAATACTGAACTGTCACAACTTTAAACACAGGTCCTGGGGGAAATACTGAACTGTCACAACTTTAAACACAGGTCCTGGAGGAAATACTGAGCTGTCACAACTTTAAACACAGGTCCTGGGGGAAATACTGAACTGTCACAACTTTAAACACAGGTCCTGGAGGAAATACTGAACTGTCACAACTTTAAACACAGGTCCTGGAGGAAATACTGAGCTGTCACAACTTTAAACACAGGTCCTGGAGGAAATACTGAGCTGTCACCCCTGTAAACACAGATCCTTGGGGAAATACTGAGTTGTCACAACTGTCAACACAGGTCCTGGGGGAAATAATGAACTGTCACAACTTTAAACACAGGGCCTGGGGAAAATACTGAGCTGTCACAACTTTAAAGACAGGTCCTGGGGAAAATACTGAGCTGTCACAACTTTAAAGACAGGTCCTGGGGAAAATACTGAGCTGTCACAACTTTAACGACAGGTCCTGGGGAAAATACTGAGCTGTCACAGCTTTAAAGACAGGTCCTGGGTAAAATACTAATCTGTCACAACTGTAAACACAGGTCCTGGGGAAAATACTGAACTGTCACAACTTTAAACACAGATCCTGGGGAAAATACTGAGCTGTCACAACTTTAAACACAGATCCTGGGGAAAATACTGAGCTGTCACAACTTTAACGACAGGTCCTGGGTAAAATACTAATCTGTCACAACTTTAAACACAGATCCTGGGGAAAATACTGAGCTGTCACAACTTTAACGACAGGTCCTGGGGAAAATACTGAGCTGTCACAACTTTAAAGACAGGTCCTGGGTAAAATACTAATCTGTCACAACTGTAAACACAGATCCTGGGGGATATACTGAACTGTCACAACTTTAAACACAGGTCCTGGGGGAAATACTGAACTGTCGCAACTTTAAACACAGATCCTGGAGGAAATACTGAGCAGTCACAAATTTAAACAAAGGTCCTGGAGGAAATACTGAGCTGTCACAAATTTAAATACAGGTCCTGGAGGAAATACTGAGCTGTCACAACTGTAAGTACAGGGCAGGAGGAAATACTGAGCTGTCACAACTTTAAACACAGGTCCTGGGGGAAGTACTGATCTGTCACAACTTTAAACACAGGTCCTGTAGGAAATACTGAGCTGTCACAACTTTAAAGACAGGTCCTGGGGGAAATACTGAACTGTCACAACTGTAAACACAGTTCCTGGGGGAAATACTGAACTGTCACAACTTTAAAGACAGGTCCTGGGGGAAATACTGAACTGTCACAACTTTAAACACAGGTCCTGGGGGAAATACTGAACTGTCACAACTTTAAAGACAGGTCCTGCGGAAAATACTGAGCTGTCACAACTTTAAAGACAGGTCCTGGGGGAAATACTGAACTGTCACAACTTTAAACACAGGTCCTGGGGGAAATACTGAACTGTCACAACTTTAAACACAGGTCCTGGGGGAAATACTGAACTGTCACAACTGTAAACACAGGTCCTGGGGGAAATACTGAACTGTCACAACTTTAAACACAGGTCCTGGAGGAAATACTGAGCTGTCACAACTGTAAACACAGGTCCTGGAGGAAATACTGAGCTGTCACAACTTTAAAGACAGGTCCTGGGGGAAATACTGAACTGTCACAACTGTAAACACAGATCCTGGGGGAAATACTGAGCTGTCACAACTTTAAACACAGGTCCTGGGGGAAATACTGAACTGTCACAACTTTAAAGACAGGTCCTGCGGAAAATACTGAGCTGTCACAACTTTAAAGACAGGTCCTGGGGAAAATACTGAGCTGTCACAACTTTAAAGACAGGTCCTGGGGAAAATACTGAACTGTCACAACTTTAAACACAGATCCTGGGGAAAATACTGAGCTGTCACAACTTTAAAGACAGGTCCTGGGGAAAATACTGAGCTGTCACAACTTTAAAGACAGGTCCTGGGTAAAATACTGATCTGTCACAACTGTAAACACAGATCCTGGGGGATATACTGAACTGTCACAACTTTAAACACAGGTCCTGGGGGAAATACTGAACTGTCGCAACTTTAAACACAGATCCTGGAGGAAATACGGAGCTGTCACAACTGTAAATACAGGGCCTGGAGGAAATACTGAGCTGTCACAAATTTAAACACAGGTCCTGGAGGAAATACTGAGCTGTCACACCTGTAAACACAGGTCCTGGAGGAAATACTGAGATGTCACAACTGTAAATACAGGGCAGGAGGAAATACTGTGCTGTCACAACTTTAAACACAGGTCCTGGAGGAAATACTGAGCTGTCACAAATTTAAACACAGGTCCTGGAGGAAATACTGAGCTGTCACAAATTTAAACACAGGTCCTGGAGGAAATACTGAGCTGTCACACCTGTAAATACAGGGCAGGAGGAAATACTGAACTGTCACAACTTTAAACACAGGTCCTGGGGGAAATACTGAGCTGTCACAACTTTAAACACAGGTCCTGGAGGAAATACTGAGCTGTCACAAATTTAAACACAGGTCCTTCAGAAAATACTGAGCTGTCACAAATTTAAACACAGGTACTGGAGGAAATACTGAGCTGTCACAAATTTAAACACAGGTCCTGGAGGAAATACTGAGCTGTCACACCTGTAAACACAGGTCCTGGAGGAAATACTGAGCTGTCACAAATTTAAACACAGGTCCTGGGGAAAATACTGAGCTGTCACAACTTTAAAGACTGGTCCTGGGGAAAATACTGAGCTGTCACAACTTTAAAGACAGGTCCTGGGGAAAATACTGAACTGTCAGAACTTTAAACACAGGTACTGGGGATAATACTGAACTGTCACAACTTTAAACACAGGTCCTGGAGGAAATACTGAGCTGTCACAACTTTAACCACAGGTCCTGGGGAAAATTCGGAGCTGTCACAATTTTAAAGACAGGGCCTGGGGGAAATACTGAGCTGTCGTAGTTTTAAACACAGGACCTGGGGGAAATACTGAACTGTCACAACTTTAAATACAGGTCCTGGGGGAAATGCTGAGCTGTCACAACTTTAAACACAGGTCCTGGGGGAAGTACTGAGCTGTCACAACTTTAAACACAGGTCCTGGGGGAAATACGGAGCTGTCACAACTGTAAATACAGGGCCTGGAGGAAATACTGAGCTGTCACAAATTTAAACACAGGTCCTGGAGGAAATACTGAGCTGTCACACCTGTAAACACAGGTCCTGGAGGAAATACTGAGCTGTCACAAATTTAAACACAGGTCCTGGAGGAAATACTGAGCTGTCACACCTGTAAACACAGGTCCTGGGGGAAATACTGAACTGTCACAACTTTAAACACAGGTCCTGGGGGAAATACTGAACTGTCACAGCTGTAAACACAGGTACTGGGGGAAATACTGAACTGTCACAACTTTAAACACAGGTCCTGGGGGAAATACTGAGCTGTCACAACTATAAACACTGGGCCTGGGGGAAATACTGAACTGTCACAACTTTAAACACAGGTCCTGGTGGAAATACTGAGCTGTCACAACTTTCAACAAAGGTCCTGGAGGAAATAATGAACTGTCACAACTTTAAACACAGGTCCTGGAGGAAATAATGAACTGTCACAACTTTAAACACAGGTCCTGGGGGAAATACTGAACTGTCACAACTGCAAACACAGGTCCTGGGGGAAATACTGAACTGTCACAACTTTAAACACAGGTCCTGGGGGAAATACTGAACTGTCACAACTTTAAACACAGGTCCTGGAGGAAATAATGAACTGTCACAACTTTAAACACAGGTCCTGGGGTAAATAATGAGCTGTCACAACTTTAACCACAGGTCCTGCGGGAAATACTGAACTGTCACAACTGCAAACACAGGTCCTGGGGGAAATACTGAACTGTCACAACTTTAAACACAGGTCCTGGGGGAAATACTGAACTGTCACAACTTTAAACACAGGTCCTGGAGGAAATACTGAGCTGTCACAACTTTAAACACAGGTCCTGGGGGAAATACTGAACTGTCACAACTTTAAACACAGGTCCTGGAGGAAATACTGAGCTGTCACAACTTTAAACACAGGTCCTGGGGGAAATACTGAACTGTCACAACTTTAACCACAGGTCCTGGGGAAAATACTGAACTGTCACAACTTTAAACACAGGTCCTGGAGGAAATACTGAGCTGTCACCCCTGTAAACACAGGTCCTGGGGGAAATACTGAACTGTCACAACTTTAAACACAGGGCCTGGGGGAAATACTGAACTATCACAACTTTAAACACAGATCCTGGGGAAAATACTGAGCTGTCACAACTTTAAAGACAGGTCCTGGGGAAAATGCTGAGCTGTCACAACTTTAAAGACAGGTCCTGGGGAAAATACTGAACTGTCACAACTTTAAACACAGATCCTGGGGAAAATACTGAGCTGTCACAACTTTAAAGACAGGTCCTAGGGAAAATACTGAGCTGTCACAACTTTAAAGACAGGCCCTGCAGGAAATACTGAACTGTCACAACTGTAAACACAGATCCTGGGGGATATACTGAACTGTCACAACTTTAAACACAGGTCCTGGGGGAAATACTGAACTGTCGCAACTTTAAACACAGATCCTGGATGAAATACTGAGCTGTCACAACTTTAGCACAGGTCCTGGAGGAAATACTGAGATGTCACAACTGTAAATACAGGGCAGGAGGAAATACTGAGCTGTCACAACTTTAAACACAGGTCCTGGAGGAAATACTGAGCTGTCACAAATTTAAACACAGGTCCTGGAAGAAATACTGAGCTGTCACAAATTTAAACACAGGTCCTGGAGGAAATACTGAGCTGTCACAAATTTAAACACAGGTCCTGGAGGAAATACTGAGCTGTCACACCTGTAAACACAGGTCCTGGAGGAAATACTGAGCTGTCACAACTTTAAACACAGATCCTGGGGAAAATACTGAGCTGTCACAACTTTAAAGACTGGTCCTGGGGAAAATACTAAGCTGTCACAACTTTAAAGACAGGTCCTGGGGAAAATACTGAACTGTCACAACTTTAAACACAGGGCCTGGGGATAATACTGATCTGTCACAACTTTAAACACAGGTCCTGGGGAAAATTCGGAGCTGTCACAACTTTAAAGACAGGGCCTGGGGGAAATACTGAGCTGTCGTAGTTTTAAACACAGGACCTGGGGGAAATACTGAACTGTCACAACTTTAAATACAGGTCCTGGGGGAAATGCTGAGCTGTCACAACTTTAAACACAGGTCCTGGGGGAAGTACTGAGCTGTCACAACTTTAAGCACAGGTCCTGGGGGAAATACTGAGCTGTCACAACTGTAAACACTGGGCCTGGGGGAAATACTGAACTGTCACAACTGTAAACACAGGTCCTGGGGGAAATACTGAACTGTCACAACTTTAAACACAGGTCCTGGGGGAAATACTGAACTGTCACAACTGTAAACACAGGTCCTGGGGGAAATACTGAACTGTCACAACTGTAAACACAGATCCTGGGGGAAATACTGAACTGTCGCAACTTTAAACACAGATCCTGGAGGAAATACTGAGCTGTCACAACTTTAGCACAGGTCCTGGAGGAAATACTGAGATGTCACAACTGTAAATACAGGGCAGGAGGAAATACTGAGCTGTCACAACTTTAAACACAGGTCCTGGAGGAAATACTGAGCTGTCACAAATTTAAACACAGGTCCTGGATGAAATACTGAGCTGTCACAAATTTAAACACAGGTCCTGGAGGAAATACTGAGCTGTCACACCTGTAAACACAGGTCCTGGAGGAAATACTGAGCTGTCACAACTTTAAACACAGGTCCTGGGGGAAATACTGAACTGTCGCAACTTTAAACACAGATCCTGGAGGAAATACTGAGCTGTCACAACTTTAGCACAGGTCCTGGAGGAAATACTGAGATGTCACAACTGTAAATACAGGGCAGGAGGAAATACTGAGCTGTCACAACTTTAAACACAGGTCCTGGAGGAAATACTGAGCTGTCACAAATTTAAACACAGGTCCTGGAGGAAATACTGAGCTGTCACAAATTTAAACACAGGTCCTGGAGGAAATACTGAGCTGTCACACCTGTAAACACAGGTCCTGGAGGAAATACTGAGCTGTCACAACTTTAAACACAGATCCTGGGGAAAATACTGAGCTGTCACAACTTTAAAGACTGGTCCTGGGGAAAATACTGAGCTGTCACAACTTTAAAGACAGGTCCTGGGGGAAATACTGAACTGTCACAACTTTAAACACAGGTACTGGGGATAATACTGAACTGTCACAACTTTAAACACAGGTCCTGGGGAAAATACTGAGCTGTCACAACTTTAAAGACAGGTCCTGGGGAAAATACTGAACTGTCACAACTTTAAACACAGATCCTGGAGGAAATACTGAACTGTCACAACTTTAACCACAGGTCCTGGGGAAAATTCGGAGCTGTCACAATTTTAAAGACAGGGCCTGGGGGAAATACTGAGCTGTCACAACTTTAAACACAGGGCCTGGGGGAAATACTGAACTATCACAACTGTAAACACAGGGCCTGGGGGAAATACTGAACTGTCACAACTTTAAAGACAGGTCCTGCGGAAAATACTGTGCTGTCACAACTTTAAAGACAGGTCCTGGGGAAAATACTGAGCTGTCACAACTTTAAAGACAGGTCCTGGGTAAAATACTGATCTGTCACAACTGCAAACACAGATCCTGGGGGATATACTGAACTGTCACAACTTTAAACACAGGTCCTGGGGGAAATACTGAACTGTCGCAACTTTAAACACAGATCCTGGAGGAAATACTGAGCTGTCACAACTTTAGCACAGGTCCTGGAGGAAATACTGAGATGTCACAACTGTAAATACAGGGCAATAGGAAATACTGAGCTGTCACAACTTTAAACACAGGTCCTGGAGGAAATACTGAGCTGTCACAAATTTAAACACAGGTCCTTCAGAAAATACTGAGCTGTCACAAATTTAAACACAGGTACTGGAGGAAATACTGAGCTGTCACAAATTTAAACACAGGTCCTGGAGGAAATACTGAGCTGTCACACCTGTAAACACAGCTCCTGGAGGAAATACTGAGCTGTCACAACTTTAAACACAGATCCTGGGGAAAATACTGAGCTGTCACAGCTTTAAAGACTGGTCCTGGGGAAAATACTGAGCTGTCACAACTTTAAAGACAGGTCCTGGGGAAAATACTGAACTGTCACAACTTTAAACACAGGTACTGGGGATAATACTGAACTGTCACAACTTTAAACACAGGTCCTGGAGGAAATACTGAGCTGTCACAACTTTAACCACAGGTCCTGGGGAAAATTCGGAGCTGTCACAATTTTAAAGACAGGGCCTGGGGGAAATACTGAGCTGTCACAACATTAAACACAGGTCCTGGAGGAAATACTGAGCTGTCACAACTTTAAAGACAGGGCCTGGGGTCAATACTGAACTGTCACAACTTTAAACACAGGTCCTGGAGGAAATACAGAGCTGTCACAACTTTAACCACAGGTCCTGGAGGAAATACTGAGCTGTCACAATTTTAAAGACAGGTCCTGGGGAAAATTCGGAGCTGTCACAATTTTAAAGACAGGGCCTGGGGGAAATACTGAGCTGTCACAACATTAAACACAGGTCCTGGAGGAAATACTGAGCTGTCACAATTTTAAAGACAGGGCCTGGGGGAAATACTGAGCTGTCACAACATTAAACACAGGTCCTGGAGGAAATACTGAGCTGTCACAACTTTAAAGACAGAGCCTGGGGGAAATACTGAGCTGTCGTAGTTTTAAACACAGGACCTGGGGGAAATACTGAACTGTCACAACTTTAAATACAGGGACTGGGGGAAATACTGAGCTGTCGTAGTTTTAAACACAGGTCCTGGGGGAAATGCTGAGCTGTCACAACTTTAAACACAGGGACTGGGGGAAATACTGAGCTGTCACAACTGGAAACACTGGGCCTGGGGGAAATACTGAACTGTCGCAACTTTAAAGACAGGTCCTGGGGGAAATACTGAACTGTCACAACTGTAAACACAGGTCCTGGAGGAAATAATGAACTGTCACAACTTTAAACACAGGTCCTGGGGGAAATACTGAGCTGTCACAACTTTAAACACAGGTCCTGGAGGAAATACTGAGCTGTCACCCCTGTAAACACAGGTCCTGGAGGAAATACTGAGCTGTCACAACTTTAAAGACAGGTCCTGGGGGAAATACTGAACTGTCACAACTGTAAACACAGATCCTGGGGGAAATACTGAACTGTCACAACTTTAAACACAGGGCCTGGGGGAAATACTGAACTGTCACAACTGTAAACACAGATCCTGGGGAAAATACTGAGCTGTCACAACTTTAAAGACAGGTCCTGGGGAAAATACTGAACTGTCACAACTTTAAACACAGGTACTGGGGATAATACTGAACTGTCACAACTTTAAACACAGGTCCTGGAGGAAATACTGAGCTGTCACAACTTTAACCACAGGTCCTGGGGAAAATTCGGAGCTGTCACAATTTTAAAGACAGGGCCTGGGGGAAATACTGAGCTGTCACAACTTTAAACACAGGGCCTGGGGGAAATACTGAACTATCACAACGGTAAACACAGGGCCTGGGGGAAATACTGAACTGTCACAACTTTAAAGACAGGTCCTGCGGAAAATACTGAGCTGTCACAACTTTAAAGACAGGTCCTGGGTAAAATACTGATCTGTCACAACTGTAAACACAGATCCTGGGGGATATACTGAACTGTCACAACTTTAACCACAGGTCCTGGGGGAAATACTGAACTGTCGCAACTTTAAACACAGATCCTGGAGGAAATACTGAGCTGTCACAACTTTAGCACAGGTCCTGGAGGAAATACTGAGATGTCACAACTGTAAATACAGGGCAGGAGGAAATACTGAGCTGTCACAACTTTAAACACAGGTCCTGGAGGAAATACTGAGCTGTCACAACTTTAAACACAGGTCCTGGAGGAAATACTGAGCTGTCACAAATTTAAACACAGGTCCTGGAGGAAATACTGAGCTGTCGCAAATTTAAACACAGGTCCTGGAGGAAATACTGAGCTGTCACAAATTTAAACACAGGTCCTGGAGGAAATACTGAGCTGTCACACCTGTAAACACAGCTCCTGGAGGAAATACTGAGCTGTCACAACTTTAAACACAGATCCTGGGGAAAATACTGATCTGTCACAACTTTAAAGACTGGTCCTGGGGAAAATACTGAGCTGTCACAACTTTAAAGACAGGTCCTGGGGAAAATACTGAGCTGTCACAACTTTAACCACAGGTCCTGGGGAAATTTCGGAGCTGTCACAATTTTAAAGACAGGGCCTGGGGGAAATACTGAGCTGTCACAACATTAAACACAGGTCCTGGAGGAAATACTGAGCTGTCACAACTTTAAAGGCAGGGCCTGGGGGAAATACTGAGCTGTCGTAGTTTTAAACACAGGACCTGGGGAAAATACTGAACTGTCACAACTTTAAATACAGGTCCTGGGGGAAATGCTGAGCTGTCACAACTTTAAACACAGGTCCTGGGGCAAATACTGAGCTGTCACAACTGTAAACACTGGGCCTGGGGGAAATACTGAACTGTCACAACTTTAAACACAGGTCCTGGGGGAAATACTGAACTGTCACAACTGTAAACACAGGTCCTGGGGGAAATACTGAACTGTCACAACTTTAAACAAAGGTCCTGGAGGAAATACTGAACTGTCACAATTTTAAACACAGGTCCAGGAGGAAATACTGAGCTGTCACAACTTTAAACACAGGTCCTGGAGGAAATAATGAACTGTCACAACTTTAAACACAGGTCCTGGGGGAAATACTGAGCTGTCACAACTTTAAACACAGGTCCTGGAGGAAATACTGAGCTGTCACCCCTGTAAACACAGGTCCTGGGGGAAATACTGAACTGTCACAACTGTAAACACAGATCCTGGGGGAAATACTGAACTGTCACAACTTTAAACACAGGGCCTGGGGGAAATACTGAACTATCACAACGGTAAACAAAGGGCCTGGGGGAAATACTGAACTGTCACAACTTTAAAGACAGGTCCTGCGGAAAATACTGAGCTGTCACAACTTTAAAGACAGGTCCTGGGGGAAAATACTGAGCTGTCACAACTTTAAAGACAGGTCCTGGGGAAAATACTGAACTGTCACAACTTTAAACACAGATCCTGGGGAAAATACTGAGCTGTCACAACTTTAAAGACAGGTCCTGGGGAAAATACTGAGCTGTCACAACTTTAAAGACAGGTCCTGGGTAAAATACTGATCTGTCACAACTGTAAACACAGATCCTGGGGGATATACTGAACTGTCACAACTTTAAACACAGGTCCTGGGGGAAATACTGAACTGTCGCAACTTTAAAAACAGATCCTGGAGGAAATACTGAGCTGTCACAACTTTAGCACAGGTCCTGGAGGAAATACTGAGCTGTCACACCTGAAAACACAGGTCCTGGAGGAAATACTGAGCTGTCACAACTTTAAACACAGGTCCTGGAGGAAATACTGAGCTGTCACAAATTTAAACACAGGTCCTGGAGGAAATACTGAGCTGTCACAACTTTAACCACAGGTCCTGGGGAAAATTCGGAGCTGTCACAATTTTAAAGACAGGGCCTGGGGGAAATACTGAGCTGTCACAACTTTAAACACAGGTCCTGGAGGAAATACTGAGCTGTCACAACTTTAAAGACAGGGCCTGGGGGCAATACTGAGCTGTCGTAGTTTTAAACTCATGACCTGGGGGAAATACTGAACTGTCACAACTTTAAATACAGGTCCTGGGGGAAATGCTGAGCTGTCACAACTTTAAACACAGGTCCTGGGGGAAGTACTGAGCTGTCACAACTTTAAACACAGGTCCTGGGGGAAATACTGAGCTGTCACAACTGTAAACACTGGGCCTGGGGGAAATACTGAACTGTCACAACTGTAAACACAGGTCCTGGGGGAAATACTGAACTGTCACAACTTTAAACACAGGTCCTGGGGGAAATACTGAACTGTCACAACTTTAAACACAGGTCCAGGAGGAAATACTGAGCTGTCACAACTTTAAACACAGGTCCAGGAGGAAATACTGAGCTGTCACAACTTTAAACACAGGTCCAGGAGGAAATACCGAGCTGTCACAACTTTAAACACAGGTCCTGGGGGAAGTACTGAGCTGTCACAACTTTAAACACAGGTCCTGGGGGAAATACTGAGCTGTCACAACTGTAAACACTGGGCCTGGGGGAAATACTGAACTTTCACAACTGTAAACACAGGTCCTGGGGGAAATACTGAACTGTCACAACTTTAAACACAGGTCCTGGGGGAAATACTGAACTGTCACAACTTTAAACACAGGTCCTGGGGGAAATACTGAGCTGTCACAACTTTAAACACAGGTCCTGGAGGAAATAATGAACTTTCACAACTTTAAACACAGGTCCTGGGGGAAATACTGAACTGTCACAACTGGAAACACAGGGCCTGAGGGAAATACTGAACTGTCACAACTGTAAACACAGATCCTGGGCGAAATACTGAACTGTCACAACTTTAAACACAGGTCCTGGGGGAAATACTGAACTGTCACAACTTTAAACACAGGTGCTGGAGGAAATAATGAACTGTCACAATTTTAAACACAGGTCCTGGGATAAATACTGAACTGTCACAACTTTAAACACAGGTCCTGGGGGAAATACTGAACTGTCACAACTGTAAACACATATCCTGGGGGAAATACTGAACTGTCACAACTTTAAACACAGGGCCTGGGGGAAATACTGAACTATCACAACGGTAAACACAGGGCCTGGGGGAAATACTGAACTGTCACAACTTTAAAGACAGGTCCTGGGGAAAATACTGAGCTGTCACAACTTTAAAGACAGGTCCTGGGGAAAATACTGAGCTGTCACAACTTTAAAGACAGGTCCTGGGAAAATACTGATCTGTCACAACTGTAAACACAGATCCTGGGGGATATACTGAACTGTCACAACTTTAAACACAGGTCCTGGGGGAAATACTGAACTGTCACAACTTTAAACACAGGTCCTGGAGGAAATAATGAACTGTCACAACTTTAAACACAGGTCCTGGGATAAATACTGAACTGTCACAACTTTAAACACAGGTCCTGGGGGAAATACTGAACTGTCACAACTTGAAACACAGGTCCTGGAGGAAATAATGAACTGTCACAAATTTAAACACAGGTCCTGGGGGAAATACTGAACTGTCACAACTTTAAACACAGGTCCTGGGGGAAATACTGAACTGTCACAACTTTAAACACAGGTCCTGGGGGAAATAATGAACTGTCACAACTTTAGCACAGGTCCTGGAGGAAATACTGAGCTGTCACACCTGTAAACAAAGGTCCTGGAGGAAATACTGAGCTGTCACAACTTTAAACACAGGTACTGGAGGAAATACTGAGCTGTCACAAATTTAAACACAGGTCCTGGAGGAAATACTGAGCTGTCACAACTTTAACCACAGGTCCTGGGGAAAATTCGGAGCTGTCACAATTTTAAAGACAGGGCCTGGGGGAAATACTGAGCTGTCACAACTTTAAAGACAGGGCCTGGGGGCAATACTGAGCTGCCGTAGTTTTAAACTCAGGACCTGGGGGAAATGCTGACTGTCACAACTTTAAATACAGGTCCTGGGGGAAATGCTGAGCTGTCACAACTTTAAACACAGGTCCTGGGGGAAATACTGAGCTGTCACAACTGTAAACACTGGGCCTGGGGGAAATACTGAACTGTCACAACTGTAAACACAGGTCCTGGGGGAAATACTGAACTGTCACAAGTTTAAACACAGGTCCTGGGGGAAATACTGAACTGTCACAACTTTAAACACAGGTCCTGGGGGAAATACTGAACTGTCACAACTGTAAACACAGGTCCTGGGGGAAATACTGAACTGTCACAACTTTAAACACAGGTCCTGGGGGAAATACTGAACTGTCACAACTTTAAACACAGGTCCAGGAGGAAATACTGAGCTGTCACAACTTTAAACACAGGTCCAGGAGGAAATACTGAGCTGTCACAACTTTAAACACAGGTCCAGGAGGAAATACTGAGCTGTCACAACTTTAAACACAGGTCCTGGGGGAAGTACTGAGCTGTCACAACTTTAAACACAGGTCCTGGGGGAAATACTGAGCTGTCACAACTGTAAACACTGGGCCTGGGGGAAATACTGAACTTTCACAACTGTAAACACAGGTCCTGGGGGAAATACTGAACTGTCACAAATTTAAACACAGGTCCTGGGGGAAATACTGAACTGTCACAACTTTAAACACAGGTCCTGGGGGAAATACTGAACTGTCACAACTTTAAACACAGGTCCTGGGGGAAATAATGAACTGTCACAACTTTAAACACAGGTCCTGGAGGAAATACTGGGCTGTCACAACTGTAAATACAGGTCCTGGGGGAAATACTGAACTGTCGCAACTTTAAACACAGATCCTGGAGGAAATACTGAGCTGTCACAACTTTAGCACAGGTCCTGGAGGAAATACTGAGCTGTCACACCTGTAAACAAAGGTCCTGGAGGAAATACTGAGCTGTCACAACTTTAAACACAGGTACTGGAGGAAATACTGAGCTGTCACAAATTTAAACACAGGTCCTGGAGGAAATACTGAGCTGTCACAACTTTAACCACAGGTCCTGGGGAAAATTCGGAGCTGTCACAATTTTAAAGACAGGGCCTGGGGGAAATACTGAGCTGTCACAACTTTAAACACAGGTCCTGGAGGAAATACTGAGCTGTCACAACTTTAAAGACAGGGCCTGGGGGCAATACTGAGCTGTCGTAGTTTTAAACTCAGGACCTGGGGGAAATGCTGAACTGTCACAACTTTAAATACAGGTCCTGGGGGAAATGCTGAGCTGTCACAACTTTAAACACAGGTCCTGGGGGAAATACTGAGCTGTCACAACTGTAAACACTGGGCCTGGGGGAAATACTGAACTGTCACAACTGTAAACACAGGTCCTGGGGGAAATACTGAACTGTCACAAGTTTAAACACAGGTCCTGGGGGAAATACTGAACTGTCACAACTTTAAACACAGGTCCTGGGGGAAATACTGAACTGTCACAACTGTAAACACAGGTCCTGGGGGAAATACTGAACTGTCACAACTTTAAACACAGGTCCTGGAGGAAATAATGAACTTTCACAACTTTAAACACAGGTCCTGGGGGAAATACTGAACTGTCACAACTGCAAACACAGGGCCTGAGGGAAATACTGAACTGTCACAACTGTAAACACAGATCCTGGGCGAAATACTGAACTGTCACAACTTTAAACACAGGTCCTGGGGGAAATACTGAACTGTCACAACTTTAAACACAGGTCCTGGAGGAAATAATGAACTGTCACAACTTTAAACACAGGTCCTGGGATAAATACTGAACTGTCACAACTTGAAACACAGGTCCTGGAGGAAATAATGAACTGTCACAACTTTAAACACAGGTCCTGGGGGAAATACTGAACTGTCACAACTTTAAACACAGGTCCTGGGGGAAATACTGAACTGTCACAACTTTAAACACAGGTCCTGGGGGAAATAATGAACTGTCACAACTTTAAACACAGGTCCTGGAGGAAATACTGGGCTGTCACCACTGTAAATACAGGTCCTGGGGGAAATACTGAACTGTCACAACTGTAAACACAGGTCCTGGGGGAAATACTGAACTGTCACAACTTTAAACACAGGTCCTGGGGAAAATACTGAACTGTCACAACTTTAAACACAGGTCCTGGGGGAAATACTGAACTGTCACAACTTTAAACACAGGTCCTGGGGGAAATACTGAGCTGTCACAACTTTAGCACAGGTCCTGGAGGAAATACTGGGTTGTCACAACTGTAAATACAGGGCCTGGAGGAAATACTGAGCTGTCACAACTTTAAACACAGGTCCTGGGGGAAATACTGAGCTGTCACAACTTTAAAGACAGGTCCTGGAGGAAATACTGAGCTGTCACACCTGTAAACACAGGTCCTGGAGGAAATACTGAGCTGTCACAACTTTAAAGACAGGTCCTGGGGAAAATACTGAACTGTCACAACTTTAAACACAGATCCTGGGGAAAATACTGAGCTGTCACAACTTTAAACACAGGTCCTGGGGGAAATACTGAACTGTCACAACTTTAAAGACAGGTCCTGGGGAAAATACTGAACTGTCACAAATTTAAACACTGGTCCTGGGGGAATTACTGAACTGTCACAACTTTAAACACAGATCCTGGGTAAAATACTGTGCTGTCACAACTTTAAAGACAGGTCCTGGGTAAAATACTGAACTGTCACAACTTTAAACACAGGTCCTGGAGGAAATACTGGGCTGTCACAACTGTAAATACAGGGCATGGAGGAAATACTGAGCTGTCACAACTTTAAACACAGGTCCTGGGGGAAATACTGAGCTGTCACAACTTTAAACACAGGTCCTGGGGAAAATACTGAGCTGTCACAACATTAAACACAGGTCCTGGAGGAAACACTGAGCTGTCACACCAGTAAACACAGGTCCTGAGGGAAATACTGAGCTGTCACAACTTTAAAGACAGGTCCTGGGGAAAATACTGAGCTGTCACAACTTTAAACACAGGTCCTGGGGGAAATACTGAACTGTCACAACTGTAAACAGAGATCCTGGAGGAAATACTGAGCTGTCACAACTTTAAACACAGGTCCTGGAGGAAATACTGAGCTGTCACACCTGTAAACACAGGTCCTGGAGGAAATACTGAGCTGTCACAAATTTAAAGACAGGTCCTGGGGAAAATACTGAGCTGTCACAACTTTAAACACAGGGCCTGGGGGAAATACTGAACTGTCACAACTTTAAACACAGGTCCTGGGGGAAATACTGAACTATCACAACGGTAAACACAGATCCTGGAGGAAATACTGAGTTGTCACAACTGTAAACACTGGGCCCGGGGGAAATACTGAACTGTCACTACGTTAAACACAGGTCCTGGGGGAAATACTGAACTGTCACAACTTTAAACACAGGTCCTGGGGGAAATACTGAACTGTCACAACTGTAAACACCGGGCCTGGGGGAAATACTGAACTGTCACAACTTTAAACACAGGTCCTGGGGGAAATACTGAACTGTCACAACTTTAAACACAGGTCCTGGGGGAAATACTGAACTGTCACAACTTTAAACGTCGGTCCTGGAGGAAATACTGAGCTGTCACAAATTTAAACACAGGTCCTGGAGGAAATACTGAACTGTCACAACTGTAAATACAGGGCCTAGGGGAAATACTGAACTGTCACAACTTTAAAGACAGGTCCTGCGGAAAATACTGAGCTGTCACAACTTTAAAGACAGGTCCTGGGGAAAATACTGAGCTGTCACAACTTTAAAGACAGGTCCTGGGAAAAATACTGAACTGTCACAACTTTAAACACAGATCCTGCGGAAAATACTGAGCTGTCACAACTTTAAACACAGATCCTGGGGGATATACTGAACTGTCACAACTTTAAACACAGGTCCTGGGGGAAATACTGAACTGTCGCAACTTTAAACACAGATCCTGGAGGAAATACTGAGCTGTCACAACTTTAGCACAGGTCCTGGAGGAAATACTGAGATGTCACAACTTTAAATACAGGGCAGGAGGAAATACTGAGCTGTCACAACTTTAAACACAGGTCCTGGAGGAAATACTGAGCTGTCACAAAGTTAAACACAGGTCCTGGAGGAAATACTGAGCTGTCACAAATTAAAACACAGGTCCTGGAGGAATAACTGAGCTGTCACAAATTTAAACACAGGTCCTGGAGGAAATACTGAGCTGTCACAACTTTAAACACAGATCCTGGGGAAAATACTGAGCTGTCACAACTTTAAAGACTGGTCCTGGGGAAAATACTGAGCTGTCACAACTTTAAAGACAGCTCCTGGGGAAAATACTGAACTGTCACAACTTTAAACACAGGTACTGGGGATAATACTGAACTGTCACAACTTTAAACACAGGTCCTGGAGGAAATACTGAGCTGTCACAACTTTAACCACAGGTCCTGGGGAAAATTCAGAGCTGTCACAATTTTAAAGACAGGGCCTGGGGGAAATACTGAGCTGTCACAACTTTAAACACAGGTCCTGGAGGAAATACTGAGCTGTCACAACTTTAAAGACAGGGCCTGGGGGAAATACTGAGCTGTCGTAGTTTTAAACACAGGACCTGGGGGAAATACTGAGCTGTCACAACTTTAAATACAGGTCCTGGGGGAAATGCTGAGCTGTCACAGCTTTAAACACAGGTCCTGGGGGAAGTACTGAGCTGTCACAACTTTAAACACAGGTCCTGGGGGAAATACTGAGCTGTCACAACTGTAAACACAGGTCCTGGGGGAAATACTGAACTGTCACAACTTTAAACACAGGTCCTGGGGGAAATACTGAACTGTCACAACTGTAAACACAGGTCCTGGGGGAAATTCTGAACTGTCACAACTTTAAACACAGGTCCTGGGTAAAATACTGAACTGTCACAACTTTAAACACAGGTCCAGGAGGAAATACTGAGCTGTCACAACTTTAAACACAGGTCCTGGAGGAAATAATGAACTGTCACAACTTTAAACACAGGTCCTGGGGGAAATACTGAACTGTCACAACTGTAAACACTGGGCCTGGGGGAAATACTGAACTGTCACAACTGTAAACACCGGGCCTGGGGGAAGTACTGAACTGTCACAACTGTAAACACAGATCCTGGGCGAAATACTGAACTGTCACAACTTTAAACACAGGTCCTGGGGGAAATACTGAACTGTCACAACTTTAAACACAGGTCCTGGAGGAAATAATGAACTGTCACAACTTTAAACACAGGTCCTGGGGGAAATACTGAACTGTCACAACTTTAAACACAGGTCCTGGGGGAAATACTGAACTGTCACAACTTTAAACACAGGTCCTGGGGGAAATACTGAACTGTCACAACTTTAAACACAGGTCCTGGGGGAAATAATGAGCTGTCACAACTTTAGCACAGGTCCTGGAGGAAGTACTGGGCTGTCACAACTGTAAATACAGGGCCTGGAGGAAATACTGAACTGTCACAACTTTAAACACAGGTCCTGGGGGAAATACTGAACTGTCACAACTTTAAACACAGGTCCTGGGGGAAATACTGAACTGTCACAACTTTAAACACAGGTCCTGGGGGAAATACTGAACTGTCACAACTTTAAACACAGGTCCTGGGGGAAATACTGAGCTGTCACAACTTTAGCACAGGTCCTGGAGGAAATACTGGGTTGTCACAACTGTAAATACAGGGCCTGGAGGAAATACTGAACTGTCACAACTTTTAACACAGGTCCTGGGGGAAATACTGAACTGTCACAACTTTAAACACAGGTCCTGGGGGAAATACTGAACTGTCACAACTTTAAACACAGGTCCTGGGGGAAATACTGAACTGTCACAACTTTAAACACAGGTCCTGGGGGAAATACTGAGCTGTCACAACTTTAAAGACAGGTCCTGGAGGAAATACTGAGCTGTCACACCTGTAAACACAGGTCCTGGAGGAAATACTGAGCTGTCACAACTTTAAACACAGGTCCTGGGGGAAATACTGAACTGTCACACTTTAAACACAGGTCCTGGGGGAAATACTGAACTGTCACAACTTTAAGCACAGATCCTGGGGAAAATACTGAGCTGTCACAACTTTAAAGACAGGTCCTGGAGGAAATACTGAGCTGTCACACCTGTAAACACAGGTCCTGGAGGAAATACTGAGCTGTCACAACTTTAAACACAGGTCCTGGGGGAAATACTGAACTGTCACAACTTTAAACACAGGTCCTGGGGGAAATACTGAACTGTCACAAGTTTAAACACAGATCCTGGGGAAAATGCTGAGCTGTCACAACTTTAAAGACAGGTCCTGGGTAAAATACTGAACTGTCACAACTTTAAACACAGGTCCTGGAGGAAATAATGAACTGTCACAACTTTAAACACAGGTCCTGGGGGAAATACTGAACTGTCACAACTTTAAACACAGGTCCTGGGGGAAATACTGAACTGTCACAACTTTAAACACAGGTCCTGGGGGAAATACTGAACTGTCACAACTTTAAACACAGGTCCTGGGGGAAATAATGAGCTGTCACAACTTTAGCACAGGTCCTGGAGGAAATACTGGGCTGTCACAACTGTAAATACAGGGCCTGGAGGAAATACTGAACTGTCACAACTTTAAACACAGGTCCTGGGGGAAATACTGAACTGTCACAACTTTAAATACAGGTCCTGGGGGAAATACTGAACTGTCACAACTTTAGCACAGGTCCTGGAGGAAATACTGAACTGTCACAACTTTAAACACAGGTCCTGGAGGAAATACTGAACTGTCACAACTTTAAACACAGGTCCTGGGGGAAATACTGAACTGTCACAACATTAAACACAGGTCCTGGGGGAAATACTGAACTGTCACAACTTTAAACACAGGTCCTGGGGGAAATACTGAACTGTCACAACTTTAAACACAGGTCCTGGGGGAAATACTGAGCTGTCACAACTTTAGCACAGGTCCTGGAGGAAATACTGGGTTGTCACAACTGTAAATACAGGGCCTGGAGGAAATACTGAGCTGTCACAACTTTAAACACAGGTCCTGGGGGAAATACTGAGCTGTCACAACTTTAAAGACAGGTCTTGGAGGAAATACTGAGCTGTCACACCTGTAAACACAGGTCCTGGAGGAAATACTGAGCTGCCACAACTTTAAACACAGGTCCTGGGGGAAATACTGAACTGTCACAACTTTAAACACAGGTCCTGGGGGAAATACTGAACTGTCACAACTTTAAACACAGATCCTGGGGAAAATACTGAGCTGTCACAACTTTAAAGACAGGGCCTGGGTAAAATACTGAACTGTCACAACTTTAAACACAGGTCCTGGGGATAATACTGAACTGTCACAACTTTAAACACAGGTCCTGGGGGAAATACTGAGCTGTCACAACTTTAAACACAGGTCCTGGAGGAAATAATGAACTGTCAGAACTTTAACCACAGGTCCTGGGGGATATACCGAACTGTCACAACTTTAAACACAGGTCCTGGAGGAAATACTGGGCTGTCACAACTGTAAATACAGGGCCTGGAGGAAATACTGAGCTGTCACAACTTTAAACACAGGTCCTGGGGGAAGTACGGAGCTGTCACAACTTTAAACACAGGTCCTGGAGGAAATACTGAGCTGTCACACCTGTAGACACAGGTCCTGGAGGAAATAATGAACTGTCACAACTTTAAACACAGGTCCTGGGGGAAATACTGAACTGTCACAACTGTAAACACTGGGCCTGGGGGAAATACTGAACTGTCACAACTGTAAACACCGGGCCTGGGGGAAATACTGAACTGTCACAACTGTAAACACAGATCCTGGGCGAAATACTGAACTGTCACAACTTTAAACACAGGTCCTGGGGGAAATACTGAACTGTCACAACTTTAAACACAGGTCCTGGAGGAAATAATGAACTGTCACAACTTTAAACACAGGTCCTGGGGGAAATACTGAACTGTCACAACTTTAAACACAGGTCCTGGGGGAAATACTGAACTGTCACAACTTTAAACACAGGTCCTGGGGGAAATACTGAACTGTCACAACTTTAAACACAGGTCCTGGGGGAAATAATGAGCTGTCACAACTTTAGCACAGGTCCTGGAGGAAGTACTGGGCTGTCACAACTGTAAATACAGGGCCTGGAGGAAATACTGAACTGTCACAACTTTAAACACAGGTCCTGGGGGAAATACTGAACTGTCACAACTTTAAACACAGGTCCTGGGGGAAATACTGAACTGTCACAACTTTAAACACAGGTCCTGGGGGAAATACTGAACTGTCACAACTTTAAACACAGGTCCTGGGGGAAATACTGAGCTGTCACAACTTTAGCACAGGTCCTGGAGGAAATACTGGGTTGTCACAACTGTAAATACAGGGCCTGGAGGAAATACTGAACTGTCACAACTTTAAACACAGGTCCTGGGGGAAATACTGAACTGTCACAACTTTAAACACAGGTCCTGGGGGAAATACTGAACTGTCACAACTTTAAACACAGGTCCTGGGGGAAATACTGAACTGTCACAACTTTAAACACAGGTCCTGGGGGAAATACTGAGCTGTCACAACTTTAAAGACAGGTCCTGGAGGAAATACTGAGCTGTCACACCTGTAAACACAGGTCCTGGAGGAAATACTGAGCTGTCACAACTTTAAACACAGGTCCTGGGGGAAATACTGAACTGTCACACTTTAAACACAGGTCCTGGGGGAAATACTGAACTGTCATAACTTTAAACACAGATCCTGGGGAAAATACTGAGCTGTCACAACTTTAAAGACAGGTCCTGGAGGAAATACTGAGCTGTCACACCTGTAAACACAGGTCCTGGAGGAAATACTGAGCTGTCACAACTTTAAACACAGGTCCTGGGGGAAATACTGAACTGTCACAACTTTAAACACAGGTCCTGGGGGAAATACTGAACTGTCACAAGTTTAAACACAGATCCTGGGGAAAATGCTGAGCTGTCACAACTTTAAAGACAGGTCCTGGGTAAAATACTGAACTGTCACAACTTTAAACACAGGTCCTGGAGGAAATAATGAACTGTCACAACTTTAAACACAGGTCCTGGGGGAAATACTGAACTGTCACAACTTTAAACACAGGTCCTGGGGGAAATACTGAACTGTCACAACTTTAAACACAGGTCCTGGGGGAAATACTGAACTGTCACAACTTCAAACACAGGTCCTGGGGGAAATAATGAGCTGTCGCAACTTTAGCACAGGTCCTGGAGGAAATACTGGGCTGTCACAACTGTAAATACAGGGCCTGGAGGAAATACTGAACTGTCACAACTTTAAACACAGGTCCTGGGGGAAATACTGAACTGTCACAACTTTAAACACAGGTCCTGGGGGAAATGCTGAACTGTCACAACTTTAGCACAGGTCCTGGAGGAAATACTGAACTGTCACAACTTTAAACACAGGTCCTGGAGGAAATACTGAACTGTCACAACTTTAAACACAGGTCCTGGGGGAAATACTGAACTGTCACAACTTTAAACACAGGTCCTGGGGGAAATACTGAACTGTCACAACTTTAAACACAGTTCCTGGGGGAAATACTGAACTGTCACAACTTTAAACACAGGTCCTGGGGGAAATACTGAGCTGTCACAACTTTAGCACAGGTCCTGGAGGAAATACTGGGTTGTCACAACTGTAAATACAGGGCCTGGAGGAAATACTGAGCTGTCACAACTTTAAACACAGGTCCTGGGGGAAATACTGAGCTGTCACAACTTTAAAGACAGGTCTTGAAGGAAATACTGAGCTGTCACACCTGTAAACACAGGTCCTGGAGGAAATACTGAGCTGCCACAACTTTAAACACAGGTCCTGGGGGAAATACTGAACTGTCACAACTTTAAACACAGGTCCTGGGGGAAATACTGAACTGTCACAACTTTAAACACAGATCCTGGGGAAAATACTGAGCTGTCACAACTTTAAAGACAGGGCCTGGGTAAAATACTGAACTGTCACAACTTTAAACACAGGTCCTGGGGATAATACAGAACTGTCACAACTTTAAACACAGGTCCTGGGGGAAATACTGAGCTGTCACAACTTTAAACACAGGTCCTGGAGGAAATAATGAACTGTCAGAACTTTAACCACAGGTCCTGGGGGATATACCGAACTGTCACAACTTTAAACACAGGTCCTGGAGGAAATACTGGGCTGTCACAACTGTAAATACAGGGCCTGGAGGAAATACTGAGCTGTCACAACTTTAAACACAGGTCCTGGGGGAAGTACGGAGCTGTCACAACTTTAAACACAGGTCCTGGAGGAAATACTGAGCTGTCACACCTGTAGACACAGGTCCTGGAGGAAATACTGAGCTGTCACAACTTTAAACACAGTTCCTGGGGGAAATACTGAACTGTCACAACTTTAAACACAGATCCTGGGGAAAATACTGAGCTGTCACAACTTTAAAGACAGGGCCTGGGGGAAATACTGAGCTGTCGTAGTTTTAAACACAGGACCTGGGGGAAATACTGAGCTGTCACAACTTTAAATACAGGTCCTGGGGGAAATGCTGAGCTGTCACAACTTTAAACACAGGTCCTGGGGGAAGTACTGAGCTGTCACAACTTTAAACACAGGTCCTGGGGGAAATACTGAGCTGTCACAACTGTAAACACAGGTCCTGGGGGAAATACTGAACTGTCACAACTTTAAACACAGGTCCTGGGGGAAATACTGAACTGTCACAACTGTAAACACAGGTCCTGGGGGAAATTCTGAACTGTCACAACATTAAACACAGGTCCTGGGTAAAATACTGAACTGTCACAACTTTAAACACAGGTCCAGGAGGAAATACGGAGCTGTCACAACTTTAAACACAGGTCCTGGAGGAAATAATGAACTGTCACAACTTTAAACACAGGTCCTGGGGGAAATACTGAACTGTCACAACTGTAAACACTGGGCCTGGGGGAAATACTGAACTGTCACAACTGTAAACACAGGTCCTGGGGGAAATACTGAACTGTCACAACTTTAAACACAGGTCCTGGGGGAAATACTGAACTGTCACAACTTTAAACACAGGTCCTGGGGGAAATACTGAACTGTCACAACTTTAAACACAGGTCCTGGGGGAAATAATGAGCTGTCACAACTTTAGCACAGGTCCTGGAGGAAATACTGGGCTGTCACAACTGTAAATACAGGGCCTGGAGGAAATACTGAACTGTCACAACTTTAAACACAGGTCCTGGGGGAAATACTGAACTGTCACAACTTTAAACACAGGTCCTGGGGGAAATACTGAACTGTCACAACTTTAGCACAGGTCCTGGAGGAAATACTGAACTGTCACAACTTTAAACACAGGTCCTGGAGGAAATACTGAACTGTCACAACTTTAAACACAGGTCCTGGGGGAAATACTGAACTGTCACAACTTTAAACACAGGTCCTGGGGGAAATACTGAACTGTCACAACTTTAAACACAAGTCCTGGGGGAAATACTGAACTGTCACAACTTTAAACACAGGTCCTGGGGGAAATACTGAGCTGTCACAACTTTAGCACAGGTCCTGGAGAAAATACTGGGTTGTCACAACTGTAAATACAGGGCCTGGAGGAAATACTGAGCTGTCACAACTTTAAACACAGGTCCTGGGGGAAATACTGAGCTGTCACAACTTTAAAGACAGGTCTTGGAGGAAATACTGAGCTGTCACACCTGTAAACACAGGTCCTGGAGGAAATACTGAGCTGCCACAACTTTAAACACAGGTCCTGGGGGAAATACTGAACTGTCACAACTTTAAACACAGGTCCTGGGGGAAATACTGAACTGTCACAACTTTAAACACAGATCCTGGGGAAAATACTGAGCTGTCACAACTTTAAAGACAGGGCCTGGGTAAAATACTGAACTGTCACAACTTTAAACACAGGTCCTGGAGGAAATACTGGGCTGTCACAACTGTAAATACAGGGCCTGGAGGAAATACTGAGCTGTCACAACTTTAAACACAGGTCCTGGGGGAAGTACGGAGCTGTCACAACTTTAAACACAGGTCCTGGAGGAAATACTGAGCTGTCACACCTGTAGACACAGGTCCTGGAGGAAATACTGAGCTGTCACAACTTTAAACACAGTTCCTGGGGGAAATACTGAACTGTCACAACTTTAAACACAGATCCTGGGGAAAATACTGAGCTGTCACAACTTTAAAGACAGGGCCTGGGGGAAATACTGAGCTGTCGTAGTTTTAAACACAGGACCTGGGGGAAATACTGAGCTGTCACAACTTTAAATACAGGTCCTGTGGGAAATGCTGAGCTGTCACAACTTTAAACACAGGTCCTGGGGGAAGTACTGAGATGTCACAACTTTAAACACAGGTCCTGGGGGAAATACTGAGCTGTCACAACTGTAAACACAGGTCCTGGGGGAAATACTGAACTGTCACAACTTTAAACACAGGTCCTGGGGGAAATACTGAACTGTCACAACTGTAAACACAGGTCCTGGGGGAAATTCTGAACTGTCACAACATTAAACACAGGTCCTGGGTAAAATACTGAACTGTCACAACTTTAAACACAGGTCCAGGAGGAAATACGGAGCTGTCACAACTTTAAACACAGGTCCTGGAGGAAATAATGAACTGTCACAACTTTAAACACAGGTCCTGGGGGAAATACTGAACTGTCACAACTGTAAACACTGGGCCTGGGGGAAATACTGAACTGTCACAACTGTAAACACCGGGCCTGGGGGAAATACTGAACTGTCACAACTGTAAACACAGATCCTGGGCGAAATACTGAACTGTCACAACTTTAAACACAGGTCCTGCTGGAAATACTGAACTGTCACAACTTTAAACACAGGTCCTGGAGGAAATAATGAACTGTCACAACTTTAAACACAGGTCCTGGAGGAAATAATGAACTGTCACAACTTTAAACACAGGTCCTGGGGGAAATACTGAACTGTCACAACTTTAAACACAGGTCCTGGGGGAAATACTGAACTGTCACAACTTTAAACACAGGTCCTGGGGGAAATACTGAACTGTCACAACTTTAAACACAGGTCCTGGGGAAATACTGAACAGTCACAACTTTAAACACAGGTCCTGGGGGAAATAATGAGCTGTCACAACTTTAGCACAGGTCCTGGAGGAAGTACTGGGCTGTCACAACTGTAAATACAGGGCCTGGAGGAAATACTGAACTGTCACAACTTTAAACACAGGTCCTGGGGGAAATACTGAACTGTCACAACTTTAAACACAGGTCCTGGGGGAAATACTGAACTGTCACAACTTTAGCACAGGTCCTGGAGGAAATACTGGGCTGTCACAACTGTAAATACAGGGCCTGGAGGAAATACTGAACTGTCACAACTTTAAACACAGGTCCTGGGGGAAATACTGAACTGTCACAACTTTAAACACAGGTCCTGGGGGAAATACTGAACTGTCACAACTTTAAACACAGGTCCTGGGGGAAATACTGAACTGTCACAACTTTAAACACAGGTCCTGGGGGAAATACTGAGCTGTCACAACTTTAGCACAGGTCCTGGAGGAAATACTGGGTTGTCACAACTGTAAATACAGGGCCTGGAGGAAATACTGAACTGTCACAACTTTAAACACAGGTCCTGGGGGAAATACTGAACTGTCACAACTTTAAACACAGGTCCTGGGGGAAATACTGAACTGTCACAACTTTAAACACAGGTCCTGGGGGAAATACTGAACTGTCACAACTTTAAACACAGGTCCTGGGGGAAATACTTAGCTGTCACAACTTTAAAGACAGGTCCTGGAGGAAATACTGAGCTGTCACACCTGTAAACACAGGTCCTGGAGGAAATACTGAGCTGTCACAACTTTAAACACAGGTCCTGGGGGAAATACTGAACTGTCACAACTTTAAAGACAGGTCCTGGGGGAAATACTGAGCTGTCACACCTGTAAACACAGGTCCTGGAGGAAATACTGAGCTGTCACAACTTTAAACACAGGTCCTGGGGGAAATACTGAACTGTCACAACTTTAAACACAGGTCCTGGGGGAAATACTGAACTGTCACAAGTTTAAACACAGATCCTGGGGAAAATGCTGGGCTGTCACAACTTTAAAGACAGGTCCTGGGTAAAATACTGAACTGTCACAACTTTAAACACAGGTCCTGGAGGAAATAATGAACTGTCACAACTTTAAACACAGGTCCTGGGGGAAATACTGAACTGTCACAACTTTAACCACAGGTCCTGGGGGATATACCGAACTGTCACAACTTTAAACACAGGTCCTGGAGGAAATACTGGGCTGTCACAACTGTAAATACAGGGCCTGGAGGAAATACTGAGCTGTCACAACTTTAAACACAGGTCCTGGGGAAATACGGAGCTGTCACAACTTTAAACACAGGTCCTGGAGGAAATACTGAGCTGTCACACCTGTAGACACAGGTCCTGGAGGAAATACTGAGCTGTCACAACTTTAAACACATTTCCTGGGGGAAATACTGAACTGTCACAACTTTAAAGACAGGTCCTGGGGAAAATACTGAACTGTCACAACTTTAAACACAGATCCTGGGGAAAATACTGAGCTGTCACAACGTTAAAGACAGGTCCTGGGGAAAATACTGAGCTGTCACAACTTTAAAGACAGGTCCTGGGTAAAATACTGAACTGTCACAACTTTAAACACAGGTCCTGGGGATAATACTGAACTGTCACAACTTTAAACACAGGTCCTGGGGGAAATACTGAGCTGTCACAACTTTAAACACAGGTCATGGGGATAATACTGAACTGTCACAACTGTAAACACAGATCCTGGGGGAAATACTGAACTGTCACAACTTTAAACACAGGTCCTGGGGGAAATACTGAACTGTCACAACTTTAAACACAGGTCCTGGAGGAAATAATGAACTGTCACAACTTTAAACACAGGTCCTGTGGGAAATACTGAACTGTCACAACTTTAAACACAGGTCCTGGGGGAAATACTGAACTGTCACAACTTTAAACACAGGTCCTGGAGGAAATAATGAACTGTCACAACTTTAAACACAGGTCCTGGGGGAAATACTGAACTGTCACAACTTTAAACACAGGTCCTGGGGGAAATACTGAACTGTCACAACTGTAAATACAGGGCCTGGAGGAAATACTGAGCTGTCACAACTTTCAAGACAGGTCCTGGGGAAAATACTGAGCTGTCACAACTTTAAAGACAGTTCCTGGGGAAAATACTGAGCTGTCACAACTTTAAAGACAGGACCTGGGGAAAATACTGAGCTGTCACAACTTTAAAGACAGGTACTGGGGAAAATACTGAACTGTCACAACTTTAAAGACAGGTCCTGGGGAAAATACTGAGCTGTCACAACTTTAAAGACAGGACCTGGGGAAAATACTGAACTGTCACAACTTTAAACACAGATCCTGGGGAAAACACTGAGCTGTCACAACTTTAAAGACAGGTCCTGGGCAAAATACTGAGCTGTCACAACTTTAAAGGCAGGTCCTGGGGAAAATACTGAACTGTCACAACTTTAAACACAGGTCCTGGGGGAAATACTGAACTGTCACAACTTTAAACACAGGTCCTGGGGGAAATACTGAACTGTCACAACTTTAAACACAGGTCCTGGGGGAAATACTGAACTGTCACAACTTTAAACACAGGTCCTGGGGAAAATACTAAACTGTCACAACTTTAAACACAGATCCTGGAGAAAATACTGAGCTGTCACAACTTTAGCACAGGTGCTGGAGGAAATACTGAGATGTCACAACTTTAAACACAGGGCCTGGGGGAAATACTGAGCTGTCACAACTTTAAAGACAGGTCCTGGGGGAAATACTGAGCTGTCACAACTTTAAAGACAGGTCCTGGGGGAAATACTGAGTTGTCACAACTTTAAACACAGGCCCTGCAGGAAATACTGAACTGTCACAACTTTAAACACAGGCCCTGCAGGAAGTACTGAACTGTCACAACTTGAAACACAGGCCCTGCAGGAAATACTGAACTGTCGCAACTTGAAACGCAGGTCCTGGGGGAAAGACTGAGCTGTCACATCTTTAAAGACAGGTCCTGGGGGCAATACTGAGCTGTCACAACTTGAAACACAGGTCCTGGGTAAAATACTGAGCTGTCACAACTTTAACCACAGGTTCTTGGGGAAATACTGAGCTGTCACAATTTTAAACACAGGTCCTGCGTAAAATAGTGAGCTGTCAGAACATTAAAGACAGGTCCTGGGGGAAATACTGAGCTGTCAGAACTTTAAAGACAGGTCCTGGGGGAAATACTGAGCTGTCACAACTTTAAAGACAGGTCCTGGGGAAAATACTGAGCTGTCACAACTTTAAAGGCAGGTCCTGGGTGAAATACTGAACTGTCACAACTTTAAACACAGGTCCTGGGGGAAATACTGAACTGTCACAACTTTAAACACAGGTCCTGGGGGAAATACTGAACTGTCACAACTTTAAACACAGGTCCTGGGGAAAATACGAAACTGTCACAACTTTAAACACAGATGCTGGAGGAAATACTGAGCTGTCACAACTTTAGCACAGGTGCTGGAGGAAATACTGAGATGTCACAACTTTAAACACAGGGCCTGGGGGAAATACTGAACTGTCACAACTTTAAAGACAGGTCCTGGGGGAAATACTGAGTTGTCACAACTTTAAACACAGGTCCTGGGGAAAATACTGAGCTGTCACAACTTTAAAGACAGGCCCTGCAGGAAATACTGAACTGTCACAACTTTAAACACAGGCCCTGCAGGAAGTACTGAACTGTCACAACTTGAAAGACAGGCCCTGCAGGAAATACTGAACTGTCACAACTTTAAACACAGGGCCTGGGGGAAATACTGAGCTGTCACAACTTTAAACACAGGCCCTGCAGGAAATACTGAACTGTCACAACTTTAAACACAGGGCCTGGAGGAAATACTGAACTGTCACAACTTGAAAGACAGGCCCTGCAGGAAATACTGAACTGTCACAACTTTAAACACAGGGCCTGGGGGAAATACTGAGCTGTCACAACTTTAAAGACAGGCCCTGCAGGAAATACTGAACTGTCACAACTTTAAACACAGGCCCTGCATGAAGTACTGAACTGTCACAACTTGAAAGACAGGCCCTGCAGGAAATACTGAACTGTCACAACTTTAAACACAGGGCCTGGGGGAAATACTGAGCTGTCACAACTTTAAACACAGGCCCTGCAGGAAATACTGAACTGTCACAACTTTAAACACAGGCCCTGCAGGAAGTACTGAACTGTCACAACTTGAAAGACAGGCCCTGCAGGAAATACTGAACTGTCACAACTTGAAACGCAGGTCCTGGGGGAAAGACTGAGCTGTCACAACTTTAAAGACAGGTCCTGGGGGAAATACTGAGCTGTCACAACTTTAAACACAGGTCCTGGGTAAAATACTGAGCTGTCACAACTTTAAACACAGGTTCTTGGGGAAATACTGAGCTGTCACAATTTTAAACACAGGTCCTGCGTAAAATACTGAGCTGTCAGAACTTTATAGACAGGTCCTGGGGGAAATACTGAGCTGTCAGAACTTTAAAGACAGGTCCTGGGGGAAATACTGAGCTGCCACAACTTTAAAGACAGTGTCTGGGGGATAGACTGAGCTGTCACAACTTTAAACACAGGTCCTGCGTAAAATACTGATCTGTGACAACTTTAAATACAGATCCTGGAGGAAAGACTGCACTGACAGAACTTTAAAGACAGGGCCTGGGGGAAATACTGAGCTGTCACAACTTTAAACACAGGTCCTGGGGGAAATACTGAGCTGTCACAACTTTAAAGACAGGGCCTGGGGGAAATCCTGAACTGTCACAACTTTAAAGACAGGTCCTGGGGGAAATACTGAGCTGTCACAACTTTAAACACAGGTCCTGGGGGAAATACTGAGCTGTCACAACTTTAAAGACATATCCTGGGGGAAATACTGAGCTGTCACAACTTTAAACACAGGTCCTGGAAGGAAATACTGAGCTGTCACAACTTTAAAGAGAGTTCCTGGGGGAAATACTGAACTGTCACAACTTTAAACACAGGTCCTGGGGGAAATACTGAACTGTCACAAGTTTAAACACAGATCCTGGGGAAAATGCTGAGCTGTCACAACTTTAAAGACAGGTCCTGGGTAAAATACTGACCTGTCACAACTTTAAACACAGGTCCTGGAGGAAATACTGAACTGTCACAACTTTAAACACAGGTCCTGGGGGAAATACTGAACTGTCACAACTTTAAACACAGGTCCTGGGGGAAATACTGAACTGTCACAACTTTAAACACAGGTCCTGGGGGAAATAATGAGCTGTCACAACTTTAGCACAGGTCCTGGAGGAAATACTGGGCTGTCACAACTGTAAATACAGGGCCTGGAGGAAATACTGAACTGTCACAACTTTAAACACAGGTCCTGGGGGAAATACTGAACTGTCACAACTTTAAAGACAGGTCCTGGGGGAAATACTGAACTGTCACAACTTTAGCACAGGTCCTGGAGGAAATACTGGGCTGTCACAACTGTAAATACAGGGCCTGGAGGAAATACTGAACTGTCACAACTTTAAACACAGGTCCTGGGGGAAATACTGAACTGTCACAACTTTAAACACAGGTCCTGGGGGAAATACTGAACTGTCACAACTTTAAACACAGGTCCTGGGGGAAATACTGAACTGTCACAACTTTAAACACAGGTCCTGGGGGAAATACTGAGCTGTCACAACTTTAGCACAGGTCCTGGAGGAAATACTGGGTTGTCACAACTGTAAATACAGGGCCTGGAGGAAATACTGAGCTGTCACAACTTTAAACACAGGTCCTGGGGGAAATACTGAGCTGTCACAACTTTAAAGACAGGTCCTGGAGGAAATACTGAGCTGTCACACCTGTAAACACAGGTCCTGGAGGAAATACTGAGCTGCCACAACTTTAAACACAGGTCCTGGGGGAAATACTGAACTGTCACAACTTTAAACACAGGTCCTGGGGGAAATACTGAACTGTCACAACTTTAAACACAGATTCTGGGGAAAATACTGAGCTGTCACAACTTTAAAGACAGGGCCTGGGTAAAATACTGAACTGTCACAACTTTAAACACAGGTCCTGGGGATAATACTGAACTGTCACAACTTTAAACACAGGTCCTGGGGGAAATACTGAGCTGTCACAACTTTAAACACAGGTCCTGGAGGATATAATGAACTGTCAGAACTTTAACCACAGGTCCTGGGGGATATAACGAACTGTCACAACTTTAAACACAGGTCCTGGAGGAAATACTGGGCTGTCACAACTGTAAATACAGGGCCTGGAGGAAATACTGAGCTGTCACAACTTTAAAGACAGGTCCTGGGGGAAATACGGAGCTGTCACAACTTTAAACACAGGTCCTGGAGGAAATACTGAGCTGTCACACCTGTAGACACAGGTCCTGGAGGAAATACTGAGCTGTCACAACTTTAAACACAGTTCCTGGGGGAAATACTGAACTGTCACAACTTTAAACACAGATCCTGGGGAAAATACTGAGCTGTCACAACTTTAAAGACAGGTCCTGGGGAAAATACTGAACTGTCACAACTTTAAACACAGATCCTGGGGAAAATACTGAGCTGTCACAACGTTAAAGACAGGTCCTGGGGAAAATACTGAGCTGTCACAACTTTAAAGACAGGTCCTGGGTAAAATACTGAACTGTCACAACTTTAAACACAGGTCCTGGGGATAATACTGAGCTGTCACAACTTTAAACACAGGTCCTGTGGGAAATACTGAGCTGTCACAACTTTAAACACAGGTCATGGGGATAATACTGAACTGTCACAACTTTAAACACAGGTCCTGGGGATAATACTGAACTGTCACAACTTTAAACACAGGTCCTGGGGGAAATACTGAACTGTCACAACTTTAAACACTGGTCCTGGGGGAAATACTGAACTGTCACAACTTTAAACACAGATCCTGGGGATAATACTGAACTGTCACAACTTTAAACACAGGTCCTGGGGGAAATACTGAACTGTCACAACTTTAAATACAGGTCCTGGGGGAAATGCTGAGCTGTCACAACTTTAAACACAGGTCCTGGGGGAAGTACTGAGCTGTCACAACTTTAAACACAGGTTCTGGGGGAAATACTGAGCTGTCACAACTGTAAACACAGATCCTGGGGGAAATACTGAACTGTCACAACTTTAAACACAGGTCCTGGGGGAAATACTGAACTGTCACAACTTTAAACACAGGTCCTGGAGGAAATAATGAACTGTCACAACTTTAAACACAGGTCCTGGGGGAAATACTGAACTGTCACAACTTTAAACACAGGTCCTGGGGGAAATACTGAACTGTCACAACTTTAAACACAGGTCCTGGAGGAAATAATGAACTGTCACAACTTTAAACACAGGTCCTGGGGGAAATACTGAACTGTCACAACTTTAAACACAGGTCCTGGGGGAAATACTGAACTGTCACAACTGTAAATACAGGGCCTGGAGGAAATAGTGAGCTGTCACAACTTTCAAGACAGGTCCTGTGGAAAATACTGAGCTGTCACAACTTTAAAGACAGTTCCTGGGGAAAATACTGAGCTGTCACAACTTTAAAGACAGGACCTGGGGAAAATACTGAGCTGTCACAACTTTAAAGACAGGTCCTGGGGAAAATACTGAACTGTCACAACTTTAAAGACAGGTCCTGGGGAAAATACTGAGCTGTCACAACTTTAAAGACAGGTCCTGGGGAAAATACTGAACTGTCACAACTTTAAACACAGATCCTGGGGAAAACACTGAGCTGTCACAACTTTAAAGACAGGTCCTGGGCAAAATACTGAGCTGTCACAACTTTAAAGGCAGGTCCTGGGGAAAATACTGAACTGTCACAACTTTAAACACAGGTCCTGGGGGAAATACTGAACTGTCACAACTTTAAACACAGGTCCTGGGGAAAATACTAACCTGTCACAACTTTAAACACAGATCCTGGAGAAAATACTGAGCTGTCACAACTTTAGCACAGGTGCTGGAGGAAATACTGAGATGTCACAACTTTAAACACAGGGCCTGGGGGAAATACTGAGCTGTCACAACTTTAAAGACAGGTCCTGGGGGAAATACTGAGCTGTCACAACTTTAAACACAGGCCCTGCAGGAAATACTGAACTGTCACAACTTTAAACACAGGCCCTGCAGGAAGTACTGAACTGTCACAACTTGAAACACAGGCCCTGCAGGAAATACTGAACTGTCGCAACTTGAAACGCAGGTCCTGGGGGAAAGACTGAGCTGTCACATCTTTAAAGACAGGTCCTGGGGGCAATACTGAGCTGTCACAACTTGAAACACAGGTCCTGGGTAAAATACTGAGCTGTCACAACTTTAAACACAGGTTCTTGGGGAAATACTGAGCTGTCACAATTTTAAACACAGGTCCTGCGTAAAATAGTGAGCTGTCAGAACTTTAAAGACAGGTCCTGGGGGAAATACTGAGCTGTCAGAACTTTAAAGACAGGTCCTGGGGGAAATACTGAGCTGTCACAACTTTAAAGACAGGTCCTGGGGAAAATACTGAGCTGTCACAACTTTAAAGGCAGGTCCTGGGTGAAATACTGAACTGTCACAACTTTAAACACAGGTCCTGGGGGAAATACTGAACTGTCACAACTTTAAATACAGGTCCTGGGGGAAATACTGAACTGTCACAACTTTAAACACAGGTCCTGGGGAAAATACTAAACTGTCACAAATTTAAACACAGATCCTGGAGGAAATACTGAGCTGTCACAACTTTAGCACAGGTGCTGGAGGAAATACTGAGATGTCACAACTTTAAACACAGGGCCTGGGGGAAATACTGAGCTGTCACAACTTTAAAGACAGGTCCTGGGGGAAATACTGAGTTGTCACAACTTTAAACACAGGCCCTGCAGGAAATACTGAACTGTCACAACTTTAAACACAGGCCCTGCAGGAAGTACTGAACTGTCACAACTTGAAAGACAGGCCCTGCAGGAAATACTGAACTGTCACAACTTGAAACGCAGGTCCTGGGGGAAAGACTGAGCTGTCACAACTTTAAAGACAGGTCCTGGGGGAAATACTGAGCTGTCACAACTTTAAACACAGGTCCTGGGTAAAATACTGAGCTGTCACAACTTTAAACACAGGTTCTTGGGGAAATACTGAGCTGTCACAATTTTAAACACAGGTCCTGCGTAAAATACTGAGCTGTCAGAACTTTAAAGACAGGTCCTGGGGGAAATACTGAGCTGTCAGAACTTTAAAGACAGGTCCTGGGGGAAATACTGAGCTGCCACAACTTTAAAGACAGTGCCTGGGGGAAAGACTGAGCTGTCACAACTTTAAACACAGGTCCTGCGTAAAATACTGATCTGTGACAAGTTTAAATACAGATCCTGGAGGAAAGACTGCACTGACAGAACTTTAAAGACAGGGCCTGGGGGAAATACTGACCTGTCACAACTTTAAACACAGGTCCTGGGGGAAATACTGAGCTGTCACAACTTTAAAGACAGGTCCTGGGGGAAATACTGACCTGTCACAACTTTAAAGACAGGGCCTGGGGGAAATCCTGAACTGTAACAACTTTAAAGACAGGTCCTGGGGGAAATACTGAGCTGTCACAACTTTAAACACAGGTCCTGGGGGAAATACTGAGCTGTCACAACTTTAAAGACATATCCTGGGGGAAATACTGAGCTGTCACAACTTTAAACACAGGTCCTGGAAGGAAATACTGAGCTGTCACAACTTTAAAGAGAGTTCCTGGGGGAAATACTGAGCTGTCACAACTTTAAACACAGTTCCTGGGGGAAATACTGAACTGTCACAACTTTAAAGACAGATCCTGGGGAAAATACTGAGCTGTCACAACTTTAAAGACAGGTCCTGGGGAAAATACTGAACTGTCACAACTTTAAACACAGATCCTGGGGAAAATACTGAGCTGTCACAACGTTAAAGACAGGTCCTGGGGAAAATACTGAGCTGTCACAACTTTAAAGACAGGTCCTGGGTAAAATACTGAACTGTCACAACTTTAAACACAGGTCCTGGGGATAATACTGAACTGTCACAACTTTAAACACAGGTCCTGTGGGAAATACTGAGCTGTCACAACTTTAAACACAGGTCATGGGGATAATACTGAACTGTCACAACTTTAAACACAGGTCCTGGGGATAATACTGAACTGTCACAACTTTAAACACAGGTCCTGGGGGAAATACTGAACTGTCACAACTTTAAACACTGGTCCTGGGGGAAATACTGAACTGTCACAACTTTAAACACAGATCCTGGGGATAATACTGAACTGTCACAACTTTAAACACAGGTCCTGGGGGAAATACTGAACTGTCACAACTTTAAATACAGGTCCTGGGGGAAATGCTGAGCTGTCACAACTTTAAACACAGGTCCTGGGGGAAGTACTGAGCTGTCACAACTTTAAACACAGGTTCTGGGGGAAATACTGAGCTGTCACAACTGTAAACACAGATCCTGGGGGAAATACTGAACTGTCACAACTTTAAACACAGGTCCTGGGGGAAATACTGAACTGTCACAACTTTAAACACAGGTCCTGGAGGAAATAATGAACTGTCACAACTTTAAACACAGGTCCTGGGGGAAATACTGAACTGTCACAACTTTAAACACAGGTCCTGGGGGAAATACTGAACTGTCACAACTTTAAACACAGGTCCTGGAGGAAATAATGAACTGTCACAACTTTAAACACAGGTCCTGGGGGAAATACTGAACTGTCACAACTGTAAATACAGGGCCTGGAGGAAATAGTGAGCTGTCACAACTTTCAAGACAGGTCCTGGGGAAAATACTGAGCTGTCACAACTTTAAACACAGGTCCTGGGGGAAATACTGAACTGTCACAACTTTAAACACAGGTCCTGGAGGAAATAATGAACTGTCACAACTTTAAACACAGCTCCTGGGGGAAATACTGAACTGTCACAACTGTAAATACAGGGCCTGGAGGAAATAGTGAGCTGTCACAACTTTCAAGACAGGTCCTGGGGAAAATACTGAGCTTTCACAACTTTAAAGACAGTTCCTGGGGAAAATGCTGAGCTGTCACAACTTTAAAGACAGGACCTGGGGAAAATACTGAGCTGTCACAACTTTAAAGACAGGTCCTGGGGAAAATACTGAACTGTCACAACTTTAAAGACAGGTCCTGGGGAAAATACTGAGCTGTCACAACTTTAAAGACAGGTCCTGGGGAAAATACTGAACTGTCACAACTTTAAACACAGATCCTGGGGAAAACACTGAGCTGTCACAACTTTAAAGACAGGTCCTGGGCAAAATACTGAGCTGTCACAACTTTAAAGGCAGGTCCTGGGGAAAATACTGAACTGTCACAACTTTAAACACAGGTCCTGGGGGAAATACTGAACTGTCACAACTTTAAACACAGGTCCTGGGGAAAATACTAACCTGTCACAACTTTAAACACAGATCCTGGAGAAAATACTGAGCTGTCACAACTTTAGCACAGGTGCTGGAGGAAATACTGAGATGTCACAACTTTAAACACAGGGCCTGGGGGAAATACTGAGCTGTCACAACTTTAAAGACAGGTCCTGGGGGAAATACTGAGTTGTCACAACTTTAAACACAGGCCCTGCAGGAAATACTGAACTGTCACAACTTTAAACACAGGCCCTGCAGGAAGTACTGAACTGTCACAACTTGAAACACAGGCCCTGCAGGAAATACTGAACTGTCGCAACTTGAAACGCAGGTCCTGGGGGAAAGACTGAGCTGTCACATCTTTAAAGACAGGTCCTGGGGGCAATACTGAGCTGTCACAACTTGAAACACAGGTCCTGGGTAAAATACTGAGCTGTCACAACTTTAAACACAGGTTCTTGGGGAAATACTGAGCTGTCACAATTTTAAACACAGGTCCTGCGTAAAATAGTGAGCTGTCAGAACTTTAAAGACAGGTCCTGGGGGAAATACTGAGCTGTCAGAACTTTAAAGACAGGTCCTGGGGGAAATACTGAGCTGTCACAACTTTAAAGACAGGTCCTGGGGAAAATACTGAGCTGTCACAATTTTAAAGGCAGGTCCTGGGTGAAATACTGAACTGTCACAACTTTAAACACAGGTCCTGGGGGAAATACTGAACTGTCACAACTTTAAACACAGGTCCTGGGGGAAATACTGAACTGTCACAACTTTAAACACAGGTCCTGGGGAAAATACTAAACTGTCACAAATTTAAACACAGATCCTGGAGGAAATACTGAGCTGTCACAACTTTAGCACAGGTGCTGGAGGAAATACTGAGATGTCACAACTTTAAACACAGGGCCTGGGGGAAATACTGAGCTGTCACAACTTTAAAGACAGGTCCTGGGGGAAATACTGAGTTGTCACAACTTTAAACACAGGCCCTGCAGGAAATACTGAACTGTCACAACTTTAAACACAGGCCCTGCAGGAAGTACTGAACTGTCACAACTTGAAAGACAGGCCCTGCAGGAAATACTGAACTGTCACAACTTGAAACGCAGGTCCTGGGGGAAAGACTGAGCTGTCACAACTTTAAAGACAGGTCCTGGGGGAAATACTGAGCTGTCACAACTTTAAACACAGGTCCTGGGTAAAATACTGAGCTGTCACAACTTTAAACACAGGTTCTTGGGGAAATACTGAGCTGTCACAATTTTAAACACAGGTCCTGCGTAAAATACTGAGCTGTCAGAACTTTAAAGACAGGTCCTGGGGGAAATACTGAGCTGTCAGAACTTTAAAGACAGGTCCTGGGGGAAATACTGAACTGTCACAACTTTAAACACAGGTCCTGGGGGAAATACTGAACTGTCACAACTTTAAACACAGGTCCTGGAGGAAATAATGAACTGTCACAACTTTAAACACAGGTCCTGGGGGAAATACTGAACTGTCACAACTGTAAATACAGGGCCTGGAGGAAATAGTGAGCTGTCACAACTTTCAAGACAGGTCCTGGGGAAAATACTGAGCTGTCACAACTTTAAACACAGGTCCTGGGGGAAATACTGAACTGTCACAACTTTAAACACAGGTCCTGGAGGAAATAATGAACTGTCACAACTTTAAACACAGCTCCTGGGGGAAATACTGAACTGTCACAACTGTAAATACAGGGCCTGGAGGAAATAGTGAGCTGTCACAACTTTCAAGACAGGTCCTGGGGAAAATACTGAGCTTTCACAACTTTAAAGACAGTTCCTGGGGAAAATGCTGAGCTGTCACAACTTTAAAGACAGGACCTGGGGAAAATACTGAGCTGTCACAACTTTAAAGACAGGTCCTGGGGAAAATACTGAACTGTCACAACTTTAAAGACAGGTCCTGGGGAAAATACTGAGCTGTCACAACTTTAAAGACAGGTCCTGGGGAAAATACTGAACTGTCACAACTTTAAACACAGATCCTGGGGAAAACACTGAGCTGTCACAACTTTAAAGACAGGTCCTGGGCAAAATACTGAGCTGTCACAACTTTAAAGGCAGGTCCTGGGGAAAATACTGAACTGTCACAACTTTAAACACAGGTCCTGGGGGAAATACTGAACTGTCACAACTTTAAACACAGGTCCTGGGGAAAATACTAACCTGTCACAACTTTAAACACAGATCCTGGAGAAAATACTGAGCTGTCACAACTTTAGCACAGGTGCTGGAGGAAATACTGAGATGTCACAACTTTAAACACAGGGCCTGGGGGAAATACTGAGCTGTCACAACTTTAAAGACAGGTCCTGGGGGAAATACTGAGTTGTCACAACTTTAAACACAGGCCCTGCAGGAAATACTGAACTGTCACAACTTTAAACACAGGCCCTGCAGGAAGTACTGAACTGTCACAACTTGAAACACAGGCCCTGCAGGAAATACTGAACTGTCGCAACTTGAAACGCAGGTCCTGGGGGAAAGACTGAGCTGTCACATCTTTAAAGACAGGTCCTGGGGGCAATACTGAGCTGTCACAACTTGAAACACAGGTCCTGGGTAAAATACTGAGCTGTCACAACTTTAAACACAGGTTCTTGGGGAAATACTGAGCTGTCACAATTTTAAACACAGGTCCTGCGTAAAATAGTGAGCTGTCAGAACTTTAAAGACAGGTCCTGGGGGAAATACTGAGCTGTCAGAACTTTAAAGACAGGTCCTGGGGGAAATACTGAGCTGTCACAACTTTAAAGACAGGTCCTGGGGAAAATACTGAGCTGTCACAATTTTAAAGGCAGGTCCTGGGTGAAATACTGAACTGTCACAACTTTAAACACAGGTCCTGGGGGAAATACTGAACTGTCACAACTTTAAACACAGGTCCTGGGGGAAATACTGAACTGTCACAACTTTAAACACAGGTCCTGGGGAAAATACTAAACTGTCACAAATTTAAACACAGATCCTGGAGGAAATACTGAGCTGTCACAACTTTAGCACAGGTGCTGGAGGAAATACTGAGATGTCACAACTTTAAACACAGGGCCTGGGGGAAATACTGAGCTGTCACAACTTTAAAGACAGGTCCTGGGGGAAATACTGAGTTGTCACAACTTTAAACACAGGCCCTGCAGGAAATACTGAACTGTCACAACTTTAAACACAGGCCCTGCAGGAAGTACTGAACTGTCACAACTTGAAAGACAGGCCCTGCAGGAAATACTGAACTGTCACAACTTGAAACGCAGGTCCTGGGGGAAAGACTGAGCTGTCACAACTTTAAAGACAGGTCCTGGGGGAAATACTGAGCTGTCACAACTTTAAACACAGGTCCTGGGTAAAATACTGAGCTGTCACAACTTTAAACACAGGTTCTTGGGGAAATACTGAGCTGTCACAATTTTAAACACAGGTCCTGCGTAAAATACTGAGCTGTCAGAACTTTAAAGACAGGTCCTGGGGGAAATACTGAGCTGTCAGAACTTTAAAGACAGGTCCTGGGGGAAATACTGAGCTGCCACAACTTTAAAGACAGTGCCTGGGGGAAAGACTGAGCTGTCACAACTTTAAACACAGGTCCTGCGTAAAATACTGATCTGTGACAACTTTAAATACAGATCCTGGAGGAAAGACTGCACTGACAGAACTTTAAAGACAGGGCCTGGGGGAAATACTGACCTGTCACAACTTTAAACACAGGTCCTGGGGGAAATACTGAGCTGTCACAACTTTAAAGACAGGTCCTGGGGGAAATACTGACCTGTCACAACTTTAAACACAGGTCCTGGGGGAAATACTGAGCTGTCACAACTTTAAAGACAGGTCCTGGGGGAAATACTGAGCTGTCACAACTTTAAAGACAGGGCCTGGGGGAAATCCTGAACTGTAACAACTTTAAAGACAGGTCCTGGGGGAAATACTGAGCTGTCACAACTTTAAACACAGGTCCTGGGGGAAATACTGAGCTGTCACAACTTTAAAGACATATCCTGGGGGAAATACTGAGCTGTCACAACTTTAAACACAGGTCCTGGAAGGAAATACTGAGCTGTCACAACTTTAAAGACAGGTCCTGGGGTAAATACTGAGCTGTCACAACTTTAAGGACAGGTCCTGGGGTAAGTACTGAGCTGTCACAACTTTAAAGACAGGTCCTGGGGGAAATGCGGAGCTTTCACAACCGTATACAGAGAGGATTTGAAAATTTGTGTCAGAGCCCCTGCTAACTCCTCCCTTGCCTCACATAACAGCCTGGGATACATCTCATCTGGGTCTGGGGGTTTATCGTCTTTTACTCCCGCTAAAACAGCTAATACTTCCCCCCTTTCATTGCTAATATGATCAAGTATATCACAATCCCCCTGCCTGATCTCTGCACATAAATCGTCCTTCTCCATATTGAACACAAATGAAAAGCCATCATTGAAAACCTCACCTATGTCCTCCGGCTCCACACACAGATTGCCACTTTGGTCCCTAATAGGCCCTACTCTTTCCTAGTTATCCTCTTGCACTTAATATACTTATGACACGCCTTAGGATTTTGTTTTATCTTGCCCACCAGTGTGTTTTCATCTACAACAAAAACAAGAAATGCTGGATTCACTCAGCAGGTCTGGCAGCATCTGTGGAAAGAGAAGCAGAGTTAACGTTTCGGGTCAGTGACCCTTCTTCGGAACTGACAAATATTAGAAAAGTCACAGATTATAAACAAGTGAGGTGGGGGTTGGGCAAGAGATAACAAAGGAGAAGGTGCAGATTGGACCAGGCCACATAGCTGACCAAAAGGTCACAGAGCAAAGGCAAACAATATGTTAATGGTGTTTTGAAAGACAAAGCATTAGTACAGATTAGGTGTGAATATACTGAATATAGAACATCAGCAAGTGCAAACCTGAAGAACAACAACCTTTAAAAAACAGTGGGCAAGCAAACTGAACAAACTAAGATGAAATGAAATAAATGCAAAAAATGTAAAAAGGAATGCAAAAAAAAAAGGAAGAAAAAATAACTAAAAATGACTAAAAATGAAAGTAAAGTGGGGGGCTGTCATGCTCTGAAATTATTGAACTCAATGTTCAGTCCGGCAGGCTGTAGTGTGCCTAATCGGTAGATGAGATGCTGTTCCTCGAGCTTGCGTTGATGTTCACTGGAACACTGCAGCAATCCCAGGACAGAGATGTGAGCATGAGAGCAGGGGGGAGTGTTGAAATGGCAAGCAACCGGAAGCTCAGGGTCCTGCTTGCGGACTGAGCGGAGATGTTCCGCAAAGCGGTCACCCAGTCTGCGCTTGGTCTCCCCAATGTAGACGAGACCACACTGTGAGCAGCGAATACAGTATACTACATTGAAAGAAGTACAAGTAAATCGCTGCTTCACCTGAAAGGAGTGTTTGGGGCCTGGGATAGTGAGGAGAGAGGAGGTAAATGGGCAGGTATTACACCTCCTGCGATTGCAAGGGAAGGTGCCCTGGGACGGGGACGAGGTGGTGGGGGTAATGGAGGAGTGGACCAGGGTGTCGCGGAGGGAACGATCCCTTCGGAATGCTGACAGGGGAAGGGAGGGGAAGATGCGACTGGTGGTGGCATCACGCTGGAGGTGGCGAAAATGGCGGAGGATGATCCTTTGGATATGGAGGCTGGTGGGATGAAAAGTGAGGACAAGGGAACCCTGTCACGGTTCTGGGAGGGAGGGGAAGGGGTGAGGGTAGAGGTGCGGGGAATGGGTCGGACATGGTTGAGGGCCCTGTCAACCACAGTGGGGGGAAATCCTCGGTTGAGGAAAAAGGAGGTCATATCAGAAGCACCGTCATGGAAGGTAGCATCATCAGAGCAGATGCGTCGGAGACGGAGAAACTGGGAGAATGGAATGGAGTCCTTACAGGAGGTAGGGTGTGAAGAAGTGTAGTCGAGGTAGCTGGGGATAGGTTGTCTACCAATATCCATTATAAGCCCACTGACTCCCACAGCTACCTCGACTACACTTCTTCATAAAATCATAAAGAGCAGGACACAAGGGTTTAAAATGTAGTACAACAATTGAAATGCCTCCCATGTGGGGGAAGTGAAGAAGCTTGGTTTAAAAGCACATCCCATGGGAACACTATCAATAATTTCCTCGTTTTCAAGTGTAAAGTACCAGGGGAGAGACAGTAAAAATCCCAGCACACTCACTGTTCCGACAACCACAGCTGCCATTTTCTCGGTGCAATATTTTGCTCTCAGCTTCTCACAACAAATGGCCACAAATCTATCAAAGGTGAAAGTGACTGTGAGCCAGACAGAAGTTGCTATGGCTGCAGAACTCAGAACTGTAATAAGAGCACACATGGGCATAGTACTCAGGAATGAATCTGGGAAATAAAATAAAACAATCCACAACAATATGAGATGATTGATAACGACCAGGAGATCAGACACTGCCATTCCCACCAGGTAGACACTGGTACATTTGGAGAGACCACACTATCCTCGGGACAGGATCACAATCGCCACCAAGTTAACTGGAAGAGAGAGAGAAAAGGAAGCAGAGAAATTACTGATCAGACCTGGAGACAAAGCAACAGTTTGACAGGATCTGGGCTGAAATTTCCAGCTTTGTTGCTGCATCGAACAGTGAAAACTGATTCATTGACCTGGGCAGTGCTTTGTCGCAGTGAAATGTTTAAAACACAATTATTAATAATGAAATGGGAAATTGAGACAGAAAGTGAATATGGTCAACACTGGATCTACTGGAAGTACAGAGTGAGGATGCAGTGCCTGTGGGGGAATGAGAAAGGGTTTTCCAGAGATGGAATCTCATGGGTTAAATGGGAATTTGTCTCCAGACTGTTGATCGGGAATGTTTAGGGCAGCGGGATGTGCAGATGGTTTCTTGCTGTGGGTTCAGAAAGCCGACAGGGACTGGTACAAAATGGGACAATTCTGAGAGCTGCTGCGGTGAGTTTGAGGGTTGGGATTTATTTGGAAGACGCAGCTGGAGGTGGAACCAGTGAATGAGTTTGGGAAGGAGAGAAGGAAAAGGACATGTTGGTACTGAAGGGGAGACTGGAGCAGATGGTATGGGAAAGTGGATAAACTGACACAATGTCTGAGGAGACAGAGGGTTCAATACAGTGAGAGGAGATGCTGAGATTCACAGGGTAAGACTGCAGCAGAGTGTTAGAGGAAATCTAATCTATAGATCCCAGTAACACAACTCAATTAATACATTCAAACAAAAATATCTGTGGTTATTGGTATTGGAGAACTGTTCATCTGTTAGACAATATAGTCAATGTATTTAGTATTTACAGGCAATTAAATATAAATTTAAATACATTACGATGACAGCCTCACTTGTTATTGAATTCAGCAGTCACAGAGATTTTAAAGTGCAGTATTTAAATAATGCATTACCATCAGTGAAGAACTGATTTTATTATGTTTATTTAGTCAGTAATTAAGCAATAATAAAAGCAAAATACTGCGGATACTGGAAATCTGAAATAAAAACAAGAAATGCTGGAATCACTCAGCAGGTCTGGCAGCATCTGTGGAAAGAGAAGCAGAGTTAACGTTTCGGGTCAGTGACCCTTCTTCATTAGTAACTAAGCAATGCTTCGTTATGCTCCATCCATCAATATTGGTGACCACGCTCTGGAAGTGGTTCAAGAGTTCACCTACCTAGGCTCAACTATCACCAGTAACCTGTCTCTCGATGCAGAAATCAACAAGCGCATGGGAAATACCGAATGTTTCAAGCCTGTATCCTCATTACCTTGCTCAACAGCAGCGAGGCCCGGACAACGTATGTCAGCCAAGAGCAACGTCTCAATTCATTCCATCTTCGTTGCCTCCGGAGAATCTTTGGCATCAGGTGGCAGGACTGTATCTCCAACTCAGAAGTCCTTGAGGCGGCCAACATCCCCAGCATATACATCCTACTGAGCCAGCGGCGCTTGACATGGCTTAGCCATGTGAGCCACATAGAAGATGGCAGAATCCCCAAGGAGGCATTCTACAGCGAGCTCGTCACTGGTATCAGACCCGCCGGCCGTCCGTCTCTCCGTTTTAAAGACGTCTGCAAAAGCAACATGAAGTCCTGTGACATTGATCACAAGTCGTGGGAGTCAGTTGCCAGTGATCTCCAGAGCTGGCGGGCAACCATAAAGGCGGGGCTAAAGAGCGGCGAGTCGAAGAGACTTAGCAGTTGGCAGGAAAAAAGACAGAAGCGCATTGGGAGAGCCAACTGTGTAACAGCCCCAACAACAGCGGAAGAGGAGTGGACTGATAAAGCAGCAAAACCTGGTGAATTAGAGAGGGGCAGTGGGAGAGGAGTTTATATTCATTCATGGGATGTGGGCGTCGCAGGCCAGGCCAGCATTTATTGCCCATCCCTAATTGCCCTTCAGAAGATGGTGGTGAGCTTCCTTCTTGAACCGCAGCAGTCCATTTGGGGTAGGTATACCCACAGTGCTGTTAGGAAGGGTGTTCCAGGATTTTGACCCAGTGGCAGTGAAGGAACGGCGATATAGTTCCAAGTCAGGATGGTGCATGACTTGGAGGGGAACTTGCAGGTGGTGGTGTTCCCATGTATTTGCTGCCCTTTTCCTTCTAGTTGGTAGAGGTCGTGGGTTTGGAAGGTGCTGTCTAAGGAGCCTTGGCGCATTGCTGCAGTGCATCTTGTAGATGGTACACACTGCTGTCACTGTGTGTCGGTGATGGAGGGAGTGAATGTTTGTAGATGGGGTGGCAATCAAGCGGGCTGCTTTGTCTTGGATGGTGTCGAGCTTCTTGAGTGTTGTTGGAGCTGCACCCATCCAGGAAAGTGGAGAGTATTCCATCATACTCCTGACTTGTGCCTTGTAGATTGTGGACAGGCTTTGGGGAGACAGGAGGTGAGTTACTCACCTCAGGATTCCTAGCCTCTGACCTGCTCTTGTAGCCACAGTGTTTATATGGCTACTCAAGTTCAGTTTGTGGTCAATGGTAACCCCTAGCATGTTGATAGTGGGGAATTCAGCGATGGTAATGCTGTTGAATTTCAAGGGGACATGGTTAGATTCTCTCTTTTTGGAGATTATCATTGCCTGGCACTTGTGTGGTGCGAATGTTACTTGCCACTTATCAGCCCAAGCCTGGATATTGTCCCGGTCTTGCTGCAATTCAACACGGACTGCTTCAGTATCTGAGGAGTCACGAATGGTGCTGATTTAAAAAGAACCAAAAGCTGGTCAATAAGAGAGGAGCAGCGGGAGAAGAGTAGATTAAAAAAAAGCACCAAAACATCACAGAATAACAGAATTGTTACAGCGCAGAAGGTGGCCATTCGGCCCATCATGTTTGCACTGGCTCTCTGAAAGAGACATTCCCTCAGGTCCATTCCCCTTCCTTCTTCCCATAACCCTGCACATTCTTCCTTTTCACATAACTATCTAATTCCCTTTTGAATGCTTCAATTGAAGCTGCCTCCACCAGGTTCCCAGGCAGCACATTCCAGACCTTAACCACTTGCTGCGTGAAAAAGTTTTTCCTCATGTCACTTTTGCTTCTGTTGCCAAATACTTTAAATCTGTGCCCTCTAATTCTTGATCCTTTCACGTGTGGGACAGTTTCTCTCTATCGACTCTGTCCAGACACCTCATGATTTTGAATACCTCTATCAAATCACCTCTTAGCCTTCTGTACCTCAAATAAAATTGTCCTAACTTAGAATTAGAATTAGAACATTAAAGCGCTGTACAGGCCCTTCGGCCCTCGATGTTGCGCCGACCTGTGGAACCATCTGACCTACACTATTCCATTTTCATCCATATGTCTATCCAACGACCACTTAAATGCCCTTAAAGTTGGCGAGTCTACTACTGCTGCAGGCAGGGCGTTCCACACCCCTACTACTCTCTGAGTAAAGAAACTACCTCTGACATCTGTCCTATATCTATCACCCCTCAACTTAAAGCTCTGTCCCCTCGTGTTTGCCATCACCATCCGAGGAAAAAGACTCTCACTATCCACCCTATCTAACCCTCTGATTATCTTATATGTCTCTATTAAGTCACCTCTCCTCCTCCTTCTCTCCAACGAAAACAACCTCAAGTCCCTCAGCCTTTCCTCGTAAGACCTTCCTTCCATACCAGGCAACATCCTAGTAAATCTCCTCTGCACCCTTTCCATAGCTTCCACATCCTTCCTATAATGCGGTGACCAGAACTGCACGCAATACTCCAGGTGCAGTCTCACCAGAGTTTTGTACAGCTGCAGCATGACCTCGTGGCTCCGAAACTCGATCCCCCTACTAATAAAAGCGAACACACCATATGCCTTCTTAACAGCCCTATTAACCTGGGTGGCAACAGTCAGAGATTTATGCACCTGGACACCAAGATCTCTCTGTTCATCTACACTACCAAGAATCTTTCCATTAGCCCAGTACTCTGCATTCCTGTTACTCCTTCTAAAGTGAATCACCTCGCACTCTTCCGCATTAAACTCCATTTGCCATCTCTCAGCCCAGCTCTGCAGCCTATCTATGTCTGTCTGAACCCTACAACATCCTTTGGCACTATCCACAACTCCACCGACCTTAGTGTCATCCGCAAATTTACTAACCCACCCTTCGACACCCTCTTCCAGGTCATTTATAAAAATGACAAACAGCAGTGGCCCCAAAACAGAACCTTGCGGTACACCACTGGTAACTAAACTCCAGGATGAACATTTGCCATCAACCACCACCCTCTGTCTTCTTTCAGCTAGCCAATTTCTGATCCAAAGCTCTAAATCGCCTTCAACCCCATACTTCCATATTTTCGGCAATCGCCTACCGTGGGGAACCTTATCAAACGCCTTACTGAAATCCATATACACCACATCCACGGCTTTACCCTCATCCACCTGTTTGGTCACCTTCTCGAAAAACTCAATAAGGTTTGTGAGGCACGACCTACCCTTCACAAAACCGTGCTGACTATCGCTAATGAACTTATTCTTTTCAAGATGATTATAAATCCTGTCTCTTATAACCTTTTCCAACATTTTACCCACAACCGAAATAAGGCTCACAGGTCTATAATTACCAGGGCTGTCTCTACTCCCCTTCTTGAACAAGGAGACAACATTTGCTATCCATCAGTCTTCCGGCACTATTCCTGTCGACAATAACGACATAAAGATCAAGGACAAAGGCTCTGCAATCTCCTCCCTAGCTTCCCAGAGAATCCTAGGATAAATCCCATCTGGCCCAGGGGACTGAGGGAAATACTGAACTGTCACAAATGTAAACACAGGGACTGGAGGAAATACTGAACTGTCACAACTGTAAACACTGGGCCTGGGGGAAATACTGAACTGTCACAAATGTAAACACAGGGACTGGAGGAAATACTGAACTGTCACAAATGTAAACACAGGGACTGGAGGAAATACTGAACTGTCACAACTGTAAACACTGGGCCTGGAGGAAATACTGAACTGTCACAAATGTAAACACAGGGACTGGAGGAAATACTGAACTGTCACAACTGTAAACACTGGGCCTGGAGGAAATACTGAACTGTCACAAATTTAAACACAGGTCCTGGGGGAAATACTGAACTGTCACAACTGTAAACACAGGGACTGGAGGAAATACTGAACTGTCACAAATTTAAACACAGGTCCTGGGGGAAATACTGAACTGTCACAACTGTAAACACAGGTCCTGGGGGAAATACTGAACAGTCACAACTGTAAACACAGGGACTGGGGGAAATACTGAGCTGTCACAACTGTAAACACAGGGACTGGAGGAAATACTGAACTGTCACAACTTTAAACACAGGGACTGGAGGAAATACTGAGCTGTCACAACTGTAAACACAGGGACTGGAGGAAATACTGAACTGTCACAACTGTAAACACAGGGACTGGAGGAAATACTGAACTGTCACAACTGTAAACACTGGGCCTGGAGGAAATACTGAACTGTCACAACTGTAAACACTGGGCCTGGAGGAAATACTGAACTGTCACAAATGTAAACACAGGGACAGGAGGAAATACTGAACTGTCACAACTGTAAACACTGGGCCTGGAGGAAATACTGAACTGTCACAAATGTAAACACAGGGACAGGATGAAATACTGAACTGTCACAAATGTAAACACAGGGCCTGGGGGAAATACTGAACTGTCACAACTGTAAACACAGGGCCTGGGGGAAATACTGAACTGTCACAACTGTAAACACAGGGACTGGAGGAAATACTGAACTGTCACAACTGTAAACACTGGGCCTGGAGGAAATACTGAACTGTCACAACTGTAAACACAGGGACTGGAGGAAATACTGAACTGTCACAAATGTAAACACAGGGACAGGAGGAAATACTGAACTGTCTCAACTGTAAACACAGGGACTGGAGGAAATACTGAACTGTCACAACTGTAAACACTGGGCCTGGAGGAAATACTGAACTGTCACAACTTTAAACACAGGTCCTGGGGGAAATACTGAACAGTCACAACTGTAAACACAGGGACTGGGGGAAATACTGAGCTGTCACAACTGTAAACACAGGGACTGGAGGAAATACTGAACTGCCACAACTTTAAACAAAGGGCCTGGAGGAAATACTGAACTGTCACAACTGTAAACACTGGGCCTGGAGGAAATACTGAACTGTCACAACTGTAAACACAGGGACTGGGGGAAATACTGAGCTGTCACAACTGTAAACACAGGGACTGGAGGAAATACTGAACAGTCACAACTGTAAACACAGGGACTGGGGGAAATACTGAGCTGTCACAACTTTAAACACAGGGCCTGGAGGAAATACTGAACTGTCACAACTGTAAACACAGGGACTGGAGGAAATACTGAACAGTCACAACTGTAAACACAGGGACTGGGGGAAATACTGAGCTGTCACAACTTTAAACACAGGGCCTGGAGGAAATACTGAACTGTCACAACTGTAAACACTGGGCCTGGAGGAAATACTGAACTGTCACAACTGTAAACACAGGGACTGGAGGAAATACTGAACTGTCACAACTTTAAACACAGGTCCTGGAGGAAATACTGAACTGTCACAACTGTAAACACTGGGCCTGGAGGAAATACTGAACAGTCACAACTGTAAACACAGGGACTGGGGGAAATACTGAGCTGTCACAACTGTAAACACTGGGCCTGGAGGAAATACTGAACTGTCACAACTGTAAACACAGGGACTGGAGGAAATACTGAACTGTCACAACTGTAAACACAGGGACTGGAGGAAATACTGAACTGTCACAACTTTAAACACAGGTCCTGGAGGAAATACTGAACTGTCACAACTGTAAACACTGGGCCTGGAGGAAATACTGAACAGTCACAACTGTAAACACAGGGACTGGGGTAAATACTGAGCTGTCACAACTGTAAACACAGGGACTGGAGGAAATACTGAACTGCCACAACTTTAAACACAGGGCCTGGAGGAAATACTGAACTGTCACAACTGTAAACACTGGGCCTGGAGGAAATACTGAACTGTCACAACTGTAAACACTGGGCCTGGAGGAAATACTGAACTGTCACAACTGTAAACACTGGGCCTGGAGGAAATACTGAACTGTCACAAATGTAAACACAGGGACAGGATGAAATACTGAACTGTCACAAGTGTAAACACAGGGCCTGGGGGAAATACTGAACTGTCACAACTGTAAACACAGGGACTGGGGGAAATACTGAACTGTCACAACTGTAAACACAGGGACTGGAGGAAATACTGAACTGTCACAACTGTAAACACTGGGCCTGGAGGAAATACTGAACTGTCACAACTGTAAACACAGGGACTGGAGGAAATACTGAACTGTCACAAATGTAAACACAGGGACAGGAGGAAATACTGAACTGTCACAAATGTAAACACAGGGACTGGAGGAAATACTGAACTGTCACAACTGTAAACACAGGGCCTGGGGGAAATACTGAACTGTCACAACTGTAAACACAGGGTCTGGAGGAAATACTGAACTGTCACAACTGTAAACACAGGGCCTGGGGGAAATACTGAACTGTCACAACTGTAAACACAGGGACTGGAGGAAATACTGAACTGTCACTACTGTAAACACTGGGCCTGGAGGAAATACTGAACTGTCACAACTGTAAACACAGGGACAGGAGGAAATACTGAACTGTCACAACTGTAAACACAGGGACTGGAGGAAATACTGAACTGTCACAACTGTAAACACTGGGCCTGGAGGAAATACTGAACTGTCACAACTGTAAACACAGGGACTGGAGGAAATACTGAACTGTCACAAATGTAAACACAGGGACAGGAGGAAATACTGAACTGTCACAACTGTAAACACAGGGACTGGAGGAAATACTGAACTGTCACAACTGTAAACAGTGGGCCTGGAGGAAATACTGAACTGTCACAACTTTAAACACAGGTCCTGGGGGAAATACTGAACAGTCACAACTGTAAACACAGGGACTGGGGGAAATACTGAGCTGTCACAACTGTAAACACAGGGACTGGAGGAAATACTGAACTGCCACAACTTTAAACACAGGGCCTGGGGGAAATACTGAACTGTCACAACTGTAAACACTGGGCCTGGAGGAAATACTGAACTGTCACAACTGTAAACACAGGGACTGGGGGAAATACTGAGCTGTCACAACTGTAAACACAGGGACTGGAGGAAATACTGAACTGCCACAACTTTAAACACAGGGCCTGGGGGAAATACTGAACTGTCACAACTGTAAACACAGGGACTGGGGGAAATACTGAGCTGTCACAACTGTAAACACAGGGACTGGAGGAAATACTGAACTGCCACAACTTTAAACACAGGGCCTGGGGGAAATACTGAGCTGTCACAACTGTAAACACTGGGCCTGGAGGAAATACTGAACTGTCACAACTTTAAACACAGGTCCTGGGGGAAATACTGAACTGTCACAACTTTAAACACAGGGACTGGAGGAAATACTGAACAGTCACAACTGTAAACACAGGGACTGGGGGAAATACTGAGTTGTCACAACTTTAAACACAGGGCCTGGAGGAAATACTGAACTGTCACAACTGTAAACACAGGGACTGGAGGAAATACTGAACAGTCACAACTGTAAACACAGGGACTGGGGGAAATACTGAGCTGTCACAACTTTAAACACAGGGCCTGGAGGAAATACTGAACTGTCACAACTGTAAACACTGGGCCTGGAGGAAATACTGAACTGTCACAACTGTAAACACAGGGACTGGAGGAAATACTGAACTGTCACAACTTTAAACACAGGTCCTGGAGGAAATACTGAACTGTCACAACTGTAAACACTGGGCCTGGAGGAAATACTGAACAGTCACAACTGTAAACACAGGGACTGGGGGAAATACTGAGCTGTCACAACTGTAAACACTGGGCCTGGAGGAAATACTGAACTGTCACAACTGTAAACACAGGGAGTGGAGGAAATACTGAACTGTCACAACTGTAAACACAGGGACTGGAGGAAATACTGAACTGTCACAACTTTAAACACAGGTCCTGGAGGAAATACTGAACTGTCACAACTGTAAACACTGGGCCTGGAGGAAATACTGAACAGTCACAACTGTAAACACAGGGACTGGGGGAAATACTGAGCTGTCACAACTGTAAACACAGGGACTGGAGGAAATACTGAACTGCCACAACTTTAAACACAGGGACTGGAGGAAATACTGAACTGTCACAACTGTAAACACTGGGCCTGGAGGAAATACTGAACTGTCACAACTGTAAACACTGGGCCTGGAGGAAATACTGAACTGTCACAACTGTAAACACTGGGCCTGGAGGAAATACTGAACTGTCACAAATGTAAACACAGGGACAGGATGAAATACTGAACTGTCACAAATGTAAACACAGGGCCTGGGGGAAATACTGAACTGTCACAACTGTAAACACAGGGCCTGGGGGAAATACTGAACTGTCACAACTGTAAACACAGGGACTGGAGGAAATACTGAACTGTCACAACTGTAAACACTGGGCCTGGAGGAAATACTGAACTGTCACAACTGTAAACACAGGGACTGGAGGAAATACTGAACTGTCACAAATGTAAACCCAGGGACAGGAGGAAATACTGAACTGTCACAACTGTAAACACAGGGACTGGAGGAAATACTGAACTGTCACAACTGTAAACACTGGGCCTGGAGGAAATACTGAACTGTCACAACTTTAAACACAGGTCCTGGGGGAAATACTGAACAATCACAACTGTAAACACAGGGACTGGGGGAAATACTGAGCTGTCACAACTGTAAACACAGGGACTGGAGGAAATACTGAACTGCCACAACTTTAAACACAGGGCCTGGAGGAAATACTGAACTGTCACAACTGTAAACACAGGGACTGGGGGAAATACTGAGCTGTCACAACTTTAAACACAGGGCCTGGAGGAAATACTGAACTGTCACAACTGTAAACACAGGGACTGGAGGAAATACTGAACTGTCACAACTTTAAACACAGGTCCTGGAGGAAATGCTGAACTGTCACAACTGTAAACACTGGGCCTGGAGGAAATACTGAACAGTCACAACTGTAAACACAGGGACTGGAGGAAATACTGAGCTGTCACAACTGTAAACACTGGGCCTGGAGGAAATACTGAACTGTCACAACTGTAAACACAGGGACTGGAGGAAATACTGAACTGTCACAACTGTAAACACAGGGACTGGAGGAAATACTGAACTGTCACAACTTTAAACACAGGTCCTGGAGGAAATACTGAACTGTCACAACTGTAAACACTGGGCCTGGAGGAAATACTGAACAGTCACAACTGTAAACACAGGGACTGGGGGAAATACTGAGCTGTCACAACTGTAAACACAGGGACTGGAGGAAATACTGAACTGCCACAACTTTAAACACAGGGACTGGAGGAAATACTGAACTGTCACAACTGTAAACACTGGGCCTGGAGGAAATACTGAACTGTCACAACTGTAAACACTGGGCCTGGAGGAAATACTGAACTGTCACAACTGTAAACACTGGGCCTGGAGGAAATACTGAACTGTCACAAATGTAAACACAGGGACAGGATGAAATACTGAACTGTCACAAATGTAAACACAGGGCCTGGGGGAAATACTGAACTGTCACAACTGTAAACACAGGGCCTGGGGGAAATACTGAACTGTCACAACTGTAAACACAGGGACTGGAGGAAATACTGAACTGTCACAACTGTAAACACTGGGCCTGGAGGAAATACTGAACTGTCACAACTGTAAACACAGGGACTGGAGGAAATACTGAACTGTCACAAATGTAAACCCAGGGACAGGAGGAAATACTGAACTGTCACAACTGTAAACACAGGGACTGGAGGAAATACTGAACTGTCACAACTGTAAACACTGGGCCTGGAGGAAATACTGAACTGTCACAACTTTAAACACAGGTCCTGGGGGAAATACTGAACAATCACAACTGTAAACACAGGGACTGGGGGAAATACTGAGCTGTCACAACTGTAAACACAGGGACTGGAGGAAATACTGAACTGCCACAACTTTAAACACAGGGCCTGGAGGAAATACTGAACTGTCACAACTGTAAACACAGGGACTGGGGGAAATACTGAGCTGTCACAACTTTAAACACAGGGCCTGGAGGAAATACTGAACTGTCACAACTGTAAACACAGGGACTGGAGGAAATACTGAACTGTCACAACTTTAAACACAGGTCCTGGAGGAAATGCTGAACTGTCACAACTGTAAACACTGGGCCTGGAGGAAATACTGAACAGTCACAACTGTAAACACAGGGACTGGAGGAAATACTGAGCTGTCACAACTGTAAACACTGGGCCTGGAGGAAATACTGAACTGTCACAACTGTAAACACAGGGACTGGAGGAAATACTGAACTGTCACAACTGTAAACACAGGGACTGGAGGAAATACTGAACTGTCACAACTTTAAACACAGGTCCTGGAGGAAATACTGAACTGTCACAACTGTAAACACTGGGCCTGGAGGAAATACTGAACAGTCACAACTGTAAACACAGGGACTGGGGGAAATACTGAGCTGTCACAACTGTAAACACAGGGACTGGAGGAAATACTGAACTGCCACAACTTTAAACACAGGGCCTGGAGGAAATACTGAACTGTCACAACTGTAAACACTGGGCCTGGAGGAAATACTGAACTGTCACAACTGTAAACACTGGGCCTGGAGGAAATACTGAACTGTCACAACTGTAAACACAGGGACTGGAGGAAATACTGAACTGTCACAACTTTAAACACAGGTCCTGGGTGAAATACTGAACTGTCACAACTGTAAACACTGGGCCTGGAGGAAATACTGAACTGTCACAAATGTAAACACAGGGACAGGAGGAAATACTGAACTGTCACAACTTTAAACACAGGTCCTGGGGGAATTACTGAACAGTCACAGCTGTAAACACAGGGACTGGGGGAAATACTGAGCTGTCACAAATGTAAACACAGGGACTGGAGGAAATACTGAACTGCCACAACTTTAAACACAGGGCCTGGAGGAAATACTGAGCTGTCACAACTTTAAACACATGGCCTGGAGGAAATACTGAGCTGTCACAACTTTAAACACAGGTCCTGGGAGAAATACTGAACAGTCACAACTGTAAACACAGGGACTGGAGGCAATACTGAACTGTCACAACTGTAAACACAGGGACAGGATGAAATACTGAACTGTCACAAATGTAAACACAGGGCCTGGGGGAAATACTGAACTGTCACAACTGTAAACACAGGGACAGGATGAAATACTGAACTGTCACAAATTTAAACACAGGTCCTGGGGGAAATACTGAGCTGTCACAACTGTAAACACAGGTCCTGGGGGAAATACTGAGCTGTCACAACTGTAAACACAGGGACTGGAGGAAATACTGAGCTGTCACAACTGTAAACACAGGTCCTGGGGGAAATACTGAGCTGTCACAACTGTAAACACAGGGACTGGTGGAAATACTGAACTGTCACAACTGTAAACACAGGGAAAGAAGGAAATACTGAACTGTCACAACTGTAAACAGAGGTCCTGGGGGAAATACTGAACTGTCACAACTGTAAACACAGGTCCTGGGGGAAATACTGAACAGTCACAACTGTAAACACAGGGACAGGAGGAAATACTGAACTGTCAGAACTATAAACACAGGGCCTGGGGGAAATACTGAGCTGTCACAACTTTAAACACAGATCCTGGGGGAAATACTGAACTGTCACAACTGTAAACACAGGGCCTGGATGAAATGCTGAACTGTCACAACTTTAAACACAGGGCCTGTGGGAAATACTGAGCTGCCACAACTTTAAACACAGATCCTGGGGGAAATACTGAACTGTCACAACTGTAAACACAGATCCTGGAGGAAATACTGAACTGTCACAACTGTAAACACAGATCCTGGGGGAAATACTGAGCTGTCACAACTGTAAACACAGATCCTGGGGGAAATACTGAACTGTCACAACTTTAAACACAGGTCCTGGGGGAAATACTGAGCTGCCACAACTTTAAACACAGATCCTGGGGGAAATACTGAACTGTCACAACTGTAAACACAGATCCTGGAGGAAATACTGAACTGTCACAACTGTAAACACAGATCCTGGGGGAAATACTGAGCTGTCACAACTGTAAACACAGATCCTGGGGGAAATACTGAACTGTCACAACTTTAAACACAGGGCCTGGGGGAAATACTGAGCTGTCACAACTTTAAAGACAGGTCCTGGGGGAAATACTGAACTGTCACAACTTCAAAAACAGGTCCTGGGGGAAATACTGAACTGTCACAACTTTAAACACAGGTCCTGCGGGAAATACTGAACTGTCACAACTTTAAACACAGGGCCTGGGGGAAATACTGTGCTGTCACAACTTTAAACACAGATCCTGGGGGGAAATACTGAGCCGTCACAACTTTAAACACTGGGCCTGGATGAAATACTGAGCTGTCACAACTTTAAACACAGGTCCTGGGGAAAATACTGAGCTGTCACAACTTTAAACACAGGGCCTGGAGGAAATACTGAGCTGTCACACCTGTAAACACAGGTCCTGGAGGAAATACTGAGCTGTCGTAGTTTTAAACACAGGTCCTGGGGAAAATACTGAGCTGTCACAACTTTAAACACAGGTCCTGGGGGAAATACTGAGCTGTCACAACTTTAAACACAGGTCCTGGGGAAAATACTGAGCTGTCACAACTTTAAACACAGGGCCTGGAGGAAATACTGAGCTGTCACACCAGTAAACACAGGTCCTGGAGGAAATACTGAGCTGTCGTAGTTTTAAACACAGGTCCTGGGGAAAATACTGAGCTGTCACAACTTTAAACACAGGTCCTGGGGGAAATACTGAGCTGTCACACCTGTAAACAGAGGTCCTGGAGGAAATGCTGAGCTGTCGTAGTGTTAAACACAGGTCCTGTGGAAAATACTGAACTGTCATAACTGTAAACACAGGTCCTGGGGATAATACTGAGCTGTCACAACTTTAAAGACAGGTCCTGAGGAAAATACTGAGCTGTCACAACTTTAAAGACAGGTCCTGGGGAAAATACTGAGCTGTCACAACTTTAAAGACAGGTCCTGGGGAAAATACTGAACTGTCACAACTTTAAACACAGGTCCTGGGGAAAATACTGAGCTGTCACAACTTTAAAGACAGGTCCTGGGGAAAATACTGAGCTGTCACAACGTAAAGACAGGTCCTGGGGAAAATACTGAGCTGTCACATCTTTAAAGACAGGTCCTGGGGGAAGTACTGTGCTGTCACAACTTTAAACACAGGTCCTGGGGAAAATACTGAGCTGTCACAACATTAAAGATAGGTCCTGGGGAAAATACTGAACTGTCACAACTTTAAACACAGATCCTGGGGAAAATACTGAGCTGTCACAACTTTAAAGACAGGTCCTAGGGAAAATGCTGAGCTGTCACAACTTTAAACACAGGTCCTGGGGAAAATACTTGGCTGTCACAACTTTAAAGATAGGTCCTGGGGATAATACTGAACTGTCACATCTTTAAACACAGGGCCTGCGGGAAATACTGAACTGTCACAACATTAAACACTGGTCCTGGAGGAAATACGGAGCTGTTCCACCTGTAAAAACAGGGCCTGGGGGAAGTACTGAGCTGTCACAACTTTAAACACAGGTCCTGGGGGAAATACTGAGCTGTTACACCTGTAAAAACAGGTCCTGGGGGAAATACTGTACTGTCACAACTTTAAAGACAGGTCCTGGGGAAAATACTGAGCTGTCACAACTTTAAAGACAGGTCTTGGGGGAAACACTGAGCTGTCACAACTTTAAAGACAGCTCCTGGGGGAAAGACTGAGCTGTCACAACTTTAAACACAGGTCCTGGGGGAAATACTGAGCTGTCACAACTGAAAGACAAGTCCTGGGTAAAATAGTGAACTGTCACAACTTTAAAGACAAGTCCTGGGGGAAATACTGAGCTGTCACAACTTTAAAGACAGGTCCTGGGGAAAATACTGAGCTGTCAAAGCTTTAAAGACAGGTCCTGGGGGAAAGACTGAGCTGTCACAACTTTAAAGACAGGTCCTGGAGGAAATACTGAGCTGTCACAACTTTAAAGACAGCTCCTGGGGGAAAGAGTGAGCTGTCACAACTGTAAACACAGGGACAGGAGGAAATACTGAACTGTCACAAATGTAAACACAGGGACAGGAGGAAATACTGAACTGTCTCAACTGTAAACACAGGGACAGGAGGAAATACTGAACTGTCACAACTGTAAACACAGGTCCTGGGGGAAATACTGAACTGTCACAACTGTAAACACAGGTCCTGGGGGAAATACTGAGCTGTCACAACTGTAAACACAGGGCCTGGGGGAAATACTGAAATGTCACGAATGCAAACACAGGGACTGGAGGAAATACTGAACTGTCACAACTGTAAACACAGGGACTGGGGGAAATACTGTACTGTCACAACTGTAAACACAGGGACTGGGGGAAATACTGAGCTGTCACAACTGTAAACACAGGGACTGGAGGAAATACTGAACTGTCACAAATGTAAACACAGGGACTGGAGGAAATACTGAACTGTCACAACTGTAAACACAGGGACTGGGGGAAATACTGAGCTGTCACAACTGTAAACACAGGGACTGGAGGAAATACTGAACTGTCACAACTTTAAACACAGGGCCTGGAGGAAATACTGAACTGTCACAACTGTAAACACTGGGCCTGGATGAAATACTGAACTGTCACAAATGTAAAAACAGGGACTGGAGGAAATACTGAACTGTCACAACTGTAAACACAGGTCCTGGGGGAAATACTGAACTGTCACAACTTTAAAGACAGGTCCTGGGGGAAATACTGAGCTGTCACATGTTTATACACAGGTCCTGGGGGAAATACTGAGCTGTCACAACTTAAAGACAAATCCCGGGTAAAATACTGAGCTGTCACAAATGTAAACACAGGTCCTGGGGGAAATACTGAACTGTCACAACTTTAAAGACAGGTCTTGGGGGAAAGACTGAACTGTCACAACTTTAAAGACAGGTCCTGGGGGAAATACTGAGCTGTCACATGTTTATACACAGATCCTGGGGGAAATACTGAGCTGTCACAACTTAAAGACAAGTCCCGGGTAAAATACTGAGCTGTCACAAATGTAAACACAGGTCCTGGGGGAAATACTGAACTGTCACAACTTTAAAGACAGGTCTTGGGGGAAAGACTGAACTGTCACAACTTTAAAGACAGGTCCTGGGGGAAAGACTGAGCTGTCAAAACTTTAAAGACAGTTCCTGGGGGAAAGACTGAACTGTCACAACTGTAAACACAGGGACTGGAGGAAATACTGAACTGTCACAACTGTAAACACAGGTCCTGGGGGAAATACTGAACTGTCACAAATGTAAACACAGGGACAGGAGGAAATACTGAACTGTCACAACTGTGAACACAGGTCCTGGGGGAAATACTGAACTGTCACAACTGTAAACACAGGGACTGGGGGAAATACTGAACTGTCACAACTGTAAACACAGGGACAGGAGGAAATACTGAACTGTCACAACTGTAAACACAGGTCCTGGGGGAAATACTGAACTGTCACAACTGTAAACACAGGGACAGGAGGAAATACTGAACTGTCACAACTGTAAACACAGGTCCTGGGGGAAATACTGAGCTGTCACAACTTTAAACACTGGGCCTGGAGGAAATACTGAACTGTCACAATTGTAAACACAGGGACAGGAGGAAATACTGAACTGTCACAACTGTAAACAAAGGTCCTGGGGGAAATACTGAGCTGTCACAACTGTAAACACAGGTCCTGGGGGAAATACTGAACTGTCACAACTGTAAACACAGGGACAGGAGGAAATACTGAACTGTCACAACTGTAAACACAGGTCCTGGGGGAAATACTGAGCTGTCACAACTGTAAACACAGGTCCTGGGGGAAATACTGAACTGTCACAACTGTAAACACTGGGCCTGGATGAAATACTGAACTGTCACAAATGTAAACACAGGGACAGGTGGAAATACTGAACTGTCACAACTGTAAACACAGGTCCTGGGGGAAATACTGAGCTGTCACAACTGTAAACACAGGTCCTGGGGGAAATACTGAACTGTCACAACTGTAAACACAGGTCCTGGGGGAAATACTGTACTGTCACAACTTTAAAAACAGGTCCTGGAGGAAATACTCAACGGTCACAACTGTAAACACAGGGACTGGAGGAAATACTGAACTGTCACAAATGTAAACGCAGGTCCTGTGGCAAATACTGAGCTGTCACAACTGTAAACACAGGGACTGGAGGAAATACTGAGCTGTCACAACTGTAAACACAGGGACTGGGGGAAATACTGAACTGTCACAAATGTAAACACAGGGACTGGAGGAAATACTGAGCTGTCACAACTGTAAACACAGGGACTGGTGGAAATACTGAGCTGTCACAACTGTAATCACAGGGACTGGGGGAAATACTGAGCTGTGACAACTGTAAACACAGGGACTGCAGGAAATACTGAACTGTCACAAATTTAAACACAGGGCCTGGAGGAAATACTGAACTGTCACAAATGTAAACACAGGGACTGGAGGAAATACTGAACTGCCACAACTGTAAACACAGGGACTGGGGGAAATACTGAACTGTCACAACTGTAAACACAGGGCCTGGAGGAAATACTGAGCTGTCACAAATGTAAACACAGGGACTGGAGGAAATACTGAACTGTCACAACTGTAAACACAGGGACAGGAGGAAATACTGAACTGTCACAAATGGAAACACAGGGACTGGAGGAAATACTGAACTGTCACAACTGTAAACACTGGTCCTGGGTAAATACTGAACTGTCACAAATGTAAACACAGGGACTGGAGGAAATACTGAACTGTCACAAATGTAAACACAGGTCCTGGGGAAATACTGAACTGTCACAAATGTAAACACAGGGACTGGAGGAAATACTGAACTGTCACAAATGTAAACACAGGTCCTGGGGGAAATACTGAACTGTCACAACTGTAAACACAGGTCCTGGGGGAAATACTGAGCTGTCACAACTGTAAACACAGGGCCTGGTGGAAATACTGAAATGTCACGAATGCAAACTCAGGGACTGGAGGAAATACTGAACTGTCACAACTGTGAACACAGGTCCTGGGGGAAATACTGAACTGTCACAACTGTAAACACAGGGACTGGGGGAAATACTGAACTGTCACAACTGTAAACACAGGGACAGGAGGAAATACTGAACTGTCACAACTGTAAACACAGGTCCTGGGGGAAATACTGAACTGTCACAACTGTAAACACAGGGACAGGAGGAAATACTGAACTGTCACAACTGTAAACACAGGTCCTGGGGGAAATACTGAGCTGTCACAACTTTAAACACTGGGCCTGGAGGAAATACTGAACTGTCACAATTGTAAACACAGGGACAGGAGGAAATACTGAACTGTCACAACTGTAAACAAAGGTCCTGGGGGAAATACTGAGCTGTCACAACTGTAAACACAGGTCCTGGGGGAAATACTGAACTGTCACAACTGTAAACACAGGGACAGGAGGAAATACTGAACTGTCACAACTGTAAACACAGGTCCTGGGGGAAATACTGAGCTGTCACAACTGTAAACACAGGTCCTGGGGGAAATACTGAACTGTCACAACTGTAAACACTGGGCCTGGATGAAATACTGAACTGTCACAAATGTAAACACAGGGACAGGTGGAAATACTGAACTGTCACAACTGTAAACACAGGTCCTGGGGGAAATACTGAGCTGTCACAACTGTAAACACAGGTCCTGGGGGAAATACTGAACTGTCACAACTGTAAACACAGGTCCTGGGGGAAATACTGTACTGTCACAACTTTAAAAACAGGTCCTGGAGGAAATACTCAACGGTCACAACTGTAAACACAGGGACTGGAGGAAATACTGAACTGTCACAAATGTAAACGCAGGTCCTGTGGCAAATACTGAGCTGTCACAACTGTAAACACAGGGACTGGAGGAAATACTGAGCTGTCACAACTGTAAACACAGGGACTGGGGGAAATACTGAACTGTCACAAATGTAAACACAGGGACTGGAGGAAATACTGAGCTGTCACAACTGTAAACACAGGGACTGGTGGAAATACTGAGCTGTCACAACTGTAATCACAGGGACTGGGGGAAATACTGAGCTCTGACAACTGTAAACACAGGGACTGCAGGAAATACGGAACTGTCACAAATTTAAACACAGGGCCTGGAGGAAATACTGAACTGTCACAAATGTAAACACAGGGACTGGAGGAAATACTAAACTGTCACAACTGTAAACACAGGGACTGGGGGAAATACTGAACTGTCACAACTGTAAACACAGGGCCTGGAGGAAATACTGAGCTGTCACAAATGTAAACACAGGGACTGGAGGAAATACTGAACTGTCACAACTGTAAACACAGGGACAGGAGGAAATACTGAACTGTCACAAATGGAAACACAGGGACTGGAGGAAATACTGAACTGTCACAACTGTAAACACTGGTCCTGGGTAAATACTGAACTGTCACAAATGTAAACACAGGGACTGGAGGAAATACTGAACTGTCACAAATGTAAACACAGGTCCTGGGGAAATACTGAACTGTCACAAATGTAAACACAGGGACTGGAGGAAATACTGAACTGTCACAAATGTAAACACAGGTCCTGGGGGAAATACTGAACTGTCACAACTGTAAACACAGGTCCTGGGGGAAATACTGAGCTGTCACAACTGTAAACACAGGGCCTGGGGGAAATACTGAAATGTCACGAATGCAAACACAGGGACTGGAGGAAATACTGAACTGTCACAACTGTAAACACAGGGACTGGGGGAAATACTGTACTGTCACAACTGTAAACACAGGGACTGGGGGAAATACTGAGCTGTCACAACTGTAAACACAGGGACTGGAGGAAATACTGAACTGTCACAAATGTAAACACAGGGACTGGAGGAAATACTGAACTGTCACAACTGTAAACACAGGGACTGGGGGAAATACTGAGCTGTCACAACTGTAAACACAGGGACTGGAGGAAATACTGAACTGTCACAACTTTAAACAAAGGGCCTGGAGGAAATACTGAACTGTCACAACTGTAAACACTGGGCCTGGATGAAATACTGAACTGTCACAAATGTAAAAACAGGGACTGGAGGAAATACTGAACTGTCACAACTGTAAACACAGGTCCTGGGGGAAATACTGAACTGTCACAACTTTAAAGACAGGTCCTGGGGGAAATACTGAGCTGTCACATGTTTATACACAGGTCCTGGGGGAAATACTGAGCTGTCACAACTTAAAGACAAGTCCCGGGTAAAATACTGAGCTGTCACAAATGTAAACACAGGTCCTGGGGGAAATACTGAACTGTCACAACTTTAAAGACAGGTCTTGGGGGAAAGACTGAACTGTCACAACTTTAAAGACAGGTCCTGGGGGAAAGACTGAGCTGTCAAAGCTTTAAAGACAGGTCCTGGGGGAAAGACTGAGCTGTCACAACTTTAAAGACAGGTCCTGGAGGAAATACTGAGCTGTCACAACTTTAAAGACAGCTCCTGGGGGAAAGAGTGAGCTGTCACAACTGTAAACACAGGGACAGGAGGAAATACTGACCTGTCACAAATGTAAACACAGGTCCTGGGGGAAATACTGAACTGTCACAACTGTAAACACAGGTCCTGGGGGAAATACTGAACTGTCACAACTGTAAACACAGGTCCTGGGGGAAATACTGAGCTGTCACAGCTGTAAACACAGGGCCTGGGGGAAATACTGAAATGTCACGAATGCAAACACAGGGACTGGAGGAAATACTGAACTGTCACAACTGTAAACACAGGGACTGGGGGAAATACTGTACTGTCACAACTGTAAACACAGGGACTGGGGGAAATACTGAGCTGTCACAACTGTAAACACAGGGACTGGAGGAAATACTGAACTGTCACAAATGTAAACACAGGGACTGGAGGAAATACTGAACTGTCACAAATGTAAAAACAGGGACTGGAGGAAATACTGAACTGTCACAACTGTAAACACAGGTCCTGGGGGAAATACTGAACTGTCACAACTTTAAAGACAGGTCCTGGGGGAAATACTGAGCTGTCACATGTTTATACACAGGTCCTGGGGGAAATACTGAGCTGTCACAACTTAAAGACAAGTCCCGGGTAAAATACTGAGCTGTCACAAATGTAAACACAGGTCCTGGGGGAAATACTGAACTGTCACAACTTTAAAGACAGGTCTTGGGGGAAAGACTGAACTGTCACAACTTTAAAGACAGGTGCTGGGGGAAATACTGAGCTGTCACATGTTTATACACAGATCCTGGGGGAAATACTGAGCTGTCACAACTTAAAGACAAGTCCCGGGTAAAATACTGAGCTGTCACAAATGTAAACACAGGTCCTGGGGGAAATACTGAACTGTCACAACTTTAAAGACAGGTCTTGGGGGAAAGACTGAACTGTCACAACTTTAAAGACAGGTCCTGGGGGAAAGACTGAGCTGTCAAAACTTTAAAGACAGTTCCTGGGGGAAAGACTGAACTGTCACAACTGTAAACACAGGGACTGGAGGAAATACTGAACTGTCACAACTGTAAACACAGGTCCTGGGGGAAATACTGAACTGTCACAAATGTAAACACAGGGACAGGAGGAAATACTGAACTGTCACAACTGTGAACACAGGTCCTGGGGGAAATACTGAACTGTCACAACTGTAAACACAGGGACTGGGGGAAATACTGAACTGTCACAACTGTAAACACAGGGACAGGAGGAAATACTGAACTGTCACAACTGTAAACACAGGTCCTGGGGGAAATACTGAACTGTCACAACTGTAAACACAGGGACAGGAGGAAATACTGAACTGTCACAATTGTAAACACAGGAACAGGAGGAAATACTGAACTGTCACAACTGTAAACAAAGGTCCTGGGGGAAATACTGAGCTGTCACAACTGTAAACACAGGTCCTGGGGGAAATACTGAACTGTCACAACTGTAAACACAGGGACAGGAGGAAATACTGAACTGTCACAACTGTAAACACAGGTCCTGGGGGAAATACTGAGCTGTCACAACTGTAAACACAGGTCCTGGGGGAAATACTGAACTGTCACAACTGTAAACACTGGGCCTGGATGAAATACTGAACTGTCACAAATGTAAACACAGGGACAGGTGGAAATACTGAACTGTCACAACTGTAAACACAGGTCCTGGGGGAAATACTGAGCTGTCACAACTGTAAACACAGGTCCTGGGGGAAATACTGAACTGTCACAACTGTAAACACAGGTCCTGGGGGAAATACTGTACTGTCACAACTTTAAAAACAGGTCCTGGAGGAAATACTCAACGGTCACAACTGTAAACACAGGGACTGGAGGAAATACTGAACTGTCACAAATGTAAACGCAGGTCCTGTGGCAAATACTGAGCTGTCACAACTGTAAACACAGGGACTGGAGGAAATACTGAGCTGTCACAACTGTAAACACAGGGACTGGGGGAAATACTGAACTGTCACAAATGTAAACACAGGGACTGGAGGAAATACTGAGCTGTCACAACTGTAAACACAGGGACTGGTGGAAATACTGAGCTGTCACAACTGTAATCACAGGGACTGGGGGAAATACTGAGCTGTGACAACTGTAAACACAGGGACTGCAGGAAATACTGAACTGTCACAACTTTAAACACAGGGCCTGGAGGAAATACTGAACTGTCACAAATGTAAACACAGGGACTGGAGGAAATACTGAACTGTCACAACTGTAAACACAGGGACTGGGGGAAATACTGAACTGTCACAACTGTAAACACAGGGCCTGGAGGAAATACTGAGCTGTCACAAATGTAAACACAGGGACTGGAGGAAATACTGAACTGTCACAACTGTAAACACAGGGACAGGAGGAAATACTGAACTGTCACAAATGGAAACACAGGGACTGGAGGAAATACTGAACTGTCACAACTGTAAACACTGGTCCTGGGTAAATACTGAACTGTCACAAATGTAAACACAGGGACTGGAGGAAATACTGAACTGTCACAAATGTAAACACAGGTCCTGGGGAAATACTGAACTGTCACAAATGTAAACACAGGGACTGGAGGAAATACTGAACTGTCACAACTGTAAACACAGGGACTGGATGAAATACTGAGCTGTCACAACTGTAAACACAGGGACTGGAGGAAATACTGAGCTGTCACAACTGTAAACACTGGGCCTGGATGAAATACTGAACTGTCACAACTGTAAACACAGGTCCTGGAGGAAATACTCAACGGTCACAACTGTAAACACAGGGACTGGAGGAAATACTGAACTGTCACAAATGTAAACGCAGGTCCTGTGGCAAATACTGAGCTGTCACAACTGTAAACACAGGGACTGGAGGAAATACTGAGCTGTCACAACTGTAAACACAGGGACTGGGGGAAATACTGAACTGTCACAAATGTAAACACAGGGACTGGAGGAAATACTGAGCTGTCACAACTGTAAACACAGGGACTGGTGGAAATACTGAGCTGTCACAACTGTAATCACAGGGACTGTGGGAAATACTGAGCTGTGACAACTGTAAACACAGGGACTGCAGGAAATACTGAACTGTCACAAATTTAAACACAGGGCCTGGAGGAAATACTGAACTGTCACAAATGTAAACACAGGGACTGGAGGAAATACTGAACTGTCACAACTGTAAACACAGGGACTGGGGGAAATACTGAACTGTCACAACTGTAAACACAGGGCCTGGAGGAAATACTGAGCTGTCACAAATGTAAACACAGGGACTGGAGGAAATACTGAACTGTCACAACTGTAAACACAGGGACAGGAGGAAATACTGAACTGTCACAAATGGAAACACAGGGACTGGAGGAAATACTGAACTGTCACAACTGTAAACACTGGTCCTGGGTAAATACTGAACTGTCACAAATGTAAACACAGGGACTGGAGGAAATACTGAACTGTCACAAATGTAAACACAGGTCCTGGGGAAATACTGAACTGTCACAAATGTAAACACAGGGACTGGAGGAAATACTGAACTGTCACAAATGTAAACACAGGTCCTGGGGGAAATACTGAACTGTCACAACTGTAAACACAGGTCCTGGGGGAAATACTGAGCTGTCACAACTGTAAACACAGGGCCTGGGGGAAATACTGAAATGTCACGAATGCAAACACAGGGACTGGAGGAAATACTGAACTGTCACAACTGTAAACACAGGGACTGGGGGAAATACTGTACTGTCACAACTGTAAACACAGGGACTGGGGGAAATACTGAGCTGTCACAACTGTAAACACAGGGACTGGAGGAAATACTGAACTGTCACAAATGTAAACACAGGGACTGGAGGAAATACTGAACTGTCACAACTGTAAACACAGGGACTGGGGGAAATACTGAGCTGTCACAACTGTAAACACAGGGACTGGAGGAAATACTGAACTGTCACAACTTTAAACAAAGGGCCTGGAGGAAATACTGAACTGTCACAACTGTAAACACTGGGCCTGGATGAAATACTGAACTGTCACAAATGTAAAAACAGGGACTGGAGGAAATACTGAACTGTCACAACTGTAAACACAGGTCCTGGGGGAAATACTGAACTGTCACAACTTTAAAGACAGGTCCTGGGGGAAATACTGAGCTGTCACATGTTTATACACAGGTCCTGGGGGAAATACTGAGCTGTCACAACTTAAAGACAAGTCCCGGGTAAAATACTGAGCTGTCACAAATGTAAACACAGGTCCTGGGGGAAATACTGAACTGTCACAACTTTAAAGACAGGTCTTGGGGGAAAGACTGAACTGTCACAACTTTAAAGACAGGTCCTGGGGGAAAGACTGAGCTGTCAAAGCTTTAAAGACAGGTCCTGGGGGAAAGACTGAGCTGTCACAACTTTAAAGACAGGTCCTGGAGGAAATACTGAGCTGTCACAACTTTAAAGACAGCTCCTGGGGGAAAGAGTGAGCTGTCACAACTGTAAACACAGGGACAGGAGGAAATACTGACCTGTCACAAATGTAAACACAGGTCCTGGGGGAAATACTGAACTGTCACAACTGTAAACACAGGTCCTGGGGGAAATACTGAACTGTCACAACTGTAAACACAGGTCCTGGGGGAAATACTGAGCTGTCACAACTGTAAACACAGGGCCTGGGGGAAATACTGAAATGTCACGAATGCAAACACAGGGACTGGAGGAAATACTGAACTGTCACAACTGTAAACACAGGGACTGGGGGAAATACTGTACTGTCACAACTGTAAACACAGGGACTGGGGGAAATACTGAGCTGTCACAACTGTAAACACAGGGACTGGAGGCAATACTGAACTGTCACAAATGTAAACACAGGGACTGGAGGAAATACTGAACTGTCACAAATGTAAAAACAGGGACTGGAGGAAATACTGAACTGTCACAACTGTAAACACAGGTCCTGGGGGAAATACTGAACTGTCACAACTTTAAAGACAGGTCCTGGGGGAAATACTGAGCTGTCACATGTTTATACACAGGTCCTGGGGGAAATACTGAGCTGTCACAACTTAAAGACAAGTCCCGGGTAAAATACTGAGCTGTCACAAATGTAAACACAGGTCCTGGGGGAAATACTGAACTGTCACAACTTTAAAGACAGGTCTTGGGGGAAAGACTGAACTGTCACAACTTTAAAGACAGGTGCTGGGGGAAATACTGAGCTGTCACATGTTTATACACAGATCCTGGGGGAAATACTGAGCTGTCACAACTTAAAGACAAGTCCCGGGTAAAATACTGAGCTGTCACAAATGTAAACACAGGTCCTGGGGGAAATACTGAACTGTCACAACTTTAAAGACAGGTCTTGGGGGAAAGACTGAACTGTCACAACTTTAAAGACAGGTCCTGGGGGAAAGACTGAGCTGTCAAAACTTTAAAGACAGTTCCTGGGGGAAAGACTGAACTGTCACAACTGTAAACACAGGGACTGGAGGAAATACTGAACTGTCACAAATGTAAACACAGGGACAGGAGGAAATACTGAACTGTCACAACTGTGAACACAGGTCCTGGGGGAAATACTGAACTGTCACAACTGTAAACACAGGGACTGGGGGAAATACTGAACTGTCACAACTGTAAACACAGGGACAGGAGGAAATACTGAACTGTCACAACTGTAAACACAGGTCCTGGGGGAAATACTGAACTGTCACAACTGTAAACACAGGGACAGGAGGAAATACTGAACTGTCACAATTGTAAACACAGGAACAGGAGGAAATACTGAACTGTCACAACTGTAAACAAAGGTCCTGGGGGAAATACTGAGCTGTCACAACTGTAAACACAGGTCCTGGGGGAAATACTGAACTGTCACAACTGTAAACACAGGGACAGGAGGAAATACTGAACTGTCACAACTGTAAACACAGGTCCTGGGGGAAATACTGAGCTGTCACAACTGTAAACACAGGTCCTGGGGGAAATACTGAACTGTCACAACTGTAAACACTGGGCCTGGATGAAATACTGAACTGTCACAAATGTAAACACAGGGACAGGTGGAAATACTGAACTGTCACAACTGTAAACACAGGTCCTGGGGGAAATACTGAGCTGTCACAACTGTAAACACAGGTCCTGGGGGAAATACTGAACTGTCACAACTGTAAACACAGGTCCTGGGGGAAATACTGTACTGTCACAACTTTAAAAACAGGTCCTGGAGGAAATACTCAACGGTCACAACTGTAAACACAGGGACTGGAGGAAATACTGAACTGTCACAAATGTAAACGCAGGTCCTGTGGCAAATACTGAGCTGTCACAACTGTAAACACAGGGACTGGAGGAAATACTGAGCTGTCACAACTGTAAACACAGGGACTGGGGGAAATACTGAACTGTCACAAATGTAAACACAGGGACTGGAGGAAATACTGAGCTGTCACAACTGTAAACACAGGGACTGGTGGAAATACTGAGCTGTCACAACTGTAATCACAGGGACTGGGGGAAATACTGAGCTGTGACAACTGTAAACACAGGGACTGCAGGAAATACTGAACTGACACAACTTTAAACACAGGGACTGGAGGAAATACTGAACTGTCACAAATGTAAACACAGGGACTGGAGGAAATACTGAACTGTCACAACTGTAAACACAGGGACTGGGGGAAATACTGAACTGTCACAACTGTAAACACAGGGCCTGGAGGAAATACTGAGCTGTCACAAATGTAAACACAGGGACTGGAGGAAATACTGAACTGTCACAACTGTAAACACAGGGACAGGAGGAAATACTGAACTGTCACAAATGGAAACACAGGGACTGGAGGAAATACTGAACTGTCACAACTGTAAACACTGGTCCTGGGTAAATACTGAACTGTCACAAATGTAAACACAGGGACTGGAGGAAATACTGAACTGTCACAAATGTAAACACAGGTCCTGGGGAAATACTGAACTGTCACAAATGTAAACACAGGGACTGGAGGAAATACTGAACTGTCACAACTGTAAACACAGGGACTGGATGAAATACTGAGCTGTCACAACTGTAAACACAGGGACTGGAGGAAATACTGAGCTGTCACAACTGTAAACACTGGGCCTGGATGAAATACTGAACTGTCACAACTGTAAACACAGGGACTGGAGGAAATACTGAACTGTCACAACTGTAAATACAGGGACTGGAGGAAATACTGAACTGACACAACTGTAAACACTGGGCCTGGAGGAAATACTGAACTGTCACAAATTTAAACACAGGGCCTGGAGTAAATACTGAACTGTCACAACTGTAAACACTGGGACTGGAGGAAATACTGAACTGTCACAACTGTAAACACAGGTCCTGGGGGAAATACTGAACTGTCACAACTGGAAACACAGGGACTGGAGGAAATACTGAACTGTCACAACTGTAAATACAGGGACTGGAGGAAATACTGAACTGACAGAACTGTAAACACAGGGACTGGAGGAAATACTGAACTGTCACAAATTTAAACACAGGGCCTGGAGTAAATACTGAACTGTCACAACTGTAAACACTGGGACTGGAGGAAATACTGAACTGTCACAACTGTAAACACAGGTCCTGGGGGAAATACTGAACTGTCACAAATGTAAACACAGGGACTGGAGGAAATACTGAACTGTCACAACTGTAAACACAGGTCCTGGGGGAAATACTGAACTGTCACAACTATAAACACAGGTCCTGGGGGAAATACTGATCTGTCACAAATGTAAACACAGGGACTGGAGGAAATACTGAACTGTCACAACTGTAAACACAGGTCCTGGGGGAAATACTGAACTGTCACAAATGTAAACACAGGGACAGGAGGAAATACTGAACTGTCACAACTGTAAACACAGGTCCTGGGGGAAATACTGAACTGTCACAACTGTAAACACAGGGACAGGAGGAAATACTGAACTGTCACAACTGTAAACACAGGGACTGGGGGAAATACTGAGCTGTCACAACTTTAAACACTGGGCCTGAATGAAATACTGAACCGTCACAATTGTAAACACAGGGACAGGAGGAAATACTGAACTGTCACAACTGTAAACACAGGTCCTGGGGGAAATACTGATCTGTCACAAATGTAAACACAGGGACTGGAGGAAATACTGAACTGTCACAACTGTAAACACAGGTCCTGGGGGAAATACTGAACTGTCACAAATGTAAACACAGGGACAGGAGGAAATACTGAACTGTCACAACTGTAAACACAGGTGCTGGGCGAAATACTGAACTGTCACAACTGTAAACACAGGGACAGGAGGAAATACTGAACTGTCACAACTGTAAACACAGGGACTGGGGGAAATACTGAGCTGTCACAACTTTAAACACTGGGCCTGAATGAAATACTGAACTGTCACAATTGTAAACACAGCGACAGGAGGAAATACTGAACTGTCACAACTGTAAACAAAGGTCCTGGGGGAAATACTGAGCTGTCACAACTGTAAACACAGGTCCTGGGGGAAATACTGAACTGTCACAACTGTAAACACAGGGACAGGAGGAAATACGGAACTGTCACAACTGTAAACACAGGTCCTGGGGGAAATACTGAGCTGTCACAACTGTAAACACAGGTCCTGGGGGAAATACTGAACTGTCACAACTGTAAACACTGGGCCTGGATGAAATACTGAACTGTCACAAATGTAAACACAGGGACAGGAGGAAATACTGAACTGTCACAACTGTAAACACAGGTCCTGGGGGAAATACTGAGCTGTCACAACTGTAAACACAGGTCCTGGGGGAAAAACTGAACTGTCACAACTGTAAACACAGGTCCTGGGGGAAATACTGAACTGTCACAACTTTAAAAACAGGTCTTGGAGGAAATACTCAACTGTCACAACTGTAAACACAGGGACTGGAGGAAATATTGAACTGTCACAAATGTAAACGCAGGTCCTGTGGCAAATACTGAGCTGTCACAACTGTAAACACAGGGACTGGAGGAAATACTGAACTGTCACAAATGTAAACGCAGGTCCTGTGGCAAATACTGAGCTGTCACAACTGTAAACACAGGGACTGGAGGAAATACTGAGCTGCCACAACTGGTAAACACAGGGACTGGGGGAAATACTGAACTGTCACAAATGTAAACACAGGGACTGGAGGAAATACTGAGCTGTCACAACTGTAAACACAGGGACTGGGGGAAATACTGAGCTGTGACAACTGTAAACACAGGTCCTGGGGGAAATACTGAACTGTCACAACTGTAAACACAGGGCCTGGAGGAAATACTGAGCTGTCACAAATGTAAACACAGGGACTGGAGGAAATACTGAACTGTCACAACTGTAAACACAGGGACAGGAGGAAATACTGAACTGTCACAAATGTAAACACTGGGACTGGAGGAAATACTGAACTGTCACAACTGTAAACACAGGTCCTGGGTAAATACTGAACTGTCACAACTGTTAACACAGGTCCTGGGTAAATACTGAACTGTCACAAATGTAAACACAGGGACTGGAGGAAATACTGAACTGTCACAAATGTAAACACAGGTCCTGGGGGAATACTGAACTATCACAAATGTAAACACAGGGACTGGAGGAAATACAGAACTGTCACAACTGTAAACACAGGGACTGGATGAAATACTGAGCTGTCACAACTGTAAACGCAGGGACTGGAGGAAATACTGAGCTGTCACAACTGTAAACACTGGGCCTGGACGAAATACTGAACTGTCACAACTGTAAACACAGGGACTGGAGGAAATACTGAACTGTCACAACTGTAAATACAGGGACTGGAGGAAATACTGAACTGACACAACTGTAAACACTGGGCCTGGAGGAAATACTGAACTGTCACAAATTTAAACACAGGGCCTGGAGTAAATACTGAACTGTCACAACTGTAAACACTGGGCCTGGAGGAAATACTGAACAGTCACAACTGTAAACACAGGTCCTGGGGGAAATACTGAACTGTCACAACTGTAAACACAGGGACTGGAGGAAATACTGAACTGTCACAACTGTAAATACAGGGACTGGAGGAAATACTGAACTGACACAACTGTAAACACAGGGACTAGAGGAAATACTGAACTGTCACAAATTTAAACACAGGGCCTGGAGTAAATACTGAACTGTCACAACTGTAAACACTGGGACTGGAGGAAATACTGAACTGTCACAACTGTAAACACAGGTCCTGGCGGAAATACTGAACTGTCACAAATGTAAACACAGGGACTGGAGGAAATACTGAACTGTCACAACTGTAAACACATGTCCTGGGGGAAATACTGAACTGTCACAAATGTAAACACAGGGACTGGAGGAAATGCTGAACTGTCACAAATGTAAACACAGGGACTGGAGGAAATACTGAACTGTCACAACAGTAAACACAGGTCCTGGGGGAAATACTGAACTATCACAACTGTAAACACTGGGCCTGGATGAAATACTGAACTGTCACAAATGTAAACACAGGGACTGGAGGAAATACTGAACTGTCACAACTGTAAACACAGGGACTGGAGTAAATACTGAACTGTCACAAATGTAAACACAGGGACTGGAGGAAATACTGAACTGTCACAAATTTAAACACAGGGCCTGGAGTAAATACTGAACTGTCACAACTGTAAACACTGGGACTGGAGGAAATACTGAACTGTCACAAGTGTAAACACAGGTCCTGGGGGAAATACTGAACTGTCACAACTGTAAACACCGGGACTGGAGGAAATACTGAACTGTCACAACTGTAAACACAGGTCCTGGGGGAAAGACTGAACTGTCACAACTGTAAACACAGGGACTGGAGGAAATACTGAACTGTCACAACTGTAAACACAGGGACTGGAGGAAATAGTGAACTGTCACAACTGAAAATACAGGGACTGGAGGAAATACTGAACTGACACAACTGTAAACACAGGGACTGGAGGAAATACTGAACTGTCACAAATTTAAACACAGGGCCTGGAGTAATTAATGAACTGTCACAACTGTAAACACTGGGACTGGAGGAAATACTGAACTGTCACAACTGTAAACACAGTTCCTGGGGGAAATACTGAACTGTCACAAATGTAAACACAGGGACTGGAGGAAATACTGAACTGTCACAACTGTAAACACAGGTCCTGGGGGAAATACTGATCTGTCACAACTTTAAACACAGTTCCTGGGGGAAATACTGAACTGTCACAAATGTAAACACAGGGACTGGAGGAAATACTGAACTGTCACAACTGTAAACACAGTTCCTGGGGGAAATACTGAACTGTCACAAATGTAAACACAGGGACTGGAGGAAATACTGAACTGTCACAACTGTAAACACAGGTCCTGGGGGAAATACTGAACTGTCACAAATGTAAACACAGGGACTGGGGGAAATACTGAACTGTCACAACTGTAAACACAGGGACTGGAGGAAATACTGAACTGTCACAACTGTAAACACTGGGCCTGGAGGAAATACTGAATTGTCACAAATGTAAACACAGGGACTGGAGGAAATACTGAACTGTCACAACTGTAAACACAGGTCCTGGGGGAAATACTGAACTATCACAAATTTAAACACAGGGACTGGAGAAAATACTGAACTGTCACAAATTTAAACACATGGCCTGGAGTAAATACTGAACTGTCACAACTGTAAACACTGGGACTGGAGGAAATACTGAACTGTCACAACTGTAAACACAGGTCCTGGGGGAAATACTGAACTGTCACAAATGTAAACACAGGGACTGGAGGAAATACTGAACTGTCACAACTGTAAACACAGGTCCTGGGGGAAATACTGAACTGTCACAACTGTAAACACAGGTCCTGGGGGAAATACTGAACTGTCACAAATGTAAACACAGGGACTGGAGGAAATACTGAACTGTCACAACTGTAAACAGAGGGCCTGGATGAAATACTGAACTGTCACAAATGTAAACACAGGGACTGGAGGAAATACTGAACTGTCACAACTGTAAACACAGGTCCTGGGGGAAATACTGAACTGTCACAACTGTAAACACAGGTCCTGGGGGAAATACTGAACTGTCACAAATGTAAACACAGGGACTGGGGGAAATACTGAACTGTCACAAATGTAAACACAGGGACTGGAGGAAATACTGAACTGTCACAACTGTAAACACTGGGCCTGGAGGAAATACTGAACTGTCACAACTTTAAACACAGGGACTGGAGGAAATACTGAACTGCCACAACTTTAAACACAGGGCCTGGAGGAAATACTGAGCTGTCACAACTGTAAACACAGGGACTGGAGGAAATACTGAAATGTCACAACTGTAAACACTGGGCCTGGAGGAAATACTGAACTGTCACAAATGTAAACACAGGTCCTGGGGGAAATACTGAACTGTCACAACTGTAAACACAGGGACTGGAGGAAATACTGAAATGCCACAACTTTAAACACAGGGCCTGGAGGAAATACTGAGCTGTCACAACTGTAAACACAGGGACTGGAGGAAATACTGAAATGTCACAACTGTAAACACAGGGACTGGAGAAAATACTGAACTGTCACAACTGTAAACACAGGGACTGGAGGAAATACTGAACTGCCACAACTTTAAACACTGGGCCTGGATGAAATACTGAACTGTCACAAATGTAAACACAGGGACTGGAGGAAATACTGAACTGTCACAACTGTAAACACAGGGACTGGAGGAAATACGGAACTGTCACAACAGTAAACACAGGTCCTGGGGGAAATACTGAACTGTCACAACTGTAAACACAGGTCCTGGGGGAAATACTGAACTGTCACAACTGTAAACACTGGGCCTGGATGAAATACTGAACTGCCACAACTGTAAACACTGGGCCTGGAGGAAATACTGAACTGTCTCAAATGTAAACACAGGGACAGGAGGAAATACTGAACTGTCACAACTGTAAACACAGGGGCTGGAGGAAATACTGAACTGTCACAACAGTAAACACAGGTCCTGGGGGAAATACTGAACTGTCACAACTGTAAACACAGGTCCTGGGGAAATACTGAACTGTCACAACTGTAAATACAGGGACTGGGGGAAATACTGAGCTGTCACAACTGTAAACACAGGGACTGGAGGAAATACTGAACTGCCACAACTTTAAACACTGGGCCTGGATGAAATACTGAACTGTCACAACTGTAAACACAGGTTCTGGGGGAAATACTAAACTCTCACAACTGTAAACACAGGGACTGGGGGAAATACTGAGCTGTCACAACTGTAAACACAGGGACTGGAGGAAATACTGAACTGCCACAACTTTAAACTCTGGGCCTGGATGAAATACTGAACTGTCACAAATGTAAACACAGGGACTGGAGGAAATACTGAACTGTCACAACTGTAAACACAGGTCCTGGGGGAAATACTGAACTGTCACAACTGTAAACACAGGTCCTGGGGGAAATACTGAACAGTCACAAATGTAAACACAGGGACTGGAGGAAATACTGAACTGCCACAACTGGAAACACAGATCCTGGAGGAAATACTGAGCTGTCACAACTGTAAACACTGGGCCTGGGGGAAATACTGAACTGTCACAACTTTAAACACAGGTCCTGGCGGAAATACTGAACTGTCACAACTTTAAACACAGGTCCTGGGGGAAATACTGAACTGTCACAACTGTAAACACAGGTCCTTGGGGAAATACTGAACTGTCACAACTGCAAACACAGATCCTGGAGGAAATACTGAGCTGTCACAACTGGAAACACTGGGCCTGGTGGAAATACTGAACTGTCACAACTGTAAACACAGGGACTGGAGGAAATACTGAGCTGTCACAACTGTAAACACTGGGCCTGGGGGAAATACTGAACTGTCACAACTTTAAACACAGGTCCTGGGGGAAATACGGAACTGTCACAACTTTAAACGTCGGTCCTGGAGGAAATACTGAACTGTCACAACTGTAAACACAGGGACTGGAGGAAATACTGAGCTGTCACAACTGCACACACAGGTCCTGGGGGAAATACTGAACTGTCACAACTTTAAACACAGGTCCTGGGGGAAATACTGAACTGTCACAACTGTAAACACAGGGACTGGAGGAAATACTGAGCTGTCACAACTGTAAACACTGGGCCTGGGGGAAATACTGAACTGTCACAACTTTAAACACAGGTCCTGGGGGAAATACGGAACTGTCACAACTTTAAACGTCGGTCCTGGAGGAAATACTGAGCTGTCACAACTTTAAACACAGCTCCTGGAGGAAATACTGAGCTGTCACAACTGTAAATAAAGGGCCTGGGGGAAATACTGAACTGTCACAACTTTAAACACAGGTCCTGGGGGAAATATTGAGCTGTCACAACTTTAAACACAGGTCCTGGAGTAAATAATGAACTGTCACAACTTTAACCACAGGTCCTGGGGGAAATACTGAACTGTCACAACTTTAAACACAGGTCCTGGGGGAAATACTGAGCTGTCACAACTTTAAACACAGGTCCTGGAGGAAATACTGAGCTGTCACAACTTTAAACACAGGTCCTGGAGGAAATACTGAGCTGTCACCCCTGTAAACACAGGTCCTGGAGGAAATACTGAGCTGTCACAACTTTAAAGACTGGTCCTGGGGAAAATACTGAACTGTCACAACTGTAAACACAGATCCTGGGGGAAATACTGAACTGTCACAAATTTAAACACAGGGCCTGGGGGAAATACTGAACTATCACAACGGTAAACACAGGGCCTGGCTGAAATACTGAACTGTCACAACTTTAAAGACAGGTTCTGCGGATAATACTGAGCTGTCACAACTTTAAAGACAGGTCCTGGAGGAAATACTGAACTGTCACAACTTTAAACACAGGGCCTGGGGGAAATACTGAACTGTCACAACTGTAAACACAGATCCTGGGGGAAATACTGAGCTGTCACAACTGTAAAAACTGGGCATGGAGGAAATACTGAACTGTCACAGCTGTAAACACAGGGACAGGAGGAAATACTGAACTGTCACAACTGTAAACACAGGGACTGGAGGAAATACTGAACTGTCACAACTGTAAACACTGGGCCTGGAGGAAATACTGAGCTGTCACAACTGTAAACACAGGGACTGGGGGAAATACTGAACTGTCACAACTGTAAACACAGGGACTGGAGGAAATACTGAACTGTCACAACTGTAAACACTGGGCCTGGATGAAATACTGAGCTGTCACAAATTTAAACACAGGGACTGGAGGAAATACTGAACTGTCACAAATGTAAACACAGGGCCTGGAGGAATTACTGAACTGTCACAACTGTAATCACAGGGACTGGAGGAAATACTGAACTGTCACAACTGTAAACACAGGGACTGGAGGAATTACTGAACTGTCACAACTGCAAACACAGGGACAGGAGGAAATACTGAACTGTCACAACTGTAAACACAGGGACTGGGGGAAATACTGAACTGTCACAACTGTAAACACAGGGACTGGAGGAAATACTGAACTGTCACATCTGTAAACACTGGGCCTGGAGGAAATACTGAACTGTCACAACAGTAAACACAGGTCCTGGGGGAAATACTGAGCTGTCACAACTGTAAACACAGGTCCTGGGGGAAATACTGAGCTGTCACAACTGTAAACACAGGGACTGGAGGAAATACTGAACTGTCACAACTGTAAACACAGGTCCTGGGGGAAATACTGAACTGTCACAACTGTAAACACAGGTCCTGGGGGAAATACTGAACAGTCACAACTGTAAACACAGGGACAGGAGGAAATACTGAACTGTCACAACTGTAAACACAGGGCCTGGATGAAATGCTGAACTGTCACAACTGTAAACACAGGGCCTGGGGGAAATACTGAGCTGTCACAACTTTAAACACAGATCCTGGGGGAAATACTGAACTGTCACAACTGTAAACACAGGGCCTGGATGAAATGCTGAACTGTCACAACTGTAAACACAGGTCCTGGGGGAAATACTGAGCTGTCACAACTGTAAACACTGGGCCTGGATGAAATACTGAACTGTCACAACTGTAAACACTGGGCCTGGAGGAAATACTGAACTGTCACAAATTTAAATACAGGTCCTGGAGGAAATACTGAGCTGTCACAACTGTAAACACAGGTCCTGGGGGAAATACTGAACTGTCACAACTGTAAACACAGGTCCTGGGGAAAATACTGAACAGTCACAACTGTAAACACAGGGACAGGAGGAAATACTGAACTGTCACAACTGTAAACACAGGGCCTGGATGAAATGCTGAACTGTCACAACTGTAAACACAGGGCCTGGGGGAAATACTGAGCTGTCACAACTTTAAACACAGATCCTGGGGGAAATACTGAACTGTCACAACTGTAAACACAGGGCCTGGATGAAATGCTGAACTGTCACAACTGTAAACACAGGTCCTGGGGGAAATACTGAGCTGTCACAACTGTAAACACTGGGCCTGGATGAAATACTGAACTGTCACAACTGTAAACACTGGGCCTGGAGGAAATACTGAACTGTCACAAATTTAAATACAGGTCCTGGAGGAAATACTGAGCTGTCACAACTGTAAACACAGGTCCTGGGGGAAATACTGAACTGTCACAACTGTAAACACAGGTCCTGGGGAAAATACTGAACAGTCACAACTGTAAACACAGGGACAGGAGGAAATACTGAACTGTCACAACTGTAAACACAGGGCCTGGATGAAATGCTGAACTGTCACAACTGTAAACACAGGGCCTGGGGGAAATACTGAGCTGTCACAACTTTAAACAAAGATCCTGGGGGAAATACTGAACTGTCACAACTGTAAACACAGGGCCTGGATGAAATGCTGAACTGTCACAACTGTAAACACAGGTCCTGGGGGAAATACTGAGCTGTCACAACTTTAAACACAGGGCCTGTGGGAAATACTGAACTGTCACAACTTTAAAAACAGGTCCTGTGGGAAATACTGAACTGTCACAACTGTAAACACAGGGCCTGGATGAAATGCTGAACTGTCACAACTGTAAACACAGGTCCTGGGGGAAATACTGAGCTGTCACAACTTTAAACACAGGGCCTGTGGGAAATACTGAACTGTCACAACTGTAAACACAGATCCTGCGGGAAATACTGAACTGTCACAACTTTAAACACAGGGCCTGGGGGAAATACTGAACTGTCACAACTTTAAACACAGGGCCTGGGGGAAATACTGAGCTGTCACAACTTTAAACACAGATCCTGGGGGAAATACTGAACTGTCACAACTGTAAACACAGATCCTGGAGGAAATACTGAACTGTCACAACATTAAACACAGATCCTGGGGGAAATACTGAGCTGTCACAACTTTAAACACAGGTCCTGGGGGAAATACTGAACTGTCACAACTTTAAAAACAGGTCCTGGGGGAAATACTGAACTGTCACAACTTTAAACACAGGTCCTGGGGGAAATACTGAACTGTCACAACTTTAAACACAGGTCCTGAGGGAAATACTGAACTGTCACAACTTTAAACACAGGGCCTGTGGGAAATACTGAGCTGTCACAACTTTAAACACTGGGACTGCGGGAAATACTGAGCTGTCACAAATGTAAACACAGGTCCTGCGGCAAATACTGAGCTGTCACAACTTTAAACACAGGGCCTGGGGGAAATACTGTGCTGTCACAACTTTAAACACAGGGCCTGGGGGAAATACTGTGCTGTCACAAATGTAAACACAGGTCCTGCGGCAAATACTGAGCTGTCACAACTTTAAACACAGGGCCTGGGGGAAATACTGTGCTGTCACAAATGTAAACACAGGTCCTGCGGCAAATACTGAGCTGTCACAACTTTAAACACAGGGCCTGGGGGAAATACTGTGCTGTCACAACTTTAAACACAGATCCTGGGGGAAATACTGAACTGTCACAACTTTAAACACAGGTCCTGGGGGAAATACTGAGCTGTCACAACTTTAAAGACAGGGACTGGGGGAAATACTGAACTGTCACAACTGTAAACACTGGGCCTGGAGGAAATACTGAGCTGTCACAACTGTAAACACAGGGACTGGGGGAAATACTGAGCTGTCACAACTTTAAACACTGGGCCTGGATGAAATACTGAACTGTCACAATTGTAAACACAGGGACTGGGGGAAATACTGAGCTGTCACAACTTTAAACACTGGGCCTGGATGAAATACTGAACTGTCACAACTTTAAAAACAGGTCCTGGAGGAAATACTCAACTGTCACAACTGCAAACACAGGGACTGGAGGAAATACTGAACTGTCACAAATGTAAACGCAGGTCCTGGGGGAAATACTGAACTGTCACAAATGTAAACACAGGGACCGGAGGAAATACTGAACTGTCACAAATGTAATCACAGGGACTGGAGGAAATACTGAGCTGTCACAACTGTAAACAAAGGGCCTGGGGGAAATACTGAACTGTCACAAAAGTAAACACAGGGACTGGAGGAAATACTGAACTGTCACAACTGTAAACACAGGGACTGGAGGAAATACTGAGCTGTCACAACTGTAAACACAGGGACTGGGGGAAATACTGAGCTGTCACAACTGTAAACACAGGGACTGGAGGAAATACTGAACTGTCACAACTGTAAACACAGGGACTGGGGAAATACTGAGCTGTCGCAACGGTAAACACAGGGACTGGGGGAAATACTGAGCTGTCACAACTGTAAACACAGGGACTGGGGGAAATACTGAGCTGTCACAACTGTAAACACAGGGACTGGAGGAAATACTGAACTGTCACAACTGTAAACACAGGGACTGGGGGAAATACTGAGCTGTCACAACTGTAAACACAGGGACTGGAGGAAATACTGAACTGTCACAACTGTAAACACAGGGACTGGGGGAAATACTGAACTGTCACAAATGTAAACACAGGGACTGGAGGAAATACTGAACTGTCACAAATGTAAACACAGGGACTGGAGGAAATACTGAGCTGTCACAACTGTAAACACAGGGACTGGGGGAAATACTGAGCTGTGACAACTGTAAACACAGGGACTGGAGGAAATACTGAACTGTCACAACTGTAAACACAGGGACTGGGGGAAATACTGAGCTGTCACAACTGTAAACACAGGGACTGGGGGAAATACTGAGCTGTCACAACTTTAAACACTGGGCCTGGATGAAATACTGAACTGTCACAACTGTAAACACAGGGACTGGGGGAAATACTGAGCTGTCACAACTGTAAACACAGGGACAGGAGGAAATACTGAACTGTCACAACTGTAAACACAGGGACTGGGGGAAATACTGAGCTGTCACAACTGTAAACACAGGTCCTGGGGGAAATACTGAACTGTCACAACTGTAAACACAGGTCCAGGGGGAAATACTGAACTGTCACAAATTTAAATACAGGTCCTGGAGGAAATACTGAGCTGTCACAACTGTAAACACAGGTCCTGGGGGAAATACTGAACTGTCACAACTGTAAACACAGGTCCTGGGGAAAATACTGAACAGTCACAACTGTAAACACAGGGACAGGAGGAAATACTGAACTGTCACAACTGTAAACACAGGGCCTGGATGAAATGCTGAACTGTCACAACTGTAAACACAGGGCCTGGGGGAAATACTGAGCTGTCACAACTTTAAACACAGATCCTGGGGGAAATACTGAACTGTCACAACTGTAAACACAGGGCCTGGATGAAATGCTGAACTGTCACAACTGTAAACACAGGTCCTGGGGGAAATACTGAGCTGTCACAACTTTAAACACAGGGCCTGTGGGAAATACTGAACTGTCACAACTTTAAAAACAGGTCCTGTGGGAAATACTGAACTGTCACAACTGTAAACACAGGGCCTGGATGAAATGCTGAACTGTCACAACTGTAAACACAGGTCCTGGGGAAATACTGAGCTGTCACAACTTTAAACACAGGGCCTGTGGGAAATACTGAACTGTCACAACTGTAAACACAGATCCTGCGGGAAATACTGAGCTGTCACAACTTTAAACACAGGGCCTGGGGGAAATACTGAACTGTCACAACTTTAAACACAGGGCCTGGGGGAAATCCTGAGCTGTCACAACTTTAAACACAGATCCTGGGGGAAATACTGAACTGTCACAACTTTAAAAACAGGTCCTGGGGGAAATACTGAACTGTCACAACTTTAAACACAGGGCCTGGGGGAAATACTGAACTGTCACAACTTTAAACACAGGGCCTGGGGGAAATACTGAGCTGTCACAACTTTAAACACAGATCCTGGGGGAAATACTGAACTGTCACAACTTTAAACACAGGTCCTGGGGGAAATACTGAACTGTCACAACTTTAAACACAGGTCATGTGGGAAATACTGAACTGTCACAACTTTAAAAACAGGTCCTGGGGGAAATACTGAACTGTCACAACTTTAAACACAGGTCCTGGGGGAAATACTGAACTGTCACAACTTTAAACACAGGTCCTGCGGGAAATACTGAACTGTCACAACTGTAAACACTGGGCCTGGAGGAAATACTGAGCTGTCACAACTGTAAACACAGGGCCTGTGGGAAATACTGAGCTCTCACAACTTTAAACACTGGGACTGCGGGAAATACTGAGCTGTCACAAATGTAAACACAGGTCCTGCGGGAAATACTGAACTTTCACAACTTTAAACACAGGGCCTGGGGGAAATACTGTGCTGTCACAACTTTAAACACAGGGCCTGGAGGAAATACTGTGCAGTCACAACTTTAAACACAGATCCGGGGGGAAATACTGAGCTGTCACAACTTTAAACACAGGTCCTTGGGGAAATACTGAGCTGTCACAACTTTAAAGACAGGGACTGGGGGAAATACTGAACTGTCACAACTGTAAACACTGGGCCTGGAGGAAATACTGAGCTGTCACAACTGTAAACACAGGGACTGGGGGAAATACTGAGCTGTCACAACTTTAAACACTGGGCCTGGATGAAATACTGAACTGTCGCAAATGTAAACACAGGTCCTGGGGGAAATACTGAACTGTCACAACTGTAAACACAGGGACTGGGGGAAATACTGAGCTGTCACAACTTTAAACACTGGGCCTGGATGAAATACTGAACTGTCACAACTTTAAAAACAGGTCCTGGAGGAAATATTCAACTGTCACAACTGCAAACACAGGGACTGGAGGAAATACTGAACTGTCACAAATGTAAACGCAGGTCCTGGGGGAAATACTGAACTGTCACAAATGTAAACACAGGGACTGGAGGAAATACTGAACTGTCACAAATGTAATCAAAGGGACTGGAGGAAATACTGAGCTGTCACAACTGTAAACAAAGGGCCTGGGGGAAATACTGAACTGTCACAAAAGTAAACACAGGGACTGGAGGAAATACTGAACTGTCACAACTGTAAACACAGGGACTGGGGGAAATACTGAGCTGTCACAACTGTAAACACAGGGACTGGGGGAAATACTGAGCTGTCACAACTGTAAACACAGGGACTGGAGGAAATACTGAACTGTCACAACTGTAAACACAGGGAGTGGGGAAATACTGAGCTGTCGCAACGGTAAACACAGGGACTGGGGGAAATACTGAGCTGTCACAACTGTAAACACAGGGACTGGAGGAAATACTGAACTGTCACAACTGTAAACACAGGGACTGGGGGAAATACTGAGCTGTCACAACTGTAAACACAGGGACTGGAGGAAATACTGAACTGTCACAACTGTAAACACAGGGACTGGGGGAAATACTGAACTGTCACAAATGTAAACACAGGGACTGGAGGAAATACTGAGCTGTCACAACTGTAAACACAGGGACTGGAGGAAATACTGAACTGTCACAACTGTAAACACAGGGACTGGGGGAAATACTGAGCTGTCACAACTGTAAACACAGGGACTGGAGGAAATACTGAACTGTCACAACTGTAAACACAGGGACTGGGGGAAATACTGAACTGTCACAAATGTAAACACAGGGACTGGAGGAAATACTGAACTGTCACAAATGTAAACACAGGGACTGGAGGAAATACTGAGCTGTCACAACTGTAAACACAGGGACTGGGGGAAATACTGAGCTGTGACAACTGTAAACACAGGGACTGGAGGAAATACTGATCTGTCACAACTGTAAACACAGGGACTGGGGGAAATACTGAGCTGTCACAACTGTAAACACAGGGACTGGGGGAAATACTGAGCTGTCACAACTTTAAACACTGGGCCTGGATGAAATACTGAACTGTCACAACTGTAAACACAGGGACTGGGGGAAATACTGAGCTGTCACAACTGTAAACACAGGGACAGGAGGAAATACTGAACTGTCACAACTGTAAACACAGGGACTGGGGGAAATACTGAGCTGTCACAACTGTAAACACAGGTCCTGGGGGAAATACTGAACTGTCACAACTGTAAACACAGGTCCTGGGGGAAATACTGAACTGTCACAAATTTAAATACAGGTCCTGGAGGAAATACTGAGCTGTCACAACTGTAAACACAGGTCCTGGGGGAAATACTGAACTGTCACAACTGTAAACACAGGTCCTGGGGAAAATACTGAACAGTCACAACTGTAAACGCAGGGACAGGAGGAAATACTGAACTGTCACAACTGTAAACACAGGGCCTGGATGAAATGCTGAACTGTCACAACTGTAAACACAGGGCCGGGGGGAAATACTGAGCTGTCACAACTTTAAACACAGATCCTGGGGGAAATACTGAACTGTCACAACTGTAAACACAGGGCCTGGATGAAATGCTGAACTGTCACAACTGTAAACAAAGGTCCTGGGGGAAATACTGAGCTGTCACAACTTTAAACACAGGGACTGGGGGAAATACTGAACTGTCACAACTTTAAAAACAGGTCCTGTGGGAAATACTGAACTGTCACAACTTTAAACACAGGGCCTGGATGAAATGCTGAACTGTCACAACTGTAAACACAGGTCCTGGGGGAAATACTGAGCTGTCACAACTTTAAACACAGGGCCTGTGGGAAATACTGAACTGTCACAACTGTAAACACAGATCCTGCGGGAAATACTGAACTGTCACAACTTTAGACACAGGGCCTGGGGGAAATACTGAACTGTCACAACTTTAAACACAGGGCCTGGATGAAATACTGAGCTGTCACAACTTTAAACACAGATCCTGGGGGAAATACTGAACTGTCACAACTGTAAACAAAGATCCTGGAGGAAATACTGAACTGTCACAACTGTAAACACAGATCCTGGGGGAAATACTGAGCTGACACAACTGTAAACACAGATCCTGGGGGAAATACTGAACTGTCACAACTTTAAACACAGGGACTGGGGGAAATACTGAGCTGTCACAACTTTAAACAATGGGCCTGGATGAAATACTGAACTGTCACAATTGTAAACTCTGGGACTGGGTGAAATACTGAGCTGTCACAACTGTAAACACAGGGACAGGAGGAAATACTGAACTGTCACAACTGTAAACACAGGGACTGGGGGAAATACTGAGCTGTCACAACTGTAAACACAGGTCCTGGGGGAAATACTGAACTGTCACAACTGTAAACACAGGTCCTGGGGGAAATACTGAACTGTCACAACTTTAAAAACAGGTACTGGAGGAAATACTCAACTGTCACAACTGCAAACACAGGGACTGGAGGAAATACTGAACTGTCACAAATGTAAACGCAGGTCCTGGGGGAAATACTGAACTGTCACAAATGTAAACACAGGGACTGGAGGAAATACTGAACTGTCACAAATGTAATCACAGGGACTGGAGGAAATACTGAGCTGTCACAACTGTAAACAAAGGGCCTGGGGGAAATACTGAACTGTCACAAAAGTAAACACAGGGACTGGAGGAAATACTGAACTGTCACAACTGTAAACACAGGGACTGGGGGAAATACTGAGCTGTCACAACTGTAAACACAGGGACTGGGGGAAATACTGAGCTGTCACAACTGTAAACACAGGGACTGGAGGAAATACTGAACTGTCACAACTGTAAACACAGGGACTGGGGAAATACTGAGCTGTCGCAACGGTAAACACAGGGACTGGGGGAAATACTGAGCTGTCACAACTGTAAACAGAGGGACTGGGGGAAATACTGAGCTGTCACAACTGTAAACACAGGGACTGGAGGAAATACTGAACTGTCACAACTGTAAACACAGGGACTTGGGGAAATACTGAGCTGTCACAACTGTAAACACAGGGACTGGAGGAAATACTGAACTGTCACAACTGTAAACACAGGGACTGGGGGAAATACTGAACTGTCACAAATGTAAACACAGGGACTGGAGGAAATACTGAACTGTCACAAATGTAAACACAGGGACTGGAGGAAATACTGAGCTGTCACAACTGTAAACACAGGGACTGGGGGAAATACTGAGCTGTCACAACTGTAAACACAGGGACTGGGGGAAATACTGAGCTGTCACAACTTTAAACACTGGGCCTGGATGAAATACTGAACTGTCACAACTGTAAACACAGGGACTGGGGGAAATACTGAGCTGTCACAACTGTAAACACAGGGACAGGAGGAAATACTGAACTGTCACAACTGTAAACACAGGGACTGGGGGAAATACTGAGCTGTCACAACTGTAAACACAGGTCCTGGGGGAAATACTGAACTGTCACAACTGTAAACACAGGTCCTGGGGGAAATACTGAACTGTCACAAATTTAAATACAGGTCCTGGAGGAAATACTGAGCTGTCACAACTGTAAACACAGGTCCTGGGGGAAATACTGAACTGTCACAACTGTAAACACAGGTCCTGGGGAAAATACTGAACAGTCACAACTGTAAACACAGGGACAGGAGGAAATACTGAACTGTCACAACTGTAAACACAGGGCCTGGGGGAAATACTGAGCTGTCACAACTTTAAACACAGATCCTGGGGGAAATACTGAACTGTCACAACTGTAAACACAGGGCCTGGATGAAATGCTGAACTGTCACAACTGTAAACACAGGTCCTGTGGGAAATACTGAGCTGTCACAACTTTAAACACAGTGCCTGTGTGAAATACTGAACTGTCACAACTTTAAAAACAGGTCCTGTGGGAAATACTGAACTGTCACAACTTTAAACACAGGGCCTGGATGAAATGCTGAACTGTCACAACTGTAAACACAGGTCCTGGGGGAAATACTGAGCTGTCACAACTTTAAACACAGGGCCTGTGGGAAATACTGAACTGTCACAACTGTAAACACAGATCCTGCGGGAAATACTGAACTGTCACAACTTTAAACACAGGGCCTGGGGGAAATACTGAACTGTCACAACTTTAAACACAGGGCCTGGGGGAAATACTGAGCTGTCACAACTTTAAACACAGATCCTGGGGGAAATACTGAACTGTCACAACTGTAAACACAGATCCTGGAGGAAATACTGAACTGTCACAACTGTAAACACAGATCCTGGGGGAAATACTGAGCTGACACAACTGTAAACACAGATCCTGGGGGAAATACTGAACTGTCACAACTTTAAACACAAGTCCTGGGGGAAATACTGAACTGTCACAACTTTAAACACAGGTCCTGTGGGAAATACTGAACTGTCACAACTTTAAAAACAGGTCCTGGGGGAAATACTGAACTGTCACAACTTTAAACACAGGTCCTGGGGGAAATACTGAACTGTCACAACTTTAAACACAGGTCCTGCGGGAAATACTGAACTGTCACAACTTTAAACACAGGGCCTGTGGGAAATACTGAGCTGTCACAACTTTAAACACTGGGACTGCGGGAAATACTGAGCTGTCACAAATGTAAACACAGGTCCTGCGGGAAATACTGAACTGTCACAACTTTAAACACAGGGCCTGGGGGAAATACTGTGCTGTCACAACTTTAAACACAGATCCTGGGGGAAATACTGAGCTGTCACAAATTTAAACAGAGGTCCTGGGGGAAATACTGAGCTGTCACAACATTAAAGACAGGGACTGGGGGAAATACTGAACTGTCACAACTGTAAACACTGGGCCTGGAGGAAATACTGAGCTGTCAAAATTGTAAACACAGGGACTGGGGGAAATACTGAGCTGTCACAACTTTAAACACTGGGCCTGGATGAAATACTGAACTGTCACAATTGTAAACACAGGGACTGGGGGAAATACTGAGCTGTCACAACTTTAAACACTGGGCCTGGATGAAATACTGAACTGTCACAAATATAAACACAGGTCCTGGGGGAAATACTGAACTGTCACAACTGTAAACACAGGGACTGGGGGAAATACTGAGCTGTCACAACTTTAAACACTGGGCCTGGATGAAATACTGAACTGTCACAACTGTAAACACAGGGACTGGGGGAAATACTGAGCTGTCACAACTTTAAACACTGGGCCTGGATGAAATACTGAACTGTCACAATTGTAAACACTGGGACTGGGTGAAATACTGAGCTGTCACAACTGTAAACACAGGTCCTGGGGGAAATACTGAACTGTCAAACTGTAAACACAGGTCCTGGGGGAAATACTGAACTGTCACAACTTTAAAAACAGGTCCTGGAGGAAATACTCAACTGTCACAACTGCAAACACAGGGACTGGAGGAAATACTGAACTGTCACAAATGTAAACGCAGGTCCTGGGGGAAATACTGAACTGTCACAAATGTAAACACAGGGACTGGAGGAAATACTGAACTGTCACAAATGTAATCACAGGGACTGGAGGAAATACTGAGCTGTCACAACTGTAAACAAAGGGCCTGGGGGAAATACTGAACTGTCACAAAAGTAAACACACGGACTGGAGGAAATACTGAACTGTCACAACTGTAAACACAGGGACTGGGGGAAATACTGAGCTGTCACAACTGTAAACACAGGGACTGGGGGAAATACTGAGCTGTCACAACTGTAAACACAGGGACTGGAGGAAATACTGAACTGTCACAACTGTAAACACAGGGACTGGGGAAATACTGAGCTGTCGCAACGGTAAACACAGGGACTGGGGGAAATACTGAGCTGTCACAACTGTAAACACAGGGACTGGGGGAAATACTGAGCTGTCACAACTGTAAACACAGGGACCGGAGGAAATACTGAACTGTCACAACTGTAAACACAGGGACTGGGGGAAATACTGAGCTGTCACAACTGTAAACACAGGGACTGGAGGAAATACTGAACTGTCACAACTGTAAACACAGGGACTGGGGGAAATACTGAACTGTCACAAATGTAAACACAGGGACTGGAGGAAATACTGAACTGTCACAAATGTAAACACAGGGACTGGAGGAAATACTGAGCTGTCACAACTGTAAACACAGGGACTGGGGGAAATACTGAGCTGTGACAACTGTAAACACAGGGACTGGAGGAAATACTGAACTGTCACAACTGTAAACACAGGGACAGGAGGAAATACTGAACTGTCACAATTGTAAACACAGGGACTGGAGGAAATACTGAACTGTCACAACTGTAAACACAGGGACTGGAGGAAATACTGAACTGTCACAAATGTAAACACAGGGCCTGGGGGAAATACTGAACTGTCACAACTATAAACACAGGGACTGGAGGAAATACTGAACTGTCACAACTGTAAATACAGGGACTGGAGGAAATACTGAGCTGTCACAACTGTAAATACAGGGACTGGAGGAAATACTGAACTGTCCCAAATGTAAACACAGGGAATGGAGGAAATACTGAACTGTCACAAATTTAAACACAGGGCCTGGAGGAAATACTGAACTGTCACAACTGTAAACACAGGTCCTGGGGGAAATACTGAACTGTCACAACTGTAAACACAGGGACTGGGGGAAATACTGAACTGTCACAACTGTAAACACAGGGCCTGGATGAAATACTGAGCTGTCACAACTGTAAACACAGGTCCTGGGGGAAATACTGAACTGTCACAACTGTAAACACTGGGCCTGGATGAAATACTGAACTGTCACAACTGTAAATACAGGGACTGGAGGAAATACTGAGCTGTCACAACTGTAAACACTGGGCCTGGATGAAATACTGAACTGTCACAACTGTAAACACAGGGACTGGAGGAAATACTGAACTGTCACAACTGTAAACACAGGGACTGGGGGAAATACTGAGCTGTCACAACTTTAAACACTGGGCCTGGATGAAATACTGAACTGTCACAATTGTAAACACTGGGACTGGGTGAAATACTGAGCTGTCACAACTGTAAACACAGGTCCTGGGGGAAATACTGAACTGTCAAACTGTAAACACAGGTCCTGGGGGAAATACTGAACTGTCACAACTTTAAAAACAGGTCCTGGAGGAAATACTCAACTGTCACAACTGCAAACACAGGGACTGGAGGAAATACTGAACTGTCACAAATGTAAACGCAGGTCCTGGGGGAAATACTGAACTGTCACAAATGTAAACACAGGGACTGGAGGAAATACTGAACTGTCACAAATGTAATCACAGGGACTGGAGGAAATACTGAGCTGTCACAACTGTAAACAAAGGGCCTGGGGGAAATACTGAACTGTCACAAAAGTAAACACACGGACTGGAGGAAATACTGAACTGTCACAACTGTAAACACAGGGACTGGGGGAAATACTGAGCTGTCACAACTGTAAACACAGGGACTGGGGGAAATACTGAGCTGTCACAACTGTAAACACAGGGACTGGAGGAAATACTGAACTGTCACAACTGTAAACACAGGGACTGGGGAAATACTGAGCTGTCGCAACGGTAAACACAGGGACTGGGGGAAATACTGAGCTGTCACAACTGTAAACACAGGGACTGGGGGAAATACTGAGCTGTCACAACTGTAAACACAGGGACCGGAGGAAATACTGAACTGTCACAACTGTAAACACAGGGACTGGGGGAAATACTGAGCTGTCACAACTGTAAACACAGGGACTGGAGGAAATACTGAACTGTCACAACTGTAAACACAGGGACTGGGGGAAATACTGAACTGTCACAAATGTAAACACAGGGACTGGAGGAAATACTGAACTGTCACAAATGTAAACACAGGGACTGGAGGAAATACTGAGCTGTCACAACTGTAAACACAGGGACTGGGGGAAATACTGAGCTGTGACAACTGTAAACACAGGGACTGGAGGAAATACTGAACTGTCACAACTGTAAACACAGGGACAGGAGGAAATACTGAACTGTCACAATTGTAAACACAGGGACTGGAGGAAATACTGAACTGTCACAACTGTAAACACAGGGACTGGAGGAAATACTGAACTGTCACAAATGTAAACACAGGGCCTGGGGGAAATACTGAACTGTCACAACTATAAACACAGGGACTGGAGGAAATACTGAACTGTCACAACTGTAAATACAGGGACTGGAGGAAATACTGAGCTGTCACAACTGTAAATACAGGGACTGGAGGAAATACTGAACTGTCCCAAATGTAAACACAGGGAATGGAGGAAATACTGAACTGTCACAAATTTAAACACAGGGCCTGGAGGAAATACTGAACTGTCACAACTGTAAACACAGGTCCTGGGGGAAATACTGAACTGTCACAACTGTAAACACAGGGACTGGGGGAAATACTGAACTGTCACAACTGTAAACACAGGGCCTGGATGAAATACTGAGCTGTCACAACTGTAAACACAGGTCCTGGGGGAAATACTGAACTGTCACAACTGTAAACACTGGGCCTGGATGAAATACTGAACTGTCACAACTGTAAATACAGGGACTGGAGGAAATACTGAGCTGTCACAACTGTAAACACTGGGCCTGGATGAAATACTGAACTGTCACAACTGTAAACACAGGGACTGGAGGAAATACTGAACTGTCACAACTGTAAATACAGGGACTGGAGGAAATACTGAGCTGTCACAACTGTAAACACAGGTCCTGGGGGAAATACTGAGCTGTCACAACTGTAAACACTGGGCCTGGATGAAATACTGAACTGTCACAACTGTAAACACAGGGACTGGAGGAAATACTGAACTGTCACAACTGTAAACACAGGTCCTGGGGGAAATACTGAACTGTCACAACTGTAAACACAGGTCCTGGGGGAAATACTGAACTGTCACAAATGTAAACACAGGGACTGGAGGAAATACTGAACTGTCACAACTTTAAACACAGGTCCTGGGGGAAATACTGAGCTGTCACAACTGTAAACACTGGGCCTGGGGGAAATACTGAACTGTCACAACTGTAAACACTGGGCCTGGAGGAAATACTGAACTGTCACAAATGTAAACACAGGGACTGGAGGAAATACTGAACTGTCACAACTGTAAACACTGGGCCTGGAGGAAATACTGAACTGTCACAAATGTAAACACAGGGACTGGAGGAAATACTGAACTGTCACAACTGTAAACACAGGTCCTGGGGGAAATACTGAACTGTCACAACTGTAAACACAGGTCCTGGAGGAAATACTGAACTGTCACAAATGTAAACACAGGGACTGGAGGAAATACTGAACTGTCACAACTGTAAACACAGGTCCTGGGGGAAATACTGAACTGTCACAACTGTAAACACTGGGCCTGGAGGAAATACTGAACTGTCACAAATGTAAACACAGGTCCTGGGGGAAATACTGAACTGTCACAACTGTAAACACAGGGACTGGGGGAAATACTGAGCTGTCACAACTTTAAACACTGGGCCTGGATGAAATACTGAACTGTCACAACTGTAAACACAGGGACTGGGGGAAATACTGAGCTGTCACAACTGTAAACACAGGGACAGGAGGAAATACTGAACTGTCACAACTGTAAACACAGGGACTGGGGGAAATACTGAGCTGTCACAACTGTAAACACAGGTCCTGGGGGAAATACTGAACTGTCACAACTGTAAACACAGGTCCTGGGGGAAATACTGAACTGTCACAAATTTAAATACAGGTCCTGGAGGAAATACTGAGCTGTCACAACTGTAAACACAGGTCCTGGGGGAAATACTGAACTGTCACAACTGTAAACACAGGTCCTGGGGAAAATACTGAACAGTCACAACTGTAAACACAGGGAAAGGAGGAAATACTGAACTGTCACAACTGTAAACACAGGGCCTGGATGAAATGCTGAACTGTCACAACTGTAAACACAGGGCCTGGGGGAAATACTGAGCTGTCACAACTTTAAACACAGATCCTGGGGGAAATACTGAACTGTCACAACTGTAAACACAGGGCCTGGATGAAATGCTGAACTGTCACAACTGTAAACACAGGTCCTGGGGGAAATACTGAGCTGTCACAACTTTAAACACAGGGCCTGTGGGAAATACTGAACTGTCACAACTTTAAAAACAGGTCCTGTGGGAAATACAGAACTGTCACAACTGTAAACACAGGGCCTGGATGAAATGCTGAACTGTCACAACTGTAAACAAAGGTCCTGGGGGAAATACTGAGCTGTCACAACTTTAAACACAGGGCCTGTGGGAAATACTGAACTGTCACAACTGTAAACACAGATCCTGCGGGAAATACTGAACTGTCACAACTTTAAACACAGGGCCTGGGGGAAATACTGAACTGTCACAACTTTAAACACAGGGCCTGGAGGAAATACTGAGCTGTCACACCAGTAAACACAGGTCCTGGAGGAAATACTGAGCTGTCGTAGTTTTAAACACAGGTCCTGGGGGAAATACTGAGCTGTCACACCTGTAAACAGAGGTCCTGGAGGAAATACTGAGCTGTCGTAGTGTTAAACACAGGTCCTGGGGAAAATACTGAACTGTCAAAACTGTAAACACAGGTCCTGGGGATAATACTGAGCTGTCACAACTTTAAAGACAGGTCCTGAGGAAAATACTGAGCTGTCACAACTTTAAAGACAGGTCCTGGGGAAAATACTGAGCTGTCACAACTTTAAAGACAGGTCCTGGGGAAAATACTGAACTGTCACAACTTTAAACACAGGTCCTGGGGAAAATACTGAGCTGTCACAACTTTAAAGACAGGTCCTGGGGAAAATACTGAGCTGTCACAACGTAAAGACAGGTCCTGGGGAAAATACTGAGCTGTCACAACTTTAAACACAGGTCCTGGGGAAAATACTGAGCTGTCACAACATTAAAGATAGGTCCTGGGGATAATACGGAGCTGTCACATCTTTAAACACAGGGCCTGCGGGAAATACTGAACTGTCACAACATTAAACACTGGTCCTGGAGGAAATACGGAGCTGTTCCACCTGTAAAAACAGGGCCTGGGGGAAGTACTGAGCTGTCACAACTTTAAACACAGGTCCTGGGGGAAATACTGAGCTGTTACACCTGTAAAAACAGGTCCTGGGGGAAATACTGTACTGTCACAACTTTAAAGACAGGTCCTGGGGAAAATACCGAGCTGTCACAACTTTAAAGACAGGTCTTGGGGGAAACACTGAGCTGTCACAACTTTAAAGACAGGTCCTGGGGGAAAGACTGAGCTGTCACAAATTTAAACACAGGTCCTGGGGGAAATACTGAGCTGTCACAACTGAAAGACAAGTCCTGGGTAAAATAGTGAACTGTCACAACTTTAAAGACAAGTCCTGGGGGAAATACTGAGCTGTCACAACTTTAAAGACAGGTCCTGGGGAAAATACTGAGCTGTCAAAGCTTTAAAGACAGGTCCTGGGGGAAAGACTGAGCTGTCACAACTTTAAAGACAGGTCCTGGAGGAAATACTGAGCTGTCACAACTTTAAAGACAGCTCCTGGGGGAAAGAGTGAGCTGTCACAACTGTAAACACAGGGACAGGAGGAAATACTGAACTGTCACAAATGTAAACACAGGGACAGGAGGAAATACTGAACTGTCACAACTGTAAACACAGGGACAGGAGGAAATACTGAACTGTCACAACTGTAAACACAGGTCCTGGGGGAAATACTGAACTGTCACAACTGTAAACACAGGTCCTGGGGGAAATACTGAGCTGTCACAACTGTAAACACAGGGCCTGGGGGAAATACTGAAATGTCACGAATGCAAACACAGGGACTGGAGGAAATACTGAACTGTCACAACTGTAAACACAGGGACTGGGGGAAATACTGTACTGTCACAACTGTAAACACAGGGACTGGGGGAAATACTGAGCTGTCACAACTGTAAACACAGGGACTGGAGGAAATACTGAACTGTCACAAATGTAAACACAGGGACTGGAGGAAATACTGAACTGTCACAACTGTAAACACAGGGACTGGGGGAAATACTGAGCTGTCACAACTGTAAACACAGGGACTGGAGGAAATACTGAACTGTCACAACTTTAAACACAGGGCCTGGAGGAAATACTGAACTGTCACAACTGTAAACACTGGGCCTGGATGAAATACTGAACTGTCACAAATGTAAAAACAGGGACTGGAGGAAATACTGAACTGTCACAACTGTAAACACTGGTCCTGGGGGAAATACTGAACTGTCACAACTTTAAAGACAGGTCCTGGGGGAAATACTGAGCTGTCACATGTTTATACACAGGTCCTGGGGGAAATACTGAGCTGTCACAACTTAAAGACAAGTCCCGGGTAAAATACTGAGCTGTCACAAATGTAAACACGGGTCCTGGGGGAAATACTGAACTGTCACAACTTTAAAGACAGGTCTTGGGGGAAAGACTGAACTGTCACAACTTTAAAGACAGGTCTTGGGGGAAAGACTGAGCTGTCACAACTTTAAAGACAGGTCCTGGAGGAAATACTGAGCTGTCACAACTTTAAAGACAGCTCCTGGGGGAAAGAGTGAGCTGTCACAACTGTAAACACAGGGACAGGAGGAAATACTGACCAGTCACAAATGTAAACACAGGGACAGGAGGAAATACTGAACTGTCACAACTGTAAACACAGGGACAGGAGGAAATACTGAACTGTCACAACTGTAAACACAGGTCCTGGGGGAAATACTGAACTGTCACAACTGTAAACACAGGTCCTGGGGGAAATACTGAGCTGTCACAACTGTAAACACAGGGCCTGGGGGAAATACTGAAATGTCACGAATGCAAACACAGGGACTGGAGGAAATACTGAACTGTCACAACTGTAAACACAGGGACTGGGGGAAATACTGTACTGTCACAACTGTAAACACAGGACTGGGGGAAATACTGAGCTGTCACAACTGTAAACACAGGGACTGGAGGAAATACTGAACTGTCACAAATGTAAACACAGGGACTGGAGGAAATACTGAACTGTCACAAATGTAAAAACAGGGACTGGAGGAAATACTGAACTGTCACAACTGTAAACACAGGTCCTGGGGGAAATACTGAACTGTCACAACTTTAAAGACAGGTCCTGGGGGAAATACTGAGCTGTCATATGTTTATACACAGGTCCTGGGGGAAATACTGAGCTGTCACAACTTAAAGACAAGTCCCGGGTAAAATACTGAGCTGTCACAAATGTAAACAGAGGTCCTGGGGGAAATACTGAACTGTCACAACTTTAAAGACAGGTCTTGGGGGAAAGACTGAACTGTCACAACTTTAAAGACAGGTCCTGGGGGAAATACTGAGCTGTCACATGTTTATACACAGATCCTGGGGGAAATACTGAGCTGTCACAACTTAAAGACAAGTCCCGGGTAAAATACTGAGCTGTCACAAATGTAAACACAGGTCCTGGGGGAAATACTGAACTGTCACAACTTTAAAGACAGGTCTTGGGGGAAAGACTGAACTGTCACAACTTTAAAGACAGGTCCTGGGGGAAAGACTGAGCTGTCAAAACTTTAAAGACAGTTCCTGGGGGAAAGACTGAACTGTCACAACTGTAAACACAGGGACTGGAGGAAATACTGAACTGTCACAACTGTAAACACAGGGACAGGAGGAAATACTGAACTGTCACAACTGTAAACAAAGGTCCTGGGGGAAATACTGAGCTGTCACAACTGTAAACACAGGTCCTGGGGGAAATACTGAACTGTCACAACTGAAAACACAGGGACAGGAGGAAATACTGAACTGTCACAACTGTAAACACAGGTCCTGGGGGAAATACTGAGCTGTCACAACTGTAAACACAGGTCCTGGGGGAAATACTGAACTGTCACAACTGTAAACACTGGGCCTGGATGAAATACTGAACTGTCACAAATGTAAACACAGGGACAGGTGGAAATACTGAACTGTCACAACTGTAAACACAGGTCCTGGGGGAAATACTGAGCTGTCACAACTGTAAACACAGGTCCTGGGGGAAATACTGAACTGTCACAACTGTAAACACAGGTCCTGGGGGAAATACTGAACTGTCACAACTTTAAAAACAGGTCCTGGAGGAAATACTCAACGGTCACAACTGTAAACACAGGGACTGGAGGAAATACTGAACTGTCACAAATGTAAACGCAGGTCCTGTGGCAAATACTGAGCTGTCACAACTGTAAACACAGGGACTGGAGGAAATACTGAGCTGTCACAACTGTAAACACAGGGACTGGGGGAAATACTGAACTGTCACAAATGTAAACACAGGGACTGGAGGAAATACTGAGCTGTCACAACTGTAAACACAGGGACTGGGGGAAATACTGAACTGTCACAAATGTAAACACAGGGACTGGAGGAAATACTGAGCTGTCACAACTGTAAACACAGGGACTGGTGGAAATACTGAGCTGTCACAACTGTAAACACAGGGACTGGGGGAAATACTGAGCTGTGACAACTGTAAACACAGGGACTGCAGGAAATACTGAGCTGTCACAACTTTAAACACAGGGCCTGGAGGAAATACTGAACTGTCACAAATGTAAACACAGGGACTGGAGGAAATACTGAACTGTCACAACTGTAAACACAGGGACTGGGGGAAATACTGAACTGTCACAACTGTAAACACAGGGCCTGGAGGAAATACTGAGCTGTCACAAATGTAAACACAGGGACTGGAGGAAATACTGAACTGTCACAACTGTAAACACAGGGACAGGAGGAAATACTGAACTGTCACAAATGGAAACACAGGGACTGGAGGAAATACTGAACTGTCACAACTGTAAACACTGGTCCTGGGTAAATACTGAACTGTCACAAATGTAAACACAGGGACTGGAGGAAATACTGAACTGTCACAACTGTAAACACTGGTCCTTGGTAAATACTGAACTGTCACAAATGTAAACACAGGGACTGGAGGAAATACTGAACTGTCACAAATGTAAACACAGGTCCTGGGGGAAATACTGAACTGTCACAACTGTAAACACAGGGACTGGATGAAATACTGAGCTGTCACAACTGTAAACACAGGGACTGGAGGAAATACTGAGCTGTCACAACTGTAAACACTGGGCCTGGATGAAATACTGAACTGTCACAACTGTAAACACAGGGACTGGAGGAAATACTGAACTGTCACAACTGTAAATACAGGGACTGGAGGAAATACTGAACTGACACAACTGTAAAAACTGGGCCTGGAGGAAATACTGAACTGTCACAAATTTAAACACAGGGCCTGGAGTAAATACTGAACTGTCACAACTGTAAACACTGGGACTGGAGGAAATACTGAACTGTCACAACTGTAAACACAGGTCCTGGGGGAAATACTGATCTGTCACAAATGTAAACACTGGGCCTGGAGGAAATACTGAACTGTCACAAATGTAAACACAGGGCCTGGAGGAAATACTGAACTGTCACAAATTTAAACACTGGGACTGGAGGAAATACTGAACTGTCACAACTGTAAACACAGGTCCTGGGGGAAATACTGAACTGTCACAAATGTAAACACTGGGCCTGGAGGAAATACTGAACTGTCACAAATGTAAACACAGGGCCTGGAGGAAATACTGAACTGTCACAAATGTAAACACAGGGCCTGGAGGAAATACTGAACTGTCACAAATGTAAACACAGGGCCTGGAGGAAATACTGAACTGTCACAAATTTAAACACAGGGACTGGAGGAAATACTGAACTGTCACAACTGTAAATACAGGGACTGGAGGAAATACTGAACTGACACAACTGGAAACACAGGGACTGGAGGAAATACTGAACTGTCACAAATTTAAACACAGGGCCTGGAGTAAATACTGAACTGTCACAACTGTAAACACTGGGACTGGAGGAAATACTGAACTGTCACAACTGTAAACACAGGGACTGGGGGAAATACTGAGCTGTCACAACTTTAAACACTGGGCCTGAATGAAATACTGAACTGTCACAATTGTAAACACAGGGACAGGAGGAAATACTGAACTGTCACAACTGTAAACACAGGTCCTGGGGGAAATACTGATCTGTCACAAATGTAAACACAGGGACTGGAGGAAATACTGAACTGTCACAACTGTAAACACAGGTCCTGGGGGAAATACTGAACTGTCACAAATGTAAACACAGGGACAGGAGGAAATACTGAACTGCCACAACTGTAAACACAGGTCCTGGGGGAAATACTGAACTGTCACAACTGTAAACACAGGGACAGGAGGAAATACTGAACTGTCACAACTGTAAACACAGGGACTGGGGGAAATACTGAGCTGTCACAACTTTAAACACTGGGCCTGAATGAAATACTGAACTGTCACAATTGTAAACACAGCGACAGGAGGAAATACTGAACTGTCACAACTGCAAACAAAGGTCCTGGGGGAAATACTGAGCTGTCACAACTGTAAACACAGGTCCTGGGGGAAATACTGAACGTTCACAACTGTAAACACAGGGACAGGAGGAAATACTGAACTGTCACAAATGTAAACACAGGGACAGGAGGAAATACTGAACTGTCACAACTGTAAACACAGGTCCTGGGGGAAATACTGAGCTGTCACAACTGTAAACACAGGTCCTGGGGGAAAAACTGAACTGTCACAACTGTAAACACAGGTCCTGGGGGAAATACTGAACTGTCACAAATGTAAACACAGGGACTGGAGGAAATACTGAGCTGTCACAACTGTAAACACAGGGACTGGTGGAAATACTGAGCTGTCACAACTGTAAACACAGGGACTGGGGGAAATACTGAGCTGTGACAACTGTAAACACAGGGACTGCAGGAAATACTGAGCTGTCACAACTTTAAACACAGGGCCTGGAGGAAATACTGAACTGTCACAAATGTAAACACAGGGACTGGAGGAAATACTGAACTGTCACAACTGTAAACACAGGGACTGGGGGAAATACTGAACTGTCACAACTGTAAACACAGGGCCTGGAGGAAATACTGAGCTGTCACAAATGTAAACACAGGGACTGGAGGAAATACTGAACTGTCACAACTGTAAACACAGGGACAGGAGGAAATACTGAACTGTCACAAATGGAAACACAGGGACTGGAGGAAATACTGAACTGTCACAACTGTAAACACTGGTCCTGGGTAAATACTGAACTGTCACAAATGTAAACACAGGGACTGGAGGAAATACTGAACTGTCACAACTGTAAACACTGGTCCTGGGTAAATACTGAACTGTCACAAATGTAAACACAGGGACTGGAGGAAATACTGAACTGTCACAAATGTAAACACAGGTCCTGGGGGAAATACTGAACTGTCACAACTGTAAACACAGGGACTGGATGAAATACTGAGCTGTCACAACTGTAAACACAGGGACTGGAGGAAATACTGAGCTGTCACAACTGTAAACACTGGGCCTGGATGAAATACTGAACTGTCACAACTGTAAACACAGGGACTGGAGGAAATACTGAACTGTCACAACTGTAAATACAGGGACTGGAGGAAATACTGAACTGACACAACTGTAAAAACTGGGCCTGGAGGAAATACTGAACTGTCACAAATTTAAACACAGGGCCTGGAGTAAATACTGAACTGTCACAACTGTAAACACTGGGACTGGAGGAAATACTGAACTGTCACAACTGTAAACACAGGTCCTGGGGGAAATACTGATCTGTCACAAATGTAAACACTGGGCCTGGAGGAAATACTGAACTGTCACAAATGTAAACACAGGGCCTGGAGGAAATACTGAACTGTCACAAATTTAAACACTGGGACTGGAGGAAATACTGAACTGTCACAACTGTAAACACAGGTCCTGGGGGAAATACTGAACTGTCACAAATGTAAACACTGGGCCTGGAGGAAATACTGAACTGTCACAAATGTAAACACAGGGCCTGGAGGAAATACTGAACTGTCACAAATGTAAACACAGGGCCTGGAGGAAATACTGAACTGTCACAAATGTAAACACAGGGCCTGGAGGAAATACTGAACTGTCACAAATTTAAACACAGGGACTGGAGGAAATACTGAACTGTCACAACTGTAAATACAGGGACTGGAGGAAATACTGAACTGTCACAACTGTAAATACAGGGACTGGAGTAAATACTGAACTGTCACAACTGTAAACACTGGGACTGGAGGAAATACTGAACTGTCACAACTGTAAACACAGGGACTGGGGGAAATACTGAGCTGTCACAACTTTAAACACTGGGCCTGAATGAAATACTGAACTGTCACAATTGTAAACACAGGGACAGGAGGAAATACTGAACTGTCACAACTGTAAACACAGGTCCTGGGGGAAATACTGATCTGTCACAAATGTAAACACAGGGACTGGAGGAAATACTGAACTGTCACAACTGTAAACACAGGTCCTGGGGGAAATACTGAACTGTCACAAATGTAAACACAGGGACAGGAGGAAATACTGAACTGCCACAACTGTAAACACAGGTCCTGGGGGAAATACTGAACTGTCACAACTGTAAACACAGGGACAGGAGGAAATACTGAACTGTCACAACTGTAAACACAGGGACTGGGGGAAATACTGAGCTGTCACAACTTTAAACACTGGGCCTGAATGAAATACTGAACTGTCACAATTGTAAACACAGCGACAGGACGAAATACTGAACTGTCACAACTGTAAACAAAGGTCCTGGGGGAAATACTGAGCTGTCACAACTGTAAACACAGGTCCTGGGGGAAATACTGAACGTTCACAACTGTAAACACAGGGACAGGAGGAAATACTGAACTGTCACAAATGTAAACACAGGGACAGGAGGAAATACTGAACTGTCACAACTGTAAACACAGGTCCTGGGGGAAATACTGAGCTGTCACAACTGTAAACACAGGTCCTGGGGGAAAAACTGAACTGTCACAACTGTAAAAACAGGTCTTGGAGGAAATACTCAACTGTCACAACTGTAAACACAGGGACTGGAGGAAATACTGAACTGTCACAAATGTAAACGCAGGTCCTGTGGCAAATACTGAGCTGTCACAACTGTAAACACAGGGACTGGAGGAAATACTGAGCTGTCACAACTGGTAAACACAGGGACTGGGGGAAATACTGAACTGTCACAAATGTAAACACAGGGACTGGAGGAAATACTGAGCTGTCACAACTGTAAACACAGGGACTGGGGGAAATACTGAGCTGTGACAACTGTAAACACAGGGACTGGAGGAAATACTGAACTGTCACAACTTTAAACACAGGGCCTGGAGGAAATACTGAACTGTCACAAATGTAAACACAGGGACTGGAGGAAATACTGAACTGTCACAACTGTAAACACAGGGACTGGGGGAAATACTGAGCTGTCACAACTGTAAACACAGGGCCTGGAGGAAATACTGAACTGTCACAACTGTAAACACAGGGACAGGAGGAAATACTGAACTGTCACAAATGTAAACACAGGGACTGGAGGAAATACTGAACTGTCACAACTGTAAACACAGGGACAGGAGGAAATACTGAACTGTCACAAATGTAAACACAGGGACTGGAGGAAATACTGAACTGTCACAACTGTAAACACAGGTCCTGGGTAAATACTGAACTGTCACAACTGTTAACACAGGTCCTGGGTAAATACTGAACTGTCACAAATGTAAACACAGGGACTGGAGGAAATACTGAACTGTCACAAATGTAAACACAGGTCCTGGGGAAATACTGAACTATCACAAATGTAAACACAGGGACTGGAGGAAATACAGAACTGTCACAACTGTAAACACAGGGACTGGATGAAATACTGAGCTGTCACAACTGTAAACGCAGGGACTGGAGGAAATACTGAGCTGTCACAACTGTAAACACTGGGCCTGGACGAAATACTGAACTGTCACAACTGTAAACACAGGGACTGGAGGAAATACTGAACTGTCACAACTGTAAATACAGGGACTGGAGGAAATGCTGAACTGACACAACTGTAAACACTGGGCCTGGAGGAAATACTGAACTGTCACAAATTTAAACACAGGGCCTGGAGTAAATACTGAACTGTCACAACTGTAAACACTGGGCCTGGAGGAAATACTGAATTGTCACAACTGTAAACACAGGTCCTGGGGGAAATACTGAACTGTCACAACTGTAAACACAGGGACTGGAGGAAATACTGAACTGTCACAACTGTAAATACAGGGACTGGAGGAAATACTGAACTGACACAACTGTAAACACAGGGACTGGAGGAAATACTGAACTGTCACAAATTTAAACACAGGGCCTGGAGTAAATACTGAACTGTCACAACTGTAAACACTGGGACTGGAGGAAATACTGAACTGTCACAACTGTAAACACAGTTCCTGGGGGAAATACTGAACTGTCACAAATGTAAACACAGGGACTGGAGGAAATACTGAACTGTCACAACTGTAAACACATGTCCTGGGGGAAATACTGAACTGTCACAAATGTAAACACAGGGACTGGAGGAAATGCTGAACTGTCACAAATGTAAACACATGGACTGGAGGAAATACTGAACTGTCACAACTGTAAACACATGTCCTGGGGGAAATACTGAACTGTCACAAATGTAAACACAGGGCCTGGAGGAAATACTGAACTGTCACAAATTTAAACACAGGGACTGGAGGAAATACTGAACTGTCACAACTGTAAATACAGGGACTGGAGGAAATACTGAACTGACACAACTGTAAACACAGGGACTGGAGGAAATACTGAACTGTCACAAATTTAAACACAGGGCCTGGAGTAAATACTGAACTGTCACAACTGTAAACACTGGGACTGGAGGAAATACTGAACTGTCACAACTGTAAACACAGGGACTGGGGGAAATACTGAGCTGTCACAACTTTAAACACTGGGCCTGAATGAAATACTGAACTGTCACAATTGTAAACACAGGGACAGGAGGAAATACTGAACTGTCACAACTGTAAACACAGGTCCTGGGGGAAATACTGATCTGTCACAAATGTAAACACAGGGACTGGAGGAAATACTGAACTGTCACAACTGTAAACACAGGTCCTGGGGGAAATACTGAACTGTCACAAATGTAAACACAGGGACAGGAGGAAATACTGAACTGCCACAACTGTAAACACAGGTCCTGGGGGAAATACTGAACTGTCACAACTGTAAACACAGGGACAGGAGGAAATACTGAACTGTCACAACTGTAAACACAGGGACTGGGGGAAATACTGAGCTGTCACAACTTTAAACACTGGGCCTGAATGAAATACTGAACTGTCACAATTGTAAACACAGCGACAGGACGAAATACTGAACTGTCACAACTGTAAACAAAGGTCCTGGGGGAAATACTGAGCTGTCACAACTGTAAACACAGGTCCTGGGGGAAATACTGAACGTTCACAACTGTAAACACAGGGACAGGAGGAAATACTGAACTGTCACAAATGTAAACACAGGGACAGGAGGAAATACTGAACTGTCACAACTGTAAACACAGGTCCTGGGGGAAATACTGAGCTGTCACAACTGTAAACACAGGTCCTGGGGGAAAAACTGAACTGTCACAACTGTAAAAACAGGTCTTGGAGGAAATACTCAACTGTCACAACTGTAAACACAGGGACTGGAGGAAATACTGAACTGTCACAAATGTAAACGCAGGTCCTGTGGCAAATACTGAGCTGTCACAACTGTAAACACAGGGACTGGAGGAAATACTGAGCTGTCACAACTGGTAAACACAGGGACTGGGGGAAATACTGAACTGTCACAAATGTAAACACAGGGACTGGAGGAAATACTGAGCTGTCACAACTGTAAACACAGGGACTGGGGGAAATACTGAGCTGTGACAACTGTAAACACAGGGACTGGAGGAAATACTGAACTGTCACAACTTTAAACACAGGGCCTGGAGGAAATACTGAACTGTCACAAATGTAAACACAGGGACTGGAGGAAATACTGAACTGTCACAACTGTAAACACAGGGACTGGGGGAAATACTGAGCTGTCACAACTGTAAACACAGGGCCTGGAGGAAATACTGAACTGTCACAACTGTAAACACAGGGACAGGAGGAAATACTGAACTGTCACAAATGTAAACACAGGGACTGGAGGAAATACTGAACTGTCACAACTGTAAACACAGGGACAGGAGGAAATACTGAACTGTCACAAATGTAAACACAGGGACTGGAGGAAATACTGAACTGTCACAACTGTAAACACAGGTCCTGGGTAAATACTGAACTGTCACAACTGTTAACACAGGTCCTGGGTAAATACTGAACTGTCACAAATGTAAACACAGGGACTGGAGGAAATACTGAACTGTCACAAATGTAAACACAGGTCCTGGGGAAATACTGAACTATCACAAATGTAAACACAGGGACTGGAGGAAATACAGAACTGTCACAACTGTAAACACAGGGACTGGATGAAATACTGAGCTGTCACAACTGTAAACGCAGGGACTGGAGGAAATACTGAGCTGTCACAACTGTAAACACTGGGCCTGGACGAAATACTGAACTGTCACAACTGTAAACACAGGGACTGGAGGAAATACTGAACTGTCACAACTGTAAATACAGGGACTGGAGGAAATGCTGAACTGACACAACTGTAAACACAGGGCCTGGAGGAAATACTGAACTGTCACAACTGTAAACACAGGGACAGGAGGAAATACTGAACTGTCACAAATGTAAACACAGGGACTGGAGGAAATACTGAACTGTCACAACTGTAAACACAGGGACAGGAGGAAATACTGAACTGTCACAAATGTAAACACAGGGACTGGAGGAAATACTGAACTGTCACAACTGTAAACACAGGTCCTGGGTAAATACTGAACTGTCACAACTGTTAACACAGGTCCTGGGTAAATACTGAACTGTCACAAATGTAAACACAGGGACTGGAGGAAATACTGAACTGTCACAAATGTAAACACAGGTCCTGGGGAAATACTGAACTATCACAAATGTAAACACAGGGACTGGAGGAAATACAGAACTGTCACAACTGTAAACACAGGGACTGGATGAAATACTGAGCTGTCACAACTGTAAACGCAGGGACTGGAGGAAATACTGAGCTGTCACAACTGTAAACACTGGGCCTGGACGAAATACTGAACTGTCACAACTGTAAACACAGGGACTGGAGGAAATACTGAACTGTCACAACTGTAAATACAGGGACTGGAGGAAATGCTGAACTGACACAACTGTAAACACTGGGCCTGGAGGAAATACTGAACTGTCACAAATTTAAACACAGGGCCTGGAGTAAATACTGAACTGTCACAACTGTAAACACTGGGCCTGGAGGAAATACTGAATTGTCACAACTGTAAACACAGGTCCTGGGGGAAATACTGAACTGTCACAACTGTAAACACAGGGACTGGAGGAAATACTGAACTGTCACAACTGTAAATACAGGGACTGGAGGAAATACTGAACTGACACAACTGTAAACACAGGGACTGGAGGAAATACTGAACTGTCACAAATTTAAACACAGGGCCTGGATTAAATACTGAACTGTCACAACTGTAAACACTGGGACTGGAGGAAATACTGAACTGTCACAACTGTAAACACAGTTCCTGGGGGAAATACTGAACTGTCACAAATGTAAACACAGGGACTGGAGGAAATACTGAACTGTCACAACTGTAAACACATGTCCTGGGGGAAATACTGAACTGTCACAAATGTAAACACAGGGACTGGAGGAAATGCTGAACTGTCACAAATGTAAACACATGGACTGGAGGAAATACTGAACTGTCACAACTGTAAACACAGGTCCTGGGGGAAATACTGAACTATCACAACTGTAAACACTGGGCCTGGATGAAATACTGAACTGTCACAAATGTAAACACAGGGACTGGAGGAAATACTGAACTGTCACAACTGTAAACACAGGTCCTGGGGGAAATACTGAACTGTCACAAATGTAAACACAGGGACTGGAGGAAATACTGAACTGTCACAAATTTAAACACAGGGCCTGGAGTAAATACTGAACTGTCACAACTGTAAACACTGGGACTGGAGGAAATACTGAACTGTCACAAGTGTAAACACAGGTCCTGGGGGAAATACTGAACTGTCACAACTGTAAACACCGGGACTGGAGGAAATACTGAACTGTCACAACTGTAAACACAGGTCCTGGGGGAAATACTGAACTGTCACAACTGTAAACACAGGTCCTGGGGGAAATACTGAACTGTCACAAATGTAAACACAGGGACTGGAGGAAATACTGAACTGTCACAACTGTAAACACAGGGCCTGGGGGAAATACTGAACTGTCACAACTGTAAACACAGGGACTGGAGGAAATACTGAACTGTCACAACTGTAAATACAGGGACTGGAGGAAATACTGAACTGACACAACTGTAAACACAGGGACTGGAGGAAATACTGAACTGTCACAAATTTAAACACAGGGCCTGGAGTAATTACTGAACTGTCACAACTGTAAACACTGGGACTGGAGGAAATACTGAACTGTCACAACTGTAAACACAGTTCCTGGGGGAAATACTGAACTGTCACAAATGTAAACACAGGGACTGGAGGAAATACTGAACTGTCACAACTGTAAACACAGGTCCTGGGGGAAATACTGAACTGTCACAAATGTAAACACAGGGACTGGGGGAAATACTGAACTGTCACAACTGTAAACACAGGGACTGGAGGAAATACTGAACTGTCACAACTGTAAACACTGGGACTGGAGGAAATACTGAACTGTCACAAATGTAAACACAGGGACTGGAGGAAATACTGAACTGTCACAACTGTAAACACAGGTCCTGGGGGAAATACTGAACTATCACAAATTTAAACACAGGGACTGGAGGAAATACTGAACTGTCACAAATTTAAACACATGGCCTGGAGTAAATACTGAACTGTCACAACTGTAAACACTGGGACTGGAGGAAATACTGAACTGTCACAACTGTAAACACAGGTCCTGGGGGAAATACTGAACTGTCACAAATGTAAACACAGGGACTGGAGGAAATACTGAACTGTCACAACTGTAAACACAGGTCCTGGGGGAAATACTGAACTGTCACAAATGTAAACACAGTTCCTGGGGGAAATACTGAACTGTCACAAATGTAAACACAGGGACTGGAGGAAATACTGAACTGTCACAACTGTAAACACAGGTCCTGGGGGAAATACTGAACTGTCACAAATGTAAACACAGGGACTGGGGGAAATACTGAACTGTCACAACTGTAAACACAGGGACTGGAGGAAATACTGAACTGTCACAACTGTAAACACTGGGCCTGGAGGAAATACTGAACTGTCACAAATGTAAACACAGGGACAGGAGGAAATACTGAACTGTCACAACTGTAAACACAGGTCCTGGGGGAAATACTGAACTATCACAAATTTAAACACAGGGACTGGAGGAAATACTGAACTGTCACAAATTTAAACACATGGCCTGGAGTAAATACTGAACTGTCACAACTGTAAACACTGGGACTGGAGGAAATACTGAACTGTCACAACTGTAAACACAGGTCCTGGGGGAAATACTGAACTGTCACAAATGTAAACACAGGGACTGGAGGAAATACTGAACTGTCACAACTGTAAACAGAGGGCCTGGATGAAATACTGAACTGTCACAAATGTAAACACAGGGACTGGAGGAAATACTGAACTGTCACAACTGTAAACACAGGGACTGGGGGAAATACTGAACTGTCACAACTGTAAACACAGGTCCTGGGGGAAATACTGAACTGTCACAAATGTAAACACAGGGACTGGGGGAAATACTGAACTGTCACAAATGTAAACACAGGGACTGGAGGAAATACTGAACTGTCACAACTGTAAACACTGGGCCTGGAGGAAATACTGAACTGTCACAACTTTAAACACAGGGACTGGAGGAAATACTGAACTGTCACAACTGTAAACACTGGGCCTGGAGGAAATACTGAACTGTCACAAATGTAAACACAGGTCCTGGGGGAAATACTGAACTGTCAAAACTGTAAACACAGGGACTGGAGGAAATACTGAACTGCCACAACTTTAAACACAGGGCCTGGAGGAAATACTGAGCTGTCACAACTGTAAACACAGGGACTGGAGGAAATACTGAAATGTCACAACTGTAAACACAGGGACTGGAGAAAATACTGAACTGTCACAACTGTAAACACAGGGACTGGAGGAAATACTGAACTGCCACAACTTTAAACACTGGGCCTGGATGAAATACTGAACTGTCACAAATGTAAACACAGGGACTGGAGGAAATACTGAACTGTCACAACTGTAAACACTGGGCCTGGATGAAATACTGAACTGTCACAACTGTAAACACTGGGCCTGGAGGAAATACTGAACTGTCACAAATGTAAACACAGGGACAGGAGGAAATACTGAACTGTCACAACTGTAAACACAGGGACTGGAGGAAATACTGAACTGTCACAACAGTAAACACAGGTCCTGGGGGAAATACTGAACTGTCACAACTGTAAACACAGGTCCTGGGGGAAATACTGAACTGTCACAACTGTAGATACAGGGACTGGGGGAAATACTGAGCTGTCACAACTGTAAACACAGGGACTGGAGGAAATACTGAACTGCCACAACTTTAAACACTGGGCCTGGATGAAATACTGAACTGTCACAACTGTAAACACAGGTTCTGGGGGAAATACTAAACTCTCACAACTGTAAACACAGGGCCTGGGGGAAATACTGAGCTGTCACAACTGTAAACACAGGGACTGGAGGAAATACTGAACTGCCACAACTTTAAACACTGGGCCTGGATGAAATACTGAACTGTCACAAATGTAAACACAGGGACTGGAGGAAATACTGAACTGTCACAACTGTAAACACAGGTCCTGGGGGAAATACTGAACTGTCACAACTGTAAACACAGGTCCTGGGGGAAATACTGAACAGTCACAACTGTAAACACAGGGACTGGGGGAAGTACTGAGCTGTCACAACTGTAAACACAGGGACTGGAGGAAATACTGAACTGCCACAACTGGAAACACAGATCCTGGAGGAAATACTGAGCTGTCACAACTGTAAACACTGGGCCTGGGGGAAATACTGAACTGTCACAGCTTTAAACACAGGTCCTGGGGGAAATACTGAACTGTCACAACTTTAAACACAGGTCCTGGGGGAAATACTGAACTGTCACAACTGTAAATACAGGGACTGGAGGAAATACTGAACTGACACAACTGTAAACACAGGGACTGGAGGAAATACTGAACTGTCACAAATTTAAACACAGGGCCTGGAGTAATTACTGAACTGTCACAACTGTAAACACTGGGACTGGAGGAAATACTGAACTGTCACAACTGTAAACACAGTTCCTGGGGGAAATACTGAACTGTCACAAATGTAAACACAGGGACTGGAGGAAATACTGAACTGTCACAACTGTAAACACAGGTCCTGGGGGAAATACTGAACTGTCACAAATGTAAACACAGGGACTGGGGGAAATACTGAACTGTCACAACTGTAAACACAGGGACTGGAGGAAATACTGAACTGTCACAACTGTAAACACTGGGCCTGGAGGAAATACTGAACTGTCACAAATGTAAACACAGGGACTGGAGGAAATACTGAACTGTCACAACTGTAAACACAGGTCCTGGGGGAAATACTGAACTATCACAAATTTAAACACAGGGACTGGAGGAAATACTGAACTGTCACAAATTTAAACACATGGCCTGGAGTAAATACTGAACTGTCACAACTGTAAACACTGGGACTGGAGGAAATACTGAACTGTCACAACTGTAAACACAGGTCCTGGGGGAAATACTGAACTGTCACAAATGTAAACACAGGGACTGGAGGAAATACTGAACTGTCACAACTGTAAACACAGGTCCTGGGGGAAATACTGAACTGTCACAACTGTAAACACAGGTCCTGGGGGAAATACTGAACTGTCACAAATGTAAACACAGGGACTGGAGGAAATACTGAACTGTCACAACTGTAAACACAGGGACTGGGGGAAATACTGAACTGTCACAACTGTAAACACAGGTCCTGGGGGAAATACTGAACTGTCACAAATGTAAACACAGGGACTGGGGGAAATACTGAACTGTCACAAATGTAAACACAGGGACTTGAGGAAATACTGAACTGTCACAACTGTAAACACTGGGCCTGGAGGAAATACTGAACTGTCACAACTTTAAACACAGGGACTGGAGGAAATACTGAACTGTCACAACTGTAAACCCTGGGCCTGGAGGAAATACTGAACTGTCACAAATGTAAACACAGGTCCTGGGGGAAATACTGAACTGTCAAAACTGTAAACACAGGGACTGGAGGAAATACTGAACTGCCACAACTTTAAACACAGGGCCTGGAGGAAATACTGAGCTGTCACAACTGTAAACACAGGGACTGGAGGAAATACTGAAATGTCACAACTGTAAACACAGGGACTGGAGAAAATACTGAACTGTCACAACTGTAAACACAGGGACTGGAGGAAATACTGAACTGCCACAACTTTAAACACTGGGCCTGGATGAAATACTGAACTGTCACAAATGTAAACACAGCGACTGGAGGAAATACTGAACTGTCACAACTGTAAACACTGGGCCTGGATGAAATACTGAACTGTCACAACTGTAAACACTGGGCCTGGAGGAAATACTGAACTGTCACAAATGTAAACACAGGGATAGGAGGAAATACTGAACTGTCACAACTGTAAACACAGGGACTGGAGGAAATACTGAACTGTCACAACAGTAAACACAGGTCCTGGGGGAAATACTGAACTGTCACAACTGTAAACACAGGTCCTGGGGGAAATACTGAACTGTCACAACTGTAAATACAGGGACTGGGGGAAATACTGAGCTGTCACAACTGTAAACACAGGGACTGGAGGAAATACTGAACTGCCACAACTTTAAACACTGGGCCTGGATGAAATACTGAACTGTCACAACTGTAAACACAGGTTCTGGGGGAAATACTAAACTCTCACAACTGTAAAAACAGGGACTGGGGGAAATACTGAGCTGTCACAACTGTAAACACAGGGACTGGAGGAAATACTGAACTGCCACAACTTTAAACACTGGGCCTGGATGAAATACTGAACTGTCACAAATGTAAACACAGGGACTGGAGGAAATACTGAACTGTCACAACTGTAAACACAGGTCCTGGGGGAAATACTGAACTGTCACAACTGTAAACACAGGTCCTGGGGGAAATACTGAACAGTCACAACTGTAAACACAGGGACTGGGGGAAGTACTGAGCTGTCACAACTGTAAACACAGGGACTGGAGGAAATACTGAACTGCCACAACTGGAAACACAGATCCTGGAGGAAATACTGAGCTGTCACAACTGTAAACACTGGGCCTGGGGGAAATACTGAACTGTCACAACTTTAAACACAGGTCCTGGGGGAAATACTGAACTGTCACAACTTTAAACACAGGTCCTGGGGGAAATACTGAACTGTCACAACTGTAAACACAGGTCCTTGGGGAAATACTGAACTGTCACAACTGGAAACACTGGGCCTGGGGGAAATACTGAACTGTCACAACTGTAAACACAGGGACTGGAGGAAATACTGAGCTGTCACAACTGTAAACACTGGGCCTGGCTGAAATACTGAACTGTCACAACTTTAAAGACAGGTTCTGCGGAAAATACTGAGCTGTCACAACTTTAAAGACAGGTCCTGGAGGAAATACTGAACTGTCACAACTTTAAACACAGGGCCTGGGGGAAATACTGAACTGTCACAACTGTAAACACAGATCCTGGGGGAAATACTGAGCTGTCACAACTGTAAAAACTGGGCATGGAGGAAATACTGAACTGTCACAGCTGTAAACACAGGGACAGGAGGAAATACTGAACTGTCACAACTGTAAACACAGGGACTGGAGGAAATACTGAACTGTCACAACTGTAAACACTGGGCCTGGAGGAAATACTGAGCTGTCACAACTGTAAACACAGGGACTGGGGGAAATACTGAACTGTCACAACTGTAAACACAGGGACTGGAGGAAATACTGAACTGTCACAACTGTAAACACTGGGCCTGGATGAAATACTGAGCTGTCACAAATTTAAACACAGGGCCTGGAGGAAATACTGAACTGTCACAAATGTAAACACAGGGCCTGGAGGAATTACTGAACTTTCACAACTGTAATCACAGGGACTGGGGGAAATACTGAACTGTCACAACTGTAAACACAGGGACTGGAGGAAATACTGAACTGTCACAACTGTAAACACAGGTACAGGAGGAAATACTGAACTGTCACAACTGTAAACACAGGGACTGGGGGAATACTGAACTGTCACATCTGTAAACACTGGGCCTGGAGGAAATACTGAACTGTCACAAATTTAAACACAGGTCCTGGGGGAAATACTGAGCTGTCACAACTGTAAACACAGGTCCTGGGGGAAATACTGAGCTGTCACAACTGTAAACACAGGGACTGGAGGAAATACTGAACTGTCACAACTGTAAACACAGGTCCTGGGGGAAATACTGAACTGTCACAACTGTAAACACAGGTCCTGGGGGAAATACTGAACAGTCACAACTGTAAACACAGGGACAGGAGGAAATACTGAACTGTCACAACTGTAAACACAGGGACTGGAGGAAATACTGAACTGTCACAACTGTAAACACAGGTCCTGGGTGAAATACTGAGCTGTCACAACTTTAAACACAGGGCCTGTGGGAAATAATGAACTGTCACAACTTTAAAAACAGGTCCTGTGGGAAATACTGAACTGTCACAACTGTAAACACAGGGCCTGGATGAAATGCTGAACTGTCACAACTGTAAACACAGGTCCTGGGGGAAATACTGAGCTCTCACAACTTTAAACACAGGGCCTGTGGGAAATACTGAACTGTCACAACTGTAAACACAGATCCTGCGGGAAATACTGAACTGTCACAACTTTAAACACAGGGCCTGGGGGAAATACTGAGCTGTCACAACTTTAAACACAGGTCCTGGAGGAAATACTGAGCTGTCACAACTTTAAAGACAGGGCCTGGGGGAAATACTGAACTGTCACAACTGTAAACACAGATCCTGGAGGAAATACTGAACTGTCACAACATTAAACACAGATCCTGGGGGAAATACTGAGCTGTCACAACTGTAAACACAGATCCTGGGGGAAATACTGAACTGTCACAACTTTAAACACAGGTCCTGGGGGAAATACTGAACTGTCACAACTTTAAACACAGGTCATGTGGGAAATACTGAACTGTCACAACTTTAAAAACAGGTCCTGGGGGAAATACTGAACTTTCACAACTTTAAACACAGGTCCTGGGGGAAATACTGAACTGTCACAACTTTAAACACAGGTCCTGCGGGAAATACTGAACTGTCACAACTTTAAACACAGGGCCTGTGGGAAATACTGAGCTGTCACAACTTTAAACACTGGGACTGCGGGAAATACTGAGCTTTCACAAATGTAAACACAGGTCCTGCGGGAAATACTGAACTTTCACAACTTTAAACACAGGGCCTGGGGGAAATACTGTGCTGTCACAACTTTAAACACAGGGCCTGGGGCAAATACTGTGCTGTCACAACTTTAAACACAGATCCTGGGGGAAATACTGAGCTGTCACAACTTTAAACACAGGTCCTGGGGGAAATACTGAGCTGTCACAACTTTAAAGACAGGGACTGGGGGAAATACTGAACTGTCACAATTGTAAACACAGGGACTGGGGGATATACTGAACTGTCACAACTGTAAACACAGGGACTGGGGGAAATACTGAGCTGTCACAACTTTAAACACTGGGCCTGGATAAAATACTGAACTGTCACAACTTTAAAAACAGGTCCTGGAGGAAATACTCAACTGTCACAACTGCAAACACAGGGACTGGAGGAAATACTGAACTGTCACAAATGTAAACGCAGGTCCTGGGGGAAATACTGAACTGTCACAAATGTAAACACAGGGACTGGAGGAAATACTGAACTGTCACAAATGTAATCACAGGGACTGGAGGAAATACTGAGCTGTCACAACTGTAAACAAAGGGCCTGGGGGAAATACTGAACTGTCACAACTTTAAACACAGGTCCTGGGGGAAATACGGAACTGTCACAACTTTAAACGTCGGTCCTGGAGGAAATACTGAACTGTCAGAACTGTAAACACAGGGACTGGAGGAAATACTGAGCTGTCACAACTGCAAACACAGGTCCTGGGGGAAATACTGAACTGTCACAACTTTAAACACAGGTCCTGGGGGAAATACTGAACTGTCACAACTGTAAACACAGGGACTGGAGGAAATACTGAGCTGTCACAACTATAAACACTGGGCCTGGGGGAAATACTGAACTGTCACAACTTTAAACGTCGGTCCTGGAGGAAATACTGAGCTGTCACAACTTTAAACACAGCTCCTGGAGGAAATACTGAGCTGTCACAACTGTAAATAAAGGGCCTGGGGGAAATACTGAACTGTCACAACTTTAAACACAGGTCCTGGGGGAAATATTGAGCTGTCACAACTTTAAACACAGGTCCTGGAGTAAATAATGAACTGTCACAACTTTAACCACAGGTCCTGGGGGAAATACTGAACTGTCACAACTTTAAACACAGGTCCTGGGGGAAATACTGAGCTGTCACAACTTTAAACACAGGTCCTGGAGGAAATACTGAGCTGTCACAACTTTAAACACAGGTCCTGGAGGAAATACTGAGCTGTCACCCCTGTAAACACAGGTCCTGGAGGAAATACTGAGCTGTCACAACTTTAAAGACTGGTCCTGGGGAAAATACTGAACTGTCACAACTGTAAACACAGATCCTGGGGGAAATACTGAACTGTCACAAATTTAAACACAGGGCCTGGGGGAAATACTGAACTATCACAACGGTAAACACAGGGCCTGGCTGAAATACTGAACTGTCACAACTTTAAAGACAGGTTCTGCGGAAAATACTGAGCTGTCACAACTTTAAAGACAGGTCCTGGAGGAAATACTGAACTGTCACAACTTTAAACACAGGGCCTGGGGGAAATACTGAACTGTCACAACTGTAAACACAGATCCTGGGGGAAATACTGAGCTGTCACAACTGTAAAAACTGGGCATGGAGGAAATACTGAACTGTCACAACTGTAAACACAGGGACAGGAGGAAATACTGAACTGTCACAACTGTAAACACAGGGACTGGAGGAAATACTGAACTGTCACAACTGTAAACACTGGGCCTGGAGGAAATACTGAGCTGTCACAACTGTAAACACAGGGACTGGGGGAAATACTGAACTGTCACAACTGTAAACACAGGGACTGGAGGAAATACTGAACTGTCACAACTGTAAACACTGGGCCTGGATGAAATACTGAGCTGTCACAAATTTAAACACAGGGCCTGGAGGAAATACTGAGCTGTCACAAATGTAAACACAGGGCCTGGAGGAATTACTGAACTGTCACAACTGTAATCACAGGGACTGGGGGAAATACTGAACTGTCACAACTGTAAACACAGGGACTGGAGGAAATACTGAACTGTCACAACTGTAAACACAGGGACAGGAGGAAATACTGAACTGTCACAACTGTAAACACAGGGACTGGGGGAAATACTGAACTGTCACATCTGTAAACACTGGGCCTGGAGGAAATACTGAACTGTCACAAATTTAAACACAGGTCCTGGGGGAAATACTGAGCTGTCACAACTGTAAACACAGGTCCTGGGGGAAATACTGAGCTGTCACAACTGTAAACACAGGGACTGGAGGAAATACTGAACTGTCACAACTGTAAACACAGGTCCTGGGGGAAATACTGAACTGTCACAACTGTAAACACAGGTCCTGGGGGAAATACTGAACAGTCACAACTGTAAACACAGGGACAGGAGGAAATACTGAACTGTCACAACTGTAAACACAGGGCCTGGATGAAATGCTGAACTGTCACAACTGTAAACACAGGGCCTGGGGGAAATACTGAGCTGTCACAACTTTAAACACAGATCCTGGGGGAAATACTGAACTGTCACAACTGTAAACACAGGGCCTGGATGAAATGCTGAACTGTCACAACTGTAAACACAGGTCCTGGGGGAAATACTGAGCTGTCACAACTGTAAACACTGGGCCTGGATGAAATACTGAACTGTCACAACTGTAAACACTGGGCCTGGAGGAAATACTGAACTGTCACAAATTTAAATACAGGTCCTGGAGGAAATACTGAGCTGTCACAACTGTAAACACAGGTCCTGGGGGAAATACTGAACTGTCACAACTGTAAACACAGGTCCTGGGGAAAATACTGAACAGTCACAACTGTAAACACAGGGACAGGAGGAAATACTGAACTGTCACAACTGTAAACACAGGGCCTGGATGAAATGCTGAACTGTCACAACTGTAAACACAGGGCCTGGGGGAAATACTGAGCTGTCACAACTTTAAACACAGATCCTGGGGGAAATACTGAACTGTCACAACTGTAAACACAGGGCCTGGATGAAATGCTGAACTGTCACAACTGTAAACACAGGTCCTGGGGGAAATACTGAGCTGTCACAACTTTAAACACAGGGCCTGTGGGAAATAATGAACTGTCACAACTTTAAAAACAGGTCCTGTGGGAAATACTGAACTGTCACAACTGTAAACACAGGGCCTGGATGAAATGCTGAACTGTCACAACTGTAAACACAGGTCCTGGGGGAAATACTGAGCTGTCACAACTGTAAACACAGGTCCTGGGGGAAATACTGAGCTGTCACAACTTTAAACACAGATCCTGCGGGAAATACTGAACTGTCACAACTTTAAACACAGGGCCTGGGGGAAATACTGAGCTGTCACAACTTTAAACACAGATCCTGGGGGAAATAATGAACTGTCACAACTTAAAGACAGGTCCTGGGTAAAATACTGAACTGTCACAACTGTAAACACAGATCCTGGAGGAAATACTGAACTGTCACAACATTAAACACAGATCCTGGGGGAAATACTGAGCTGTCACAACTGTAAACACAGATCCTGGGGGAAATACTGAACTGTCACAAATTTAAACACAGGTCCTGGGGGAAATACTGAACTGTCACAACTTTAAACACAGGTCATGTGGGAAATACTGAACTGTCACAACTTTAAAAACAGGTCCTGGGGGAAATACTGAACTTTCACAACTTTAAACACAGGTCCTGGGGGAAATACAGAACTGTCACAACTTTAAACACAGGTCCTGCGGGAAATACTGAACTGTCACAACTTTAAACACAGGGCCTGTGGGAAATACTGAGCTGTCACAACTTTAAACACTGGGACTGCGGGAAATACTGAGCTGTCACAAATGTAAACACAGGTCCTGCGGGAAATACTGAACTTTCACAACTTTAAACACAGGGCCTGGGGGAAATACTGTGCTGTCACAACTTTAAACACAGGGCCTGGGGGAAATACTGTGCTGTCACAACTTTAAACACAGATCCTGGGGGAAATACTGAGCTGTCACAACTTTAAACACAGGTCCTGGGGGAAATACTGAGCTGTCACAACTTTAAAGACAGGGACTGGGGGAAATACTGAACTGTCACAACTGTAAACACTGGGCCTGGAGGAAATACTGAGCTGTCACAACTGTAAACACAGGGACTGGGGGAAATACTGAGCTGTCACAACTTTAAACACTGGGCCTGGATGAAATACTGAACTGTCACAATTGTAAACACAGGGACTGGGGGAAATACTGAACTGTCACAACTGTAAACACAGGGACTGGGGGAAATACTGAGCTGTCACAACTTTAAACACTGGGCCTGGATGAAATACTGCACTGTCACAACTTTAAAAACACGTCCTGGAGGAAATACTCAACTGTCACAACTGCAAACACAGGGACTGGAGGAAATACTGAACGGTCACAAATGTAAACGCAGGTCCTGGGGGAAATACTGAACTGTCACAAATGTAAACACAGGGACTGGAGGAAATACTGAACTGTCACAAATGTAATCACAGGGACTGGAGGAAATACTGAGCTGTCACAACTGTAAACAAAGGGCCTGGGGGAAATACTGAACTGTCACAAAAGTAAACACAGGGACTGGAGGAAATACTGAACTGTCACAACTGTAAACACAGGGACTGTGGGAAATACTGAGCTGTCACAACTGTAAACACAGGGACTGGGGGAAATACTGAGCTGTCACAACTGTAAACACAGGGACTGGAGGAAATACTGAACTGTCACAACTGTAAACACAGGGACTGGGGAAATACTGAGCTGTCGCAACGGTAAACACAGGGACTGGGGGAAATACTGAGCTGTCACAACTGTAAACACAGGGACTGGGGGAAATACTGAGCTGTCACAACTGTAAACACAGGGACTGGAGGAAATACTGAACTGTCACAACTGTAAACACAGGGACTGGGGGAAATACTGAGCTGTCACAACTGTAAACACAGGGACTGGAGGAAATACTGAACTGTCACAACTGTAAACACAGGGACTGGGGGAAATACTGAACTGTCACAAATGTAAACACAGGGACTGGAGGAAATACTGAACTGTCACAAATGTAAACACAGGGACTGGAGGAAATACTGAGCTGTCACAACTGTAAACACAGGGACTGGGGGAAATACTGAGCTGTGACAACTGTAAACACAGGGACTGGAGGAAATACTGAACTGTCACAACTGTAAACACAGGGACTGGGGGAAATACTGAGCTGTCACAACTGTAAACACAGGGACTGGGGGAAATACTGAGCTGTCACAACTTTAAACACTGGGCCAGGATGAAATACTGAACTGTCACAACTGTAAACACAGGGACTGGGGGAAATACTGAGCTGTCACAACTGTAAACACAGGGACAGGAGGAAATACTGAACTGTCACAACTGTAAACACAGGGACTGGGGGAAATACTGAGCTGTCACAACTGTAAACACAGGTCCTGGGGGAAATACTGAACTGTCACAACTGTAAACACAGGTCCTGGGGGAAATACTGAACTGTCACAAATTTAAATACAGGTCCTGGAGGAAATACTGAGCTGTCACAACTGTAAACACAGGTCCTGGGGGAAATACTGAACTGTCACAACTGTAAACACAGGTCCTGGGGAAAATACTGAACAGTCACAACTGTAAACACAGGGACAGGAGGAAATACTGAACTGTCACAACTGTAAACACAGGGCCTGGATGAAATGCTGAACTGTCACAACTGTAAACACAGGGCCTGGGGGAAATACTGAGCTGTCACAACTTTAAACACAGATCCTGGGGGAAATACTGAACTGTCACAACTGTAAACACAGGGCCTGGATGAAATGCTGAACTGTCACAACTGTAAACACAGGTCCTGGGGGAAATACTGAGCTGTCACAACTTTAAACACAGGGCCTGTGGGAAATACTGAACTGTCACAACTTTAAAAACAGGTCCTGTGGGAAATACTGAACTGTCACAACTGTAAACACAGGGCCTGGATGAAATGCTGAACTGTCACATCTGTAAACACAGGTCCTGGGGGAAATACTGAGCTGTCACAACTTTAAACACAGGGCCTGTGGGAAATACTGAACTGTCACAACTGTAAACACAGATCCTGCGGGAAATACTGAACTGTCACAACTTTAAAAACAGGTCCTGGGGGAAATACTGAACTGTCACAACGTTAAACACTGGGCCTGGGGGAAATACTGAACTGTCACAACTTTAAACACAGGGCCTGGGGGAAATACTGAGCTGTCACAACTTTAAACACAGATCCTGGGGGAAATACTGAACTGTCACAACTTTAAACACAGGTCCTGGGGGAAATACTGAACTGTCACAACTTTAAACACAGTTCATGTGGGAAATACTGAACTGTCACAACTTTAAAAACAGGTCCTGGGGGAAATACTGAACTGTCACAACTTTAAACACAGGTCCTGGGGTAGATACTGAACTGTCACAACTTTAAACACAGGTCCTGCGGGAAATACTGAACTGTCACAACTTTAAACACAGGGCCTGTGGGAAATACTGAGCTGTCACAACTTTAAACACTGGGACTGCGGGAAATACTGAGCTGTCACAAATGTAAACACAGGTCCTGCGGGAAATACTGAACTTTCACAACTTTAAACACAGGGCCTGGGGGAAATACTGTGCTGTCACAACTTTAAACACAGATCCTGGGGGAAATACTGAGCTGTCACAACTTTAAACACAGGTCCTGGGGGAAATACTGAGCTGTCACAACTTTAAAGACAGGGACTGGGGGAAATACTGAACTGTCACAACTGTAAACACTGGGCCTGGAGGAAATACTGAGCTGTCACAACTGTAAACACAGGGACTGGGGGAAATACTGAGCTGTCACAACTTTAAACACTGGGCCTGGATGAAATACTGAACTGTCACAATTGTAAACACAGGGACTGAGGGAAATACTGAGCTGTCACAACTTTAAACACTGGGCCTGGATGAAATACTGAACTGTCGCAAATGTAAACACAGGTCCTGGGGGAAATACTGAACTGTCACAACTGTAAACACAGGGACTGGGGGAAATACTGAGCTGTCACAACTTTAAACACTGGGCCTGGATGAAATACTGAACTGTCACAACTTTAAAAACAGGTCCTGGAGGAAATACTCAACTGTCACAACTGCAAACACAGGGACTGGAGGAAATACTGAACGGTCACAAATGTAAACGCAGGTCCTGGGGGAAATACTGAACTGTCACAAATGTAAACACAGGGACTGGAGGAAATACTGAACTGTCACAAATGTAATCACAGGGACTGGAGGAAATACTGAGCTGTCACAACTGTAAACAAAGGGCCTGGGGGATATACTGAACTGTCACAAAAGTAAAAACAGGGACTGGAGGAAATACTGAACTGTCACAACTGTAAACACAGGGACTGGGGGAAATACTGAGCTGTCACAACTGTAAACACAGGGACTGGGAGAAATACTGAGCTGTCACAACTGTAAACACAGGGACTGGAGGAAATACTGAACTGTCACAACTGTAAACACAGGGACTGGGGAAATACAGAGCTGTCGCAACGGTAAACACAGGGACTGGGGGAAATACTGAGCTGTCACAACTGTAAACACAGGGACTGGGGGAAATACTGAGCTGTCACAACTGTAAACACAGGGACTGGAGGAAATATTGAACTGTCACAACTGTAAACACAGGGACTGGGGGAAATACTGAGCTGTCACAACTGTAAACACAGGGACTGGAGGAAATACTGAACTGTCACAACTGTAAACACAGGGACTGGAGGAAATACTGAACTGTCACAAATGTAAACACAGGGACTGGAGGAAATACTGAGCTGTCACAACTGTAAACACAGGGACTGGGGGAAATACTGAGCTGTGACAACTGTAAACACAGGGACTGGAGGAAATACTGAACTGTCACAACTGTAAACACAGGGACTGGGGGAAATACTGAGCTGTCACAACTGTAAACACAGGGACTGGGGGAAATACTGAGCTGTCACAACTTTAAACACTGGGCCTGGATGAAATACTGAACTGTCACAACTGTAAACACAGGGACTGGGGGAAATACTGAGCTGTCACAACTGTAAACACAGGGACAGGAGGAAATACTGAACTGTCACAACTGTAAACACAGGGACTGGGGGAAATACTGAGCTGTCACAACTGTAAACACAGGTCCTGGGGGAAATACTGAACTGTCACAACTGTAAACACAGGTCCTGGGGGAAATACTGAACTGTCACAACTGTAAACACAGGTCCTGGGGAAAATACTGAACAGTCACAACTGTAAACACAGGGACAGGAGGAAATACTGAACTGTCACAACTGTAAACACAGGGCCTGGATGAAATACTGAACTGTCACAACTGTAAACACAGGGCCTGGGGGAAATACTGAGCTGTCACAACTTTAAACACAGATCCTGGGGGAAATACTGAACTGTCACAACTGTAAACACAGTTCATGTGGGAAATACTGAACTGTCACAACTTTAAAAACAGGTCCTGGGGGAAATACTGAACTGTCACAACTTTAAACACAGGTCCTGGGGGAAATACTGAACTGTCACAACTTTAAACACAGGTCCTGCGGGAAATACTGAACTGTCACAACTTTAAACACAGGGCCTGTGGGAAATACTGAGCTGTCACAACTTTAAACACTGGGACTGCGGGAAATACTGAGCTGTCACAAATGTAAACACAGGTCCTGCGGGAAATACTGAACTTTCACAACTTTAAACACAGGGCCTGGGGGAAATACTGTGCTGTCACAACTTTAAACACAGGGCCTGGGGGAAATACTGTGCTGTCACAACTTTAAACACAGATCCTGGGGGAAATACTGAGCTGTCACAACTTTAAACACAGGTCCTGGGGGAAATACTGAGCTGTCACAACTTTAAAGACAGGGACTGGGGGAAATACTGAACTGTCACAACTGTAAACACTGGGCCTGGAGGAAATACTGAGCTGTCACAACTGTAAACACAGGGACTGGGGGAAGTACTGAGCTGTCACAACTTTAAACACTGGGCCTGGATGAAATACTGAACTGTCACAATTGTAAACACAGGGACTGAGGGAAATACTGAGCTGTCACAACTTTAAACACTGGGCCTGGATGAAATACTGAACTGTCGCAAATGTAAACACAGGTCCTGGGGGAAATACTGAACTGTCACAACTGTAAACACAGGGACTGGGGGAAATACTGAGCTGTCACAACTTTAAACACTGGGCCTGGATGAAATACTGAACTGTCACAACTTTAAAAACAGGTCCTGGAGGAAATACTCAACTGTCACAACTGCAAACACAGGGACTGGAGGAAATACTGAACTGTCACAAATGTAAACGCAGGTCCTGGGGGAAATACTGAACTGTCACAAATGTAAACACAGGGACTGGAGGAAATACTGAACTGTCACAAATGTAATCACAGGGACTGGAGGAAATACTGAGCTGTCACAACTGTAAACAAAGGGCCTGGGGGAAATACTGAACTGTCACAAAAGTAAACACAGGGACTGGAGGAAATACTGAACTGTCACAACTGTAAACACAGGGACTGGGGGAAATACTGAGCTGTCACAACTGTAAACACAGGGACTGGGAGAAATACTGAGCTGTCACAACTGTAAACACAGGGACTGGAGGAAATACTTATCTGTCACAACTGTAAACACAGGGACTGGGGAAATACAGAGCTGTCGCAACGGTAAACACAGGGACTGGGGGAAATACTGAGCTGTCACAACTGTATACACAGGGACTGGGGGAAATACTGAGCTGTCACAACTGTAAACACAGGGACTGGAGGAAATACTGAACTGTCACAACTGTAAACACAGGGACTGGGGGAAATACTGAGCTGTCACAACTGTAAACACAGGGACTGGAGGAAATACTGAACTGTCACAACTGTAAACACAGGGACTGGAGGAAATACTGAACTGTCACAAATGTAAACACAGGGACTGGAGGAAATACTGAGCTGTCACAACTGTAAACACAGGGACTGGGGGAAATACTGAGCTGTGACAACTGTAAACACAGGGACTGGAGGAAATACTGAACTGTCACAACTGTAAACACAGGGACTGGGGGAAATACTGAGCTGTCACAACTGTAAACATAGGGACTGGGGGAAATACTGAGCTGTCACAACTTTAAACACTGGGCCTGGATGAAATACTGAACTGTCACAACTGTAAACACAGGGACTGGGGGAAATACTGAGCTGTCACAACTGTAAACACAGGGACAGGAGGAAATACTGAACTGTCACAACTGTAAACACAGGGACTGGGGGAAATACTGAGCTGTCACAACTGTAAACAAAGGTCCTGGGGGAAATACTGAACTGTCACAACTGTAAACACAGGTCCTGGGGGAAATACTGAACTGTCACAAATTTAAGTACAGGTCCTGGAGGAAATACTGAACTGTCACAACTGTAAACACAGGTCCTGGGGGAAATACTGAACTGTCACAACTGTAAACACAGGTCCTGGGGAAAATACTGAACAGTCACAACTGTAAACACAGGGACAGGAGGAAATACTGAACTGTCACAACTGTAAACACAGGGCCTGGATGAAATACTGAACTGTCACAACTGTAAACACAGGGCCTGGGGGAAATACTGAGCTGTCACAACTTTAAACACAGATCCTGGGGGAAATACTGAACTGTCACAACTGTAAACACAGGGCCTGGATGAAATGCTGAACTGTCACAACTGTAAACACAGGTCCTGGGGGAAATACTGAGCTGTCACAACTTTAAACACAGGGCCTGTGGGAAATACTGAACTGTCACAACTTTAAAAACAGGTCCTGTGGGAAATACTGAACTGTCACAACTGTAAACACAGGGCCTGGATGAAATGCTGAACTGTCACAACTGTAAACACAGGTCCTGGGGGAAATACTGAGCTGTCACAACTTTAAACACAGGGCCTGTGGGAAATACTGAACTGTCACAACTGTAAACACAGATCCTGCGGGAAATACTGAACTGTCACAACTTTAAACACAGGGCCTGGGGGAAATACTGAACTGTCACAACTTTAAACACAGGGCGTGGGGAAAATACTGAGCTGTCACAACTTTAAAAACAGATCCTGGGGGAAATACTGAACTGTCACAACTGTAAACACAGATCCTGGAGGAAATACTGAACTGTCACAACTGTAAACACAGATCCTGGGGGAAATACTGAACTGTCACAACTTTAAACACAGGTCCTGGGGGAAATACTGAACTGTCACAACTTTAAACACAGGTCCTGGGGGAAATACTGAACTGTCACAACTTTAAACACAGGTCCTGCGGGAAATACTGAACTGTCACAACTTTAAACACAGGGCCTGTGGGAAATACTGAGCTGTCACAACTTTAAACACTGGGACTGCGGGAAATACTGAGCTGTCACAAATGTAAACACAGGTCCTGCGGGAAATACTGAACTGTCACAACTTTAAACACAGGGCCTGGGGGAAATACTGTGCTGTCACAACTTTAAACACAGATCCTGGGGGAAATACTGAGCTGTCACAAATTTAAACACAGGTCCTGGGGGTAATACTGAGCTGTCACAACTTTAAAGACATGGACTGGGGGAAATACTGAACTGTCACAACTGTAAACACTGGGCCTGGAGGAAATACTGAGCTGTCAAAATTGTAAACACAGGGACTGGGGGAAATACTGAGCTGTCACAACTTTAAACACTGGGCCTGGATGAAATACTGAACTGTCACAATTGTAAACACAGGGACTGGGGGAAATACTGAGCTGTCACAACTTTAAACACTGGGCCTGGATGAAATACTGAACTGTCACAAATGTAAACACAGGTCCTGGGGGAAATACTGAACTGTCACAACTGTAAACACAGGGACTGGGGGAAATACTGAGCTGTCACAACTTTAAACACTGGGCCTGGATGAAATACTGAACTGTCACAACTGTTAACACAGGGACTGGGGGAAATACTGAGCTGTCACAACTTTAAACACTGGGCCTGGATGAAATACTGAACTGTCACAATTGTAAACACTGGGACTGGGTGAAATACTGAGCTGTCACAACTGTAAACACAGGGACAGGAGGAAATACTGAACTGTCACAACTGTAAACACAGGGACTGGGGGAAATACTGAGCTGTCACAACTGTAAACACAGGTCCTGGGGGAAATACTGAACTGTCACAACTGTAAACACAGGTCCTGGGGGAAATACTGAACTGTCACAACTTTAAAAACAGGTCCTGGAGGAAATACTCAACTGTCACAACTGCAAACACAGGGACTGGAGGAAATACTGAACTGTCACAAATGTAAACGCAGGTCCTGGGGGAAATACTGAACTGTCACAAATGTAAACACAGGGACTGGAGGAAATACTGAACTGTCACAAATGTAATCACAGGGACTGGAGGAAATACTGAGCTGTCACAACTGTAAACAAAGGGCCTGGGGGATATACTGAACTGTCACAAAAGTAAACACAGGGACTGGGGAAATACTGAGCTGTCGCAACGGTAAACACAGGGACTGGGGGAAATACTGAGCTGTCACAACTGTAAACACAGGGACTGGGGGAAATACTGAGCTGTCACAACTGTAAACACAGGGACTGGAGGAAATACTGAACTGTCACAACTGTAAACACAGGGACTGGGGGAAATACTGAGCTGTCACAACTGTAAACACAGGGACTGGAGGAAATACTGAACTGTCACAACTGTAAACACAGGGACTGGGGGAAATACTGAACTGTCACAACTGTAAACACAGGGACTGGGGGAAATACTGAGCTGTGACAACTGTAAACACAGGGACTGGAGGAAATACTGAACTGTCACAACTGTAAACACAGGGACAGGAGGAAATACTGAACTGTCACAATTGTAAACACAGGGACTGGAGGAAATACAGAACTGTCACAAATGTAAACACAGGGCCTGGGGGAAATACTGAACTGTCACAACTGTAAATACAGGGACTGGAGGAAATACTGAGCTGTCACAACTGTAAATACAGGGACTGGAGGAAAGACTGAACTGTCCCAAATGTAAACACAGGGAATTGAGGAAATACTGAACTGTCACAAATTTAAACACAGGGCCTGGGTGAAATACTGTGCTGTCACAACTTTAAACACAGATCCTGGGTGAAATACTGAGCTGTCACAAATTTAAACACAGGTCCTGGGGGTAATACTGAGCTGTCACAACTTTAAAGACATGGACTGGGGGAAATACTGAACTGTCACAACTGTAAACACTGGGCCTGGAGGAAATACTGAGCTGTCAAAATTGTAAACACAGGGACTGGGGGAAATACTGAGCTGTCACAACTTTAAACACTGGGCCTGGATGAAATACTGAACTGTCACAATTGTAAACACAGGGACTGGGGGAAATACTGAGCTGTCACAACTTTAAACACTGGGCCTGGATGAAATACTGAACTGTCACAAATGTAAACACAGGTCCTGGGGGAAATACTGAACTGTCACAACTGTAAACACAGGGACTGGGGGAAATACTGAGCTGTCACAACTTTAAACACTGGGCCTGGATGAAATACTGAACTGTCACAACTGTAAACACAGGGACTGGGGGAAATACTGAGCTGTCACAACTTTAAACACTGGGCCTGGATGAAATACTGAACTGTCACAATTGTAAACACTGGGACTGGGTGAAATACTGAGCTGTCACAACTGTAAACACAGGGACAGGAGGAAATACTGAACTGTCACAACTGTAAACACAGGGACTGGGGGAAATACTGAGCTGTCACAACTGTAAACACAGGTCCTGGGGGAAATACTGAACTGTCACAACTGTAAACACAGGTCCTGGGGGAAATACTGAACTGTCACAACTTTAAAAACAGGTCCTGGAGGAAATACTCAACTGTCACAACTGCAAACACAGGGACTGGAGGAAATACTGAACTGTCACAAATGTAAACGCAGGTCCTGGGGGAAATACTGAACTGTCACAAATGTAAACACAGGGACTGGAGGAAATACTGAACTCTCATAAATGTAATCACAGGGACTGGAGGAAATACTGAGCTGTCACAACTGTAAACAAAGGGCCTGGGGGATATACTGAACTGTCACAAAAGTAAACACAGGGACTGGAGGAAATACTGATCTGTCACAACTGTAAACACAGGGACTGGGGGAAATACTGAGCTGTCACAACTGTAAACACAGGGACTGGGGGAAATACTGAGCTGTCACAACTGTAAACACAGGGACTGGAGGAAATACTGAACTGTCACAACTGTAAACACAGGGACTGGGGAAATACTGAGCTGTCGCAACGGTAAACACAGGGACTGGGGGAAATACTGAGCTGTCACAACTGTAAACACAGGGACTGGGGGAAATACTGAGCTGTCACAACTGTAAACACAGGGACTGGAGGAAATACTGAACTGTCACAACTGTAAACACAGGGACTGGGGGAAATACTGAGCTGTCACAACTGTAAACACAGGGACTGGAGGAAATACTGAACTGTCACAACTGTAAACACAGGGACTGGGGGAAATACTGAACTGTCACAAATGTAAACACAGGGACTGGAGGAAATACTGAACTGTCACAAATGTAAACACAGGGACTGGAGGAAATACTGAGCTGTCACAACTGTAAACACAGGGACTGGGGGAAATACTGAGCTGTGACAACTGTAAACACAGGGACTGGAGGAAATACTGAACTGTCACAACTGTAAACACAGGGACAGGAGGAAATACTGAACTGTCACAATTGTAAACACAGGGACTGGAGGAAATACAGAACTGTCACAAATGTAAACACAGGGCCTGGGGGAAATACTGAACTGTCACAACTATAAACACAGGGACTGGAGGAAATACTGAACTGTCACAACTGTAAATACAGGGACTGGAGGAAATACTGAGCTGTCACAACTGTAAATACAGGGACTGGAGGAAAGACTGAACTGTCCCAAATGTAAACACAGGGAATTGAGGAAATACTGAACTGTCACAAATTTAAACACAGGGCCTGGGGGAAATACTGAACTGTCACAACTTTAAACACAGATCCTGGGTGAAATACTGAGCTGTCACAAATTTAAACACAGGTCCTGGGGGTAATACTGAGCTGTCACAACTTTAAAGACATGGACTGGGGGAAATACTGAACTGTCACAACTGTAAACACTGGGCCTGGAGGAAATACTGAGCTGTCAAAATTGTAAACACAGGGACTGGGGGAAATACTGAGCTGTCACAACTTTAAACACTGGGCCTGGATGAAATACTGAACTGTCACAATTGTAAACACAGGGACTGGGGGAAATACTGAGCTGTCACAACTTTAAACACTGGGCCTGGATGAAATACTGAACTGTCACAAATGTAAACACAGGTCCTGGGGGAAATACTGAACTGTCACAACTGTAAACACAGGGACTGGGGGAAATACTGAGCTGTCACAACTTTAAACACTGGGCCTGGATGAAATACTGAACTGTCACAACTGTAAACACAGGGACTGGGGGAAATACTGAGCTGTCACAACTTTAAACACTGGGCCTGGATGAAATACTGAACTGTCACAATTGTAAACACTGGGACTGGGTGAAATACTGAGCTGTCACAACTGTAAACACAGGGACAGGAGGAAATACTGAACTGTCACAACTGTAAACACAGGGACTGGGGGAAATACTGAGCTGTCACAACTGTAAACACAGGTCCTGGGGGAAATACTGAACTGTCACAACTGTAAACACAGGTCCTGGGGGAAATACTGAACTGTCACAACTTTAAAAACAGGTCCTGGAGGAAATACTCAACTGTCACAACTGCAAACACAGGGACTGGAGGAAATACTGAACTGTCACAAATGTAAACGCAGGTCCTGGGGGAAATACTGAACTGTCACAAATGTAAACACAGGGACTGGAGGAAATACTGAACTGTCACAAATGTAATCACAGGGACTGGAGGAAATACTGAGCTGTCACAACTGTAAACAAAGGGCCTGGGGGATATACTGAACTGTCACAAAAGTAAACACAGGGACTGGAGGAAATACTGATCTGTCACAACTGTAAACACAGGGACTGGGGGAAATACTGAGCTGTCACAACTGTAAACACAGGGACTGGGGGAAATACTGAGCTGTCACAACTGTAAACACAGGGACTGGAGGAAATACTGAACTGTCACAACTGTAAACACAAGGACTGGGGAAATACTGAGCTGTCGCAACGGTAAACACAGGGACTGGGGGAAATACTGAGCTGTCACAACTGTAAACACAGGGACTGGGGGAAATACTGAGCTGTCACAACTGTAAACACAGGGACTGGAGGAAATACTGAACTGTCACAACTGTAAACACAGGGACTGGGGGAAATACTGAGCTGTCACAACTGTAAACACAGGGACTGGAGGAAATACTGAACTGTCACAACTGTAAACACAGGGACTGGGGGAAATACTGAACTGTCACAAATGTAAACACAGGGACTGGAGGAAATACTGAACTGTCACAAATGTAAACACAGGGACTGGAGGAAATACTGAGCTGTCACAACTGTAAACACAGGGACTGGGGGAAATACTGAGCTGTGACAACTGTAAACACAGGGACTGGAGGAAATACTGAACTGTCACAACTGTAAACACAGGGACAGGAGGAAATACTGAACTGTCACAATTGTAAACACAGGGACTGGAGGAAATACAGAACTGTCACAAATGTAAACACAGGGCCTGGGGGAAACACTGAACTGTCACAACTATAAACACAGGGACTGGATGAAATACTGAACTGTCACAACTGTAAATACAGGGACTGGAGGAAATACTGAGCTGTCACAACTGTAAATACAGGGACTGGAGGAAAGACTGAACTGTCCCAAATGTAAACACAGGGAATGGAGGAAATACTGAACTGTCACAAATTTAAACACAGGGCCTGGAGGAAATACTGAACTGTCACAACTGTAAACACAGGTCCTGGGGGAAATACTGAACTGTCACAACTGTAAACACAGGGACTGGGGGAAATACTGAACTGTCACAACTGTAAACACAGGGCCTGGATGAAATACTGAGCTGTCACAACTGTAAACACAGGTCCTGGGGGAAATACTGAACTGTCACAACTGTAAACACTGGGCCTGGATGAAATACTGAACTGTCACAACTGTAAATACAGGGACTGGAGGAAATACTGAGCTGTCACAACTGTAAACACAGATCCTGGGGGAAATACTGAGCTGTCACAAATTTAAACACTGGGCCTGGATGAAATACTGAACTGTCACAACTGTAAACACAGGGACTGGAGGAAATACTGAACTGTCACAACTGTAAATACAGGGACTGGAGGAAATACTGAGCTGTCACAACTGTAAACACAGGTCCTGGGGGAAATACTGAGCTGTCACAACTGTAAACACTGGGCCTGGATGAAATACTGAACTGTCACAACTGTAAACACAGGGACTGGAGGAAATACTGAACTGTCACAACTGTAAACACAGGTCCTGGGGGAAATACTGAACTGTCACAACTGTAAACACAGGTCCTGGGGGAAATACTGAACTGTCACAAATGTAAACACAGGGACTGGAGGAAATACTGAACTGTCACAACTTTAAACACAGGTCCTGGGGGAAATACTGAGCTGTCACAACTGTAAACACTGGGCCTGGGGGAAATACTGAACTGTCACAACTGTAAACACTGGGCCTGGAGGAAATACTGAACTGTCACAAATGTAAACACAGGGACTGGAGGAAATACTGAACTGTCACAACTGTAAACACTGGGCCTGGAGGAAATACTGAACTGTCACAAATGTAAACACAGGGACTGGAGGAAATACTGAACTGTCACAACAGTAAACACAGGTCCTGGGGGAAGTACTGAACTGTCACAACTGTAAACACAGGTCCTGGAGGAAATACTGAACTGTCACAAATGTAAACACAGGGACTGGAGGAAATACTGAACTGTCACAACTGTAAACACAGGTCCTGGGGGAAATACTGAACTGTCACAACTGTAAACACTGGGCCTGGAGGAAATACTGAACTGTCACAAATGTAAACACAGGTCCTGGGGGAAATACTGAACTGTCACAACTGTAAACACAGGGACTGGGGGAAATACTGAGCTGTCACAACTTTAAACACTGGGCCTGGATGAAATACTGAACTGTCACAACTGTAAACACAGGGACTGGGGGAAATACTGAGCTGTCACAACTGTAAACACAGGGACAGGAGGAAATACTGAACTGTCACAACTGTAAACACAGGGACTGGGGGTAATACTGAGCTGTCACAACTGTAAACACAGGTCCTGGGGGAAATACTGAACTGTCACAACTGTAAACACAGGTCCTGGGGGAAATACTGAACTGTCACAAATTTAAATACAGGTCCTGGAGGAAATACTGAGCTGTCACAACTGTAAACACAGGTCCTGGGGGAAATACTGAACTGTCACAACTGTAAACACAGGTCCTGGGGAAAATACTGAACAGTCACAAATGTAAACACAGGGACTGGAGGAAATACTGAACTGTCACAAATTTAAATACAGGTCCTGGAGGAAATACTGAACTGTCACAACTGTAAACACAGGGCCTGGATGAAATGCTGAACTGTCACAACTGTAAACACAGGGCCTGGGGGAAATACTGAGCTGTCACAACTTTAAACACAGATCCTGGGGGAAATACTGAACTGTCACAACTGTAAACACAGGGCCTGGATGAAATGCTGAACTGTCACAACTGTAAACACAGGTCCTGGGGGAAATACTGAACTGTCACAACTTTAAACACAGGGCCTGTGGGAAATACTGAACTGTCAAAACTTTAAAAACAGGTCCTGTGGGAAATACTGAACTGTCACAACTGTAAACACAGGGCCTGGATGAAATGCTGAACTGTCACAACTGTAAACAAAGGTCCTGGGGGAAATACTGAGCTGTCACAACTTTAAACACAGGGCCTGTGGGAAATACTGAACTGTCACAACTGTAAACACAGATCCTGCGGGAAATACTGAACTGTCACAACTTTAAACACAGTGCCTGGGGGAAATACTGAACTGTCACAACTTTAAACACAGGGCCTGGGGGAAATACTGAGCTGTCACAACTTTAAACACAGATCCTGGGGGAAATACTGAACTGTCACAACTGTAAACACAGATCCTGGAGGAAATACTGAACTGTCACAACTGTAAACACAGATCCTGGGGGAAATACTGAGCTGACACAACTGTAAACACAGATCCTGGGGGAAATACTGAACTGTCACAACTTTAAACACAGGTCCTGGGGGAAATACTGAACTGTCACAACTTTAAACACAGGTCCTGTGGGAAATACTGAACTGTCACAACTTTAAAAACAGGTCCTGGGGGAAATACTGAACTGTCACAACTTTAAACACAGGTCCTGGGGGAAATACTGAACTGTCACAACTTTAAACACAGGTCCTGCGGGAAATACTGAACTGTCACAACTTTAAACACAGGGCCTGTGGGAAATACTGAGCTGTCACAACTTTAAACACTGGGACTGCGGGAAATACTGAGCTGTCACAAATGTAAACACAGGTCCTGCGGGAAATACTGAACTGTCACAACTTTAAACACAGGGCCTGGGGGAAATACTGTGCTGTCACAACTTTAAATACAGGGCCTGGGGGAAATACTGTGCTGTCACAACTTTAAACACAGATCCTGGGGGAAATACTGAGCTGTCACAAATTTAAACACAGGTCCTGGAGGAAATACTGAGCTGTCACAACTTTAAAGACAGGGACTGGGGGAAATACTGAACTGTCACAACTGTAAACACTGGGCCTGGAGGAAATACTGAGCTGTCAAAATTGTAAACACAGGGACTGGGGGAAATACTGAGCTGTCACAACTTTAAACACTGGGCCTGGATGAAATACTGAACTGTCAAAAATGTAAACACAGGTCCTGGGGGAAATACTGAACTGTCACAACTGTAAACACAGGGACTGGGGGAAATACTGAGCTGTCACAACTTTAAACACTGGGCCTGGATGAAATACTGAACTGTCACAACTGTAAACACAGGGCCTGGGGGAAATACTGAGCTGTCACAACTTTAAACACAGATCCTGGGGGAAATACTGAACTGTCACAACTGTAAACACAGGGCCTGGATGAAATGCTGAACTGTCACAACTGTAAACACAGGTCCTGGGGGAAATACTGAACTGTCACAACTTTAAACACAGGGCCTGTGGGAAATACTGAACTGTCACAACTTTAAAAACAGGTCCTGTGGGAAATACTGAACTGTCACAACTGTAAACATAGGGCCTGGGGGAAATACTGAGCTGTCACAACTTTAAACACAGGGCCTGTGGGAAATACTGAACTGTCACAACTGTAAACACAGATCCTGCGGGAAATACTGAACTGTCACAACTTTAAACACAGTGCCTGGGGGAAATACTGAACTGTCACAACTTTAAACACAGGGCCTGGGGGAAATACTGAGCTGTCACAACTTTAAACACAGATCCTGGGGGAAATACTGAACTGTCACAACTGTAAACACAGATCCTGGAGGAAATACTGAACTGTCACAACTGTAAACACAGATCCTGGGGGAAATACTGAGCTGACACAACTGTAAACACAGATCCTGGGGGAAATACTGAACTGTCACAACTTTAAACACAGGTCCTGGGGGAAATACTGAACTGTCACAACTTTAAACACAGGTCCTGTGGGAAATACTGAACTGTCAAAACTTTAAAAACAGGTCCTGGGGGAAATACTGAACTGTCACAACTTTAAACACAGGTCCTGGGGGAAATACTGAACTGTCACAACTTTAAACACAGGTCCTGCGGGAAATACTGAACTGTCACAACTTTAAACACAGGGCCTGTGGGAAATACTGAGCTGTCACAACTTTAAACACTGGGACTGCGGGAAATACTGAGCTGTCACAAATGTAAACACAGGTCCTGCGGGAAATACTGAACTGTCACAACTTTAAACACAGGGCCTGGGGGAAATACTGTGCTGTCACAACTTTAAATACAGGGCCTGGGGGAAATACTGTGCTGTCACAACTTTAAACACAGATCCTGGGGGAAATATTGAGCTGTCACAAATTTAAACACAGGTCCTGGGGAAATACTGAGCTGTCACAACTTTAAAGACAGGGACTGGGGGAAATACTGAACTGTCACAACTGTAAACACTGGGCCTGGAGGAAATACTGAGCTGTCAAAATTGTAAACACAGGGACTGGGGGAAATACTGAGCTGTCACAACTTTAAACACTGGGCCTGGATGAAATACTGAACTGTCACAATTGTAAACACAGGGACTGGGGGAAATACTGAGCTGTCACAACTTTAAACACTGGGCCTGGATGAAATACTGAACTGTCACAAATGTAAACACAGGTCCTGGGGGAAATACTGAACTGTCACAACTGTAAACACAGGGACTGGGGGAAATACTGAGCTGTCACAACTTTAAACACTGGGCCTGGATGAAATACTGAACTGTCACAATTGTAAACACTGGGACTGGGTGAAATACTGAGCTGTCACAACTGTAAACACAGGTCCTGGGGGAAATACTGAACTGTCACAACTTTAAAAACAGGTCCTGGAGGAAATACTCAACTGTCACAACTGCAAACACAGGGACTGGAGGAAATACTGAACTGTCACAAATGTAAACGCAGGTCCTGGGGGAAATACTGAACTGTCACAAATGTAAACACAGGGACTGGAGGAAATACTGAACTGTCACAAATGTAATCACAGGGACTGGAGGATATACTGAGCTGTCACAACTGTAAACACAGGGCCTGGGGGAAATACTGAACTGTCACAAAAGTAAACACAGGGACTGGAGGAAATACTGAACTGTCACAACTGTAAACACAGGGACTGGGGGAAATACTGAGCTGTCACAACTGTAAACACAGGGACTGGGGGAAATACTGAGCTGTCACAACTGTAAACACAGGGACTGGAGGAAATACTGAACTGTCACAACTGTAAACACAGGGACTGGGGAAATACTGAGCTGTCGCAACGGTAAACACAGGGACGGGGGAAATACTGAGCTGTCACAACTGTAAACACAGGGACTGGGGGAAATACTGAACTGTCACAAATGTAAACACAGGGACTGGAGGAAATACTGAACTGTCACAAATGTAAACACAGGGACTGGAGGAAATACTGAACAGTCACAAATGTAAACACAGGGACTGGAGGAAATACTGAGCTGTCACAACTGTAAACACAGGGACTGGGGGAAATACTGAGCTGTGACAACTGTAAACACAGGGACTGGAGGAAATACTGAACTGTCACAACTGTAAATACAGGGACTGGAGGAAATACTGAGCTGTCACAACTGTAAATACAGGGACTGGAGGAAATACTGAGCTGTCACAACTGTAAACACAGGGACTGGGGGAAATACTGAACTGTCCCAAATGTAAACACAGGGACTGGAGGAAATACTGAACTGTCACAACTGTAAACACTGGGCCTGGATGAAATACTGAACTGTCACAACTGTAAATACAGGGACTGGAGGAAATACTGAGCTGTCACAACTGTAAACACAGGTCCTGGGGGAAATACTGAGCTGTCACAACTGTAAACACTGGGCCTGGATGAAATACTGAACTGTCACAACTGTAAACACAGGGACTGGAGGAAATACTGAGCTGTCACAACTGTAAACACAGGTCCTGGGGGAAATACTGAGCTGTCACAACTGTAAACACTGGGCCTGGATGAAATACTGAACTGTCACAACTGTAAACACAGGGACTGGAGGAAATACTGAACTGTCACAACTGTAAACACAGGTCCTGGGGGAAATACTGAACTGTCACAACTGTAAACACAGGTCCTGGGGGAAATACTGAACTGTCACAAATGTAAACACAGGGACTGGAGGAAATACTGAACTGTCACAACTTTAAACACAGGTCCTGGGGGAAATACTGAGCTGTCACAACTGTAAACTCTGGGCCTGGGGGAAATACTGAACTGTCACAACTGTAAACACTGGGCCTGGAGGAAATACTGAACTGTCACAAATGTAAACACAGGGACTGGAGGAAATACTGAACTGTCACAACTGTAAACACTGGGCCTGGAGGAAATACTGAACTGTCACAAATGTAAACACAGGGACTGGAGGAAATACTGAACTGTCACAACTGTAAACACAGGTCCTGGGGGAAATACTGAACTGTCACAACTGTAAACACAGGTCCTGGGGGAAATACTGAACTGTCACAAATGTAAACACAGGGACTGGAGGAAATACTGAACTGTCACAACTGTAAACACAGGTCCTGGGGGAAATACTGAACTGTCACAACTGTAAACACTGGGCCTGGAGGAAATACTGAACTGTCACAAATGTAAACACAGGTCCTGGGGGAAATACTGAACTGTCACAACTTTAAACACAGGTCCTGGGGGAAATACTGAGCTGTCACAACTTTAAACAGAGGTCCTGGGGGAAATACTGAGCTGTAACAACTGTAAACACTGGGCCTGGAGGAAATACTGAACTGTCACAAATGTAAACACAGGGACTGGAGGAAATACTGAACTGTCACAACTGGAAACACTGGGCCTGGAGGAAATACTGAACTGTCACAAATGTAAACACAGGGACTGGAGGAAATACTGAACTGTCACAACTGTAAACACAGGTCCTGGGGGAAATACTGAACTGTCACAACTGTAAATACAGGTCCTGGGGGAAATACTGAACAGTCACAACTGTAAACACAGGGACTGGAGGAAATACTGAACTGCCACAACTTTAAACACAGGGCCTGGAGGAAATACTGAGCTGTCACAACTGTAAACACAGGGACTGGAGGAAATACTGAACTGTCACAACTGTAAACACAGGGACTGGAGGAAATACTGAACTGCCACAACTTTAAACACTGGGCCTGGATGAAATACTGAACTGTCACAAATGTAAACACAGGGCCTGGGGGAAATACTGAACTGTCACAACTGTAAACACAGGGATTGGAGGAAATACTGAACTGCCACAACTTTAAACACTGGGCCTGGATGAAATACTGAACTGTCACAAATGTAAACACAGGGACTGGAGGAAATACTGAACTGTCACAACTGTAAACACAGGTCCTGGGGGAAATACTGAACTGTCACAAATGTAAACACAGGGACTGGAGGAAATACTGAGCTGTCACAACTGTAAACACAGGTCCTGGGGGAAATACTGAACTGTCACAAATGTAAACACAGGGACTGGAGGAAATACTGAACTGTCACAACTGTAAACACAGGGCCTGGAGGAAATACTGAACTGTCACAAATGTAAACACAGGGACTGGAGGAAATACTGAACTGTCACAACTGTAAACACAGGGACTGGAGGAAATACTGAACTGCCACAACTTTAAACACTGGGCCTGGATGAAATACTGAACTGTCACAAATGTAAACACAGGGCCTGGGGGAAATACTGAACAGCCACAACTTTAAACACAAGGCCTGGAGGAAATACTGAACTGTCACAAATGTAAACACAGGGACTGGAGGAAATACTGAACTGTCACAACTGTAAACAGAGGGACTGGAGGAAATACTGAACTGTCACAAATGTAAACACAGGGACTGGAGGAAATACTGAACTGTCACAACTGTAAACACAGGGCCTGGAGGAAATACTGAACTGTCACAAATGTAAACACAGGGACTGGAGGAAATACTGAACTGTCACAACTGTAAACACAGGGCCTGGAGGAAATACTGAACTGTCACAAATGTAAACACAGGGCCTGGAGGAAATACTGAACTGTCACAAATGTAAACACAGGGACTGGAGGAAATACTGAACTGTCACAACTGTAAACACAGGGCCTGGAGGAAATACTGAACTGTCACAAATTTAAACACAGGGACTGGAGGAAATACTGAACTGTCACAACTGTAAACACAGGGACTGGAGGAAATACTGAACTGCCACAACTTTAAACACTGGGCCTGGATGAAATACTGAACTGTCACAACTGTAAACACAGGGATTGGAGGAAATACTGAACAGCCACAACTTTAAACACTGGGCCTGGATGAAATACTGAACTGTCACAAATGTAAACACAGGGACTGGAGGAAATACTGAACTGTCACAAATGTAAACACAGGTCCTGGGGGAAATACTGAACTGTCACAAATGTAAACACAGGGACTGGAGGAAATACTGAACTGTCACAACTGTAAAAACAGGGCCTGGAGGAAATACTGAACTGTCACAAATGTAAACACAGGGACTGGAGGAAATACTGAACTGTCACAACTGTAAACACAGGTCCTGGGGGAAATACTGAACTGTCACAAATGTAAACACAGGGACTGGAGGAAATACTGAACTGTCACAACTGTAAACACAGGGCCTGGAGGAAATACTGAACTGTCACAAATGTAAACACAGGGACTGGAGGAAATACTGAACTGTCACAACTGTAAACACAGGTCCTGGGGGAAATACTGAACTGTCACAACTGTAAACACAGGTCCTGGGGGAAATACTGAGCGGTCACAACTGTAAACACAGGGACTGGAGGAAATACTGAACTGCCACAACTTTAAACACAGGGCCTGGAGGAACTACTGAGCTGTCACAACTGTAAAAACAGGGACTGGAGGAAATACTGAACTGTCACAACTGTAAACACAGGGACTGGAGGAAATACTGAACTGTCACAACTGTAAACACAGGGACTGGAGGAAATACTGAACTGCCACAACTTTAAACACTGGGCCTGGATGAAATACTGAACTGTCACAAATGTAAACACAGGGCCTGGGGGAAATACTGAACTGTCACAACTGTAAACACAGGGCCTGGATGAAATACTGAGCTGTCACAACTGTAAACACAGGTCCTGGGGGAAATACTGAACTGTCACAACTGTAAACACTGGGCCTGGGGGAAATACTGAACTGTCACAACCGTAAACACAGGTCCTGGGGGAAATACTGAACTGTCACAAATGTAAACACAGGGACTGGAGGAAATACTGAACTGACACAACTTTAAACACAGGTCCTGGGGGAAATACTGAGCTGTCACAACTGTAAACACTGGGCCTGGAGGAAATACTGAACTGTCACAAATGAAACCACAGGGACTGGAGGAAATACTGAACTGTCACAACTGTAAACACTGGGCCTGGAGGAAATACTGAACTGTCACAAATGTATACACAGGGACTGGAGGAAATACTGAACTGTCACAACTGTAAACACAGGTCCTGGGGGAAATACTGAACTGTCACAACTGTAAACACAGGTCCTGGGGGAAATACTGAACTGTCACAAATGTAAACACAGGGACTGGAGGAAATACTGAACTGTCACAACTGTAAACACAGGTCCTGGGGGAAATACTGAACTGTCACAACTGTAAACACTGGGCCTGGAGGAAATACTGAACTGTCACAAATGTAAACACAGGTCCTGGGGGAAATACTGAACTGTCACAACTTTAAACACAGGTCCTGGGGGAAATACTGAGCTGTCACAACTTTAAACAGAGGTCCTGGGGGAAATACTGAGCTTTCACAACTGTAAACACTGGGCCTGGAGGAAATACTGAACTGTCACAAATGTAAACACAGGGACTGGAGGAAATACTGAACTGTCACAAATGTAAACACAGGGACTGGAGGAAATACTGAACTGTCACAACTGTAAACACAGGTCCTGGGGGAAATACTGAACTGTCACAACTGTAAACACAGGTCCTGGGGGAAATACTGCACAGTCACAACTGTAAACACAGGGACTGGGGGAAATACTGAGCTGTCACAACTGTAAACACAGGGACTGGAGGAAATACTGAACTGCCACAACTTTAAACACAGGGCCTGGAGGAAATACTGAGCTGTCACAACTGTAAACACAGGGACAGGAGGAAATACTGAACTGTCACAACTGTAAACACAGGGACTGGAGGAAATACTGAACTGCCACAACTTTAAACACTGGGCCTGGATGAAATACTGAACTGTCACAAATGTAAACACAGGTCCTGGGGGAAATACTGAACTGTCACAACTGTAAACACAGGGATTGGAGGAAATACTGAACTGCCACAACTTTAAACACTGGGCCTGGATGAAATACTGAACTGTCACAAATGTAAACACAGGGACTGGAGGAAATACTGAACTGTCACAACTGTAAAGACAGGTCCTGGGGGAAATACTGAACTGTCACAAATGTAAACACAGGGACTGGAGGAAATACTGAACTGTCACAACTGTAAACACAGGGCCTGGAGGAAATACTGAACTGTCACAAATGTAAACACAGGGACTGGAGGAAATACTGAACTGTCACAACTGTAAACACAGGTCCTGGGGGAAATACTGAACTGTCACAACTGTAAACACAGGTCCTGGGGGAAATACTGAGCTGTCACAACTGTAAACACAGGGACTGTAGGAAATACTGAACTGCCACAACTTTAAACACAGGGCCTGGAGGAACTACTGAGCTGTCACAACTGTAAAAACAGGGACTGGAGGAAATACTGAACTGTCACAACTGTAAACACAGGGACTGGAGGAAATACTGAACTGTCACAACTGTAAACACAGGGACTGGAGGAAATACTGAACTGCCACAACTTTAAACACTGGGCCTGGATGAAATACTGAACTGTCACAAATGTAAACACAGGGCCTGGGGGAAATACTGAACTGTCACAACTGTAAACACAGGGCCTGGATGAAATACTGAGCTGTCACAACTGTAAACACAGGTCCTGGGGGAAATACTGAACTGTCACAACTGTAAACACTGGGCCTGGGGGAAATACTGAACTGTCACAACCGTAAACACAGGTCCTGGGGGAAATACTGAACTGTCACAAATGTAAACACAGGGACTGGAGGAAATACTGAACTGACACAACTTTAAACACAGGTCCTGGGGGAAATACTGAGCTGTCACAACTGTAAACACTGGGCCTGGAGGAAATACTGAACTGTCACAAATGAAACCACAGGGACTGGAGGAAATACTGAACTGTCACAACTGTAAACACTGGGCCTGGAAGAAATACTGAAATGTCACAAATGTATACACAGGGACTGGAGGAAATACTGAACTGTCACAACTGTAAACACAGGTCCTGGGGGAAATACTGAACTGTCACAACTGTAAACACAGGTCCTGGGGGAAATACTGAACTGTCACAAATGTAAACACAGGGACTGGAGGAAATACTGAACTGTCACAACTGTAAACACAGGTCCTGGGGGAAATACTGAACTGTCACAACTGTAAACACTGGGCCTGGAGGAAATACTGAACTGTCACAAATGTAAACACAGGTCCTGGGGGAAATACTGAACTGTCACAACTTTAAACACAGGTCCTGGGGGAAATACTGAGCTGTCACAACTTTAAACAGAGGTCCTGGGGGAAATACTGAGCTGTCACAACTGTAAACACTGGGCCTGGAGGAAATACTGAACTGTCACAAATGTAAACACAGGGACTGGAGGAAATACTGAACTGTCACAAATGTAAACACAGGGACTGGAGGAAATACTGAACTGTCACAACTGTAAACACAGGTCCTGGGGGAAATACTGAACTGTCACAACTGTAAACACAGGTCCTGGGGGAAATACTGTACAGTCACAACTGTAAACACAGGGACTGGGGGAAATACTGAGCTGTCACAACTGTAAACACAGGGACTGGAGGAAATACTGAACTGCCACAACTTTAAACACAGGGCCTGGAGGAAATACTGAGCTGTCACAACTGTAAACACAGGGACAGGAGGAAATACTGAACTGTCACAACTGTAAACACAGGGACTGGAGGAAATACTGAACTGCCACAACTTTAAACACTGGGCCTGGATGAAATACTGAACTGTCACAAATGTAAACACAGGTCCTGGGGGAAATACTGAACTGTCACAACTGTAAACACAGGGATTGGAGGAAATACTGAACTGCCACAACTTTAAACACTGGGCCTGGATGAAATACTGAACTGTCACAAATGTAAACACAGGGACTGGAGGAAATACTGAACTGTCACAACTGTAAAGACAGGTCCTGGGGGAAATACTGAACTGTCACAAATGTAAACACAGGGACTGGAGGAAATACTGAACTGTCACAACTGTAAACACAGGGCCTGGAGGAAATACTGAACTGTCACAAATGTAAACACAGGGACTGGAGGAAATACTGAACTGTCACAACTGTAAACACAGGTCCTGGGGGAAATACTGAACTGTCACAACTGTAAACACAGGTCCTTGGGGAAATACTGAGCTGTCACAACTGTAAACACAGGGACTGGAGGAAATACTGAACTGCCACAACTTTAAACACAGGGCCTGGAGGAAATACTGAGCTGTCACAACTGTAAACACAGGGACTGGAGGAAATACTGAACTGTCACAACTGTAAACACAGGGACTGGAGGAAATACTGAACTGTCACAACTGTAAACACAGGGACTGGAGGAAATACTGAACTGCCACAACTTTAAACACTGGGCCTGGATGAAATACTGAACTGTCACAAATGTAAACACAGGGCCTGGGGGAAATACTGAACTGTCACAACTGTAAACACTGGGCCTGGAGGAAATACTGAACTGTCACAAATGTAAACACAGGGCCTGGGGGAAATACTGAACTGTCACAAATGTAAACACAGGGACTGGAGGAAATACTGAACTGTCACAACTGTAAACACTGGGCCTGGAGGAAATACTGAACTGTCACAAATGTAAACACAGGGACAGGAGGAAATACTGAACTGTCACAAATTTAAACACAGGGACTGGAGGAAATACTGAACTGTCACAACTGTAAACACAGGTCCTGGGGGAAATACTGAACTGTCACAACTGTAAACACAGGTCCTGGGGGAAATACTGAACAGTCACAACTGTAAACACAGGGACTGGAGGAAATACTGAACTGTCACAACTGTAAGCACAGGTCCTGGGGGAAATACTGAACTGTCACAACTGTAAACACAGGTCCTGGGGGAAATACTGAACAGTCACAACTGTAAACACAGGGACTGGGGGAAATACTGAGCTGTCACAACTGTAAACACAGGGACTGGAGGAAATACTGAACTGCCACAACTTTAAACACAGGGCCTGGAGGAAATACTGAGCTGTCACAACTGTAAACACAGGGACAGGAGGAAATACTGAACTGTCACAACTGTAAACACAGGGACTGGAGGAAATACTGAACTGCCACAACTTTAAACACTGGGCCTGGATGAAATACTGAACTGTCACAAATGTAAACACAGGGACTGGAGGAAATACTGAACTGTCACAACTGTAAAGACAGGTCCTGGGGGAAATACTGAACTGTCACAAATGTAAACACAGGGACTGGAGGAAATACTGAACTGTCACAACTGTAAACACAGGGCCTGGAGGAAATACTGAACTGTCACAAATGTAAACACAGGGACTGGAGGAAATACTGAACTGTCACAACTGTAAACACAGGTCCTGGGGGAAATACTGAACTGTCACAACTGTAAACACAGGGACTGGAGGAAATACTGAGCTGTCACAACTGTAAACACAGGGACTGGAGGAAATACTGAACTGCCACAACTTTAAACACAGGGCCTGGAGGAAATACTGAGCTGTCACAACTGTAAACACAGGGACTGGAGGAAATACTGAACTGTCACAACTGTAAACACAGGGACTGGAGGAAATACTGAACTGTCACAACTGTAAACACAGGGACTGGAGGAAATACTGAACTGCCACAATTTTAAACACTGGGCCTGGATGAAATACTGAACTGTCACAAATGTAAACACAGGGCCTGGGGGAAATACTGAACTGTCACAACTGTAAACACTGGGCCTGGAGGAAATACTGAACTGTCACAAATGTAAACACAGGGCCTGGGGGAAATACTGAACTGTCACAACTGTAAACACAGGGACTGGAGCAAATACTGAACTGTCACAACTGTAAACACAGGTCCTGGGGGAAATACTGAACTGTCACAACTGTAAACACAGGTCCTGGGGGAAATACTGAACAGTCACAACTGTAAACACAGGGACTGGGGGAAATACTGAGCTGTCACAACTGTAAACACAGGGACTGGAGGAAATACTGAACTGCCACAACTTTAAACACTGGGGCTGGATGAAATACTGAACTGTCACAAATGTAAACACAGGTCCTGGGGGAAATACTGAACTGTCACAACTGTAAACACAGGTCCTGGGGGAAATACTGAACAGTCACAACTGAAAACACAGGGCCTGGGGGAAATACTGAACTGTCACAACTTTAAACACAGGTCCTGGAGGAAATACTGAGATGTCACAACTTTAAAGACAGGTCCTGGGGGAAATACTGAACTGTCACCACTGTAAACACAGATCCTGGGTGAAATACTGAACTATCACAACGGTAAACACAGGGCCTGGGGGAAATACTGAGCTGTCACAACTTTAAAGACAGGTCCTGGGTAAAATACTGATCTGTCACAACTGTAAACACAGATCCTGGGGGATATACTGAACAGTCACAACTGAAAACACAGGGCCTGGGGGAAATACTGAACTGTCACAACTTTAAACACAGGTCCTGGAGGAAATACTGAGCTGTCACAACTTTAAAGACAGGTCCTGGGGGAAATACTGAACTATCACAACGGTAAACACAGGGCCTGGGGGAAATACTGAGCTGTCACAACTTTAAAGACAGGTCCTGGGTAAAATACTGAACAGTCACAACTGAAAACACAAGGCCTGGGGGAAATACTGAACTGTCACAACTTTAAACACAGGTCCTGGAGGAAATACTGAGCTGTCACAACTTTAAAGACAGGTCCTGGGGGAAATACTGAACTGTCACAACTGTAAACACAGATCCTGGGGGAAATACTGAACTGTCACAACTTTAAACACAGGGCCTGGGGGAAATACTGAACTATCACAACGGTAAACACAGGGCCTGGGGAAAATACTGAGCTGTCACAACTTTAAAGACAGGTCCTGGGTAAAATACTGATCTGTCACAACTGTAAACACAGATCCTGGGGGATATACTGAACTGTCACAACTTTAAACACAGGTCCTGGGGGAAATACTGAACTGTCGCAACTTTAAACACAGATCCTGGAGGAAATACTGAGCTGTCACAACTTTAGCACAGGTCCTGGAGGAAATACTGAGATGTCACAACTGTAAATACAGGGCAGGAGGAAATACTGAGCTGTCACAACTTTAAACACAGGTCCTGGAGGAAATACTGAACTGTCACAAATTTAAACACAAGGCCTGGAGGAAATACTGAACTGTCACAACTTTAAACACAGGTCCTGGGGGAAATACTGAACTGTCGCAACTTTAAACACAGATCCTGGAGGAAATACTGAGCTGTCACAACTTTAGCACAGGTCCTGGAGGAAATACTGAGATGTCACAACTGTAAATACAGGGCAGGAGGAAATACTGAGCTGTCACAACTTTAAACACAGGTCCTGGAGGAAATACTGAGCTGTCACAAATTTAAACACAGGTCCTGGAGGAAATACTGAGCTGTCACAAATTTAAACACAGGTCCTGGAGGAAATACTGAGCTGTCACACCTGTAAATACAGGGCAGGAGGAAATACTGAACTGTCACAACTTTAAACACAGGTCCTGGAGGAAATACTGAGCTGTCACAACTTTAAATACAGGTCCTGGAGGAAATACTGAGCTGTCACAAATTTAAACACAGGTCCTTCAGGAAATACTGAGCTGTCACAAATTTAAACACAGGTCCTGGAGGAAATACTGAGCTGTCACAAATTTAAACACAGGTCCCGGAGGAAATACTGAGCTGTCACAAATTTAAACACAGGTCCTGGAGGAAATACTGAGCTGTCACAAATTTAAACACAGGTCCTGGAGGAAATACTGAGCTGTCACACCTGTAAACACAGGTCCTGGGGAAAATACTGAACTGTCACAACTTTAAAGACTGGTCCTGGGGAAAATACTGAGCTGTCACAACTTTAAAGACAGGTCCTGGGGAAAATACTGAACTGTCAGAACTTTAAACACAGGTACTGGGGATAATACTGAACTGTCACAACTTTAACCACAGGTCCTGGGGAAAATTCGGAGCTGTCACAATTTTAAAGACAGGGCCTGGAGGAAATACTGAGCTGTCACAACTTTAAAGACAGGGCCTGGGGGAAATACTGAGCTGTCGTAGTTTTAAACACAGGACCTGGGGTAAATACTGAACTGTCACAACTTTAAATACAGGTCCTGGGGGAAATGCTGAGCTGTCACAACTTTGAACACAGGTCCTGGGGGAAGTACTGAGCTGTCACAACTTTAAACACAGGTCCTGGGGGAAATACGGAGCTGTCACAACTGTAAACACTGGGCCTGGGTGAAATACTGAACTGTCACAACTGTAAACACAGGTACTGGGGGAAATACTGAACTGTCACAACTTTAAACACAGGTCCTGGGGGAAATACTGAGCTGTCACAACTGTAAACACTGGGCCTGGTGGAAATACTGAGCTGTCACAACTTTAAACACAGGTCCTGGGGGAAATACGGAGCTGTCACAACTGTAAACACTGGGCCTGGGTGAAATACTGAACTGTCACAACTGTAAACACAGGTACTGGGGGAAATACTGAACTGTCACAACTTTAAACACAAGGCCTGGGGGAAATACTGAACTGTCACAACTTTAAACACAGGTCCTGGTGGAAATACTGAGCTGTCACAACTTTAAACACAGGTCCTGGAGGAAATAATGAACTGTCACAACTTTAAACACAGGTCCTGGAGGAAATAATGAACTTTCACAACTTTAAACACAGGTCCTGGGGGAAATACTGAACTGTCACAACTGCAAATACAGGTCCTGGGGGAAATACTGAACTGTCACAACTTTAAACACAGGTCCTGGGGGAAATACTGAACTGTCACAACTTTAAACACAGGTCCTGGAGGAAATAATGAACTGTCACAACTTTAAACACAGGTCCTGGGGTAAATAATGAGCTGTCACAACTTTAACCACAGGTCCTGGGGGAAATACTGAACTGTCACAACTGCAAACACAGGTCCTGGGGGAAATACTGAACTGTCACAACTTTAAACACAGGTCCTGGGGGAAATACTGAACTGTCACAACTTTAAACATAGGTCCTGGAGGAAATACTGAGCTGTCACAACTTTAAACAGAGGTCCTGGGGGAAATACTGAACTGTCACAACTTTAAACACAGGTCCTGGAGGAAATACTGAGCTGTCACAACTTTAAAGACAGGTCCTGTGGAAAATACTGAACTGTCACAACTTTAAACACAGGTCCTGGAGGAAATACTGAGCTGTCACCCCTGTAAACACAGGTCCTGGGGGAAATACTGAACTGTCACAACTTTAAACACAGGGCCTGGGGGACATACTGAACTATCACAACTTTAAACACAGATCCTGGGGAAAATACTGAGCTGTCACAACTTTAAAGACAGGTCCTGGGGAAAATACTGAGTTGTCACAACTTTAAAGACAGGTCCTGGGGAAAATACTGAACTGTCACAACTTTAAACACAGATCCTGGGGAAAATACTGAGCTGTCACAACTTTAAAGACAGGTCCTAGGGAAAATGCTGAGCTGTCACAACTTTAAAGACAGGTCCTGGGTAAAATACTGAACTGTCACAACTTTAAACACAGGTCCTGGGGGAAATACTGAACTGTCGCAACTTTAAACACAGATCCTGGAGGAAATACTGAGCTGTCACAACTTTAGCACAGGTCCTGGAGGAAATACTGAACTGTCACAACTTTAAACACAGATCCTGGGGAAAATACTGAGCTGTCACAACTTTAAAGACAGGTCCTAGGGAAAATACTGAGCTGTCACAAATTTAAACACAGGTCCTGGAGGAAATACTGAGCTGTCGCAAATTTAAACACAGGTCCTGGAGGAAATACTGAGCTGTCACACCTGTAAACACAGGTCCTGGAGGAAATACTGAGCTGTCACAACTTTAAACACAGATCCTGGGGAAAATACTGAGCTGTCACAACTTTAAAGACTGGTCCTGGGGAAAATACTAAGCTGTCACAACTTTAAAGACAGGTCCTGGGGAAAATACTGAACTGTCACAACTTTAAACACAGGTACTGGGGATAGTACTGAACTGTCACAACTTGAAACACAGGTCCTGGAGGAAATACTGAGCTGTCACAACTTTAACCACAGGTCCTGGGGAAAATTCGGAGCTGTCACAACTTTAAAGACAGGGCCTGGGGGAAATACTGAGCTGTCGTAGTTTTAAACACAGGACCTGGGGGTAATACTGAACTGTCACAACTTTAAATACAGGTCCTGGGGGAAATACTGAACTGTCACAACTTTAAATACAGGTCCTGGGGGAAGTACTGAACTGTCACAACTTTAAACACAGGTCCTGGGGGAAGTACTGAGCTGTCACAACTTTAAACACAGGTCCTGGGGGAAATACTGAGCTGTCACAACTGTAAACACTGGGCCTGGGGGAAATACTGAACTGTCACAACTGTAAACACAGGTCCTGGGGGAAATACTGAACTGTCACAACTTTAAACACAGGTCCTGGGGGAAATACTGAACTGTCACAACTGTAAACACAGGTCCTGGGGGAAATACTGAACTGTCACAACTTTAAACACAGGTCCTGGAGGAAATACTGAGCTGTCACAACTGTAAACACAGGTCCTGGAGGAAATACTGAGCTGTCACAACTTTAAAGACAGGTCCTGGGGGAAATACTGAACTGTCACAACTGTAAACACAGATCCTGGGGGAAATACTGAACTGTCAGAACTTTAAAGACAGGTCCTGCGGAAAATACTGAGCTGTCACAACTTTAAAGACAGGTCCTGGGGAAGATACTGAGCTGTCACAACTTTAAAGACAGGTCCTGGGGAAAATACTGAACTGTCACAACTTTAAACACAGATCCTGGGGAAAATATTGAGCTGTCACAACTTTAAAGACAGGTCCTGGGGAAAATACTGAGCTGTCACAACTTTAAAGACAGGTCCTGGGTAAAATACTGATCTGTCACAACTGTAAACAGAGATCCTGGGGGATATACTGAACTGTCACAACTTTAAACACAGGTCCTGGGGGAAATACTGAACTGTCGCAACTTTAAACACAGATCCTGGAGGAAATACTGAGCTGTCACAACTTTAGCACAGGTCCTGGAGGAAATACTGAGATGTCACAACTGTAAATACAGGGCAGGAGGAAATACTGAGCTGTCACAACTTTAAACACAGAACCTGGAGGAAATACTGAGCTGTCACAAATTTAAACACAGGTCCTGGAGGAAATACTGAGCTGTCACAAATTTAAACACAGGTCCTGGAGGAAATACTGAGTTGTCACACCTGTAAACACAGGTCCTGGAGGAAATACTGAGCTGTCACAACTTTAAACACAGATCCTGTGGAAAATACTGAGCTGTCACAACTTTAAAGACTGGTCCTGGGGAAAATACTGAGCTGTCACAACTTTAAAGACAGGTCCTGGGGGAAATACTGAACTGTCACAACTTTAAAGACAGGTCCTGCGGAAAATACTGAACTGTCACAACTTTAAAGACAGGTCCTGGGGAAAATACTGAGCTGTCACAACTTTAAAGACAGGTCCTGGGGAAATACTGAACTGTCACAACTTTAAACACAGATCCTGGGGAAAATACTGAGCTGTCACAACTTTAAAGACAGGTCCTGAGGAAAATACTGAGCTGTCACAACTTTAAAGACAGGTCCTGGGTAAAATACTGATCTGTCACAACTGTAAACACAGATCCTGGAGGAAATACTGAGCTGTCACAACTTTAGCACAGGTCCTGGAGGAAATACTGAGATGTCACAACTGTAAATACAGGGCAGGAGGAAATACTGAGCTGTCACAACTTTAAACACAGAACCTGGAGGAAATACTGAGCTGTCACAAATTTAAACACAGGTCCTGGAGGAAATACTGAGCTGTCACAAATTTAAACACAGGTCCTGGAGGAAATACTGAGCTGTCACACCTGTAAACACAGGTCCTGGAGGAAATACTGAGCTGTCACAACTTTAAACACAGATCCTGGGGAAAATACTGAGCTGTCACAACTTTAAAGACTGGTCCTGGGGAAAATACTGAGCTGTCACAACTTTAAAGACAGGTCCTGGGGGAAATGCTGAACTGTCACAACTTTAAAGACAGGTCCTGGGTAAAATACTGATCTGTCACAACTGTAAACACAGATCCTGGAGGAAATACTGAGCTGTCACAACATTAGCACAGGTCCTGGAGGAAATACTGAGATGTCACAACTGTAAATACAGGGCAGGAGGAAATACTGAGCTGTCACAACTTTAAACACAGAACCTGGAGGAAATACTGAGCTGTCACAAATTTAAACACAGGTCCTGGAGGAAATACTGAACTGTCACAAATTTAAACACAGGTCCTGGAGGAAATACTGAGCTGTCACACCTGTAAACACAGGTCCTGGAGGAAATACTGAGCTGTCACAACTTTAAACACAGATCCTGGGGAAAATACTGAGCTGTCACAACTTTAAAGACTGGTCCTGGGGAAAATACTGAGCTGTCACAACTTTAAAGACAGGTCCTGGGGGAAATGCTGAACTGTCACAACTTTAAACACAGGTCCTGGGGGAAATGCTGAACTGTCACAACTTTAAACACAGGGCCTGGGGGAAATACTGAACTGTCACAACTTTAAAGACAGGTCCTGCGGAAAATACTGAACTGTCACAACTTTAAAGACAGGTCCTGGGGAAAATACTGAGCTGTCACAACTTTAAAGACAGGTCCTGGGGAAATACTGAACTGTCACAACTTTAAACACAGATCCTGGGGAAAATACTGAGCTGTCACAACTTTAAACACAGGTCCTGGGGGAAATACTGAGCTGTCACAACTATAACCACAGGTCCTGGGGAAAATTCGGAGCTGTCACAATTTTAAAGACAGGGCCTGGGGGAAATACTGAGCTGTCACAACTTTAAACACAGGGCCTGGGGGAAATACTGAACTATCACAACGGTAAACACAGGGCCTGGGGGAAATACTGAACTGTCACAACTTTAAAGACAGGTCCTGCGGAAAATACTGAGCTGTCACAACTTTAAAGACAGGTCCTGGGGAAAATACTGAGCTGTCACAACTTTAAACACAGGTCCTGGGTAAAATACTGATCTGTCACAACTGCAAACACAGATCCTGGGGGATATACTGAACTGTCACAACTTTAAACACAGGTCCTGGGGGAAATACTGAACTGTCGCAACTTTAAACACAGATCCTGGAGGAAATACTGAGCTGTCACAACTTTAGCACAGGTCCTGGAGGAAATACTGAGATGTCACAACTGTAAATACAGGGCAGGAGGAAATACTGAGCTGTCACAACTTTAAACACAGGTCCTGGAGGAAATACTGAGCTGTCACAAATTTAAACACAGGTCCTGGAGGAAATACTGAGCTGTCACAAATTTAAACACAGGTCCTGGAGGAAATACTGAGCTGTCACAAATTTAAACACAGGTCCTGGAGGAAATACTGAGCTGTCACACCTGTAAACACAGCTCCTGGAGGAAATACTGAGCTGTCACAACTTTAAACACAGATCCTGGGGAAAATACTGAGCTGTCACAACTTTAAAGACTGGTCCTGGGAAAAATACTGAGCTGTCACAACTTTAAAGACAGGTCCTGGGGAAAATACTGAACTGTCACAACTTTAAACACAGGTACTGGGGATAATACTGAACTGTCACAACTTTAAACACAGGTCCTGGAGGAAATACTGAGCTGTCACAACTTTAACCACAGGTCCTGGGGAAAATTCGGAGCTTTCACAATTTTAAAGACAGGGCCTGGGGGAAATACTGAGCTGTCACAACATTAAACACAGGTCCTGGAGGAAATACTGAGCTGTCACAACTTTAAAGACAGGGCCTGGGGGAAATACTGAGCTGTCGTAGTTTTAAACACAGGACCTGGGGGAAATACTGAACTGTCACAACTTTAAACACAGGTCCTGGAGGAAATACTGAGCTGTCACAACTTTAAAGACAGGGCCTGGGGGAAATACTGAACTGTCACAACTGTAAACACAGATCCTGGGGGAAATACTGAACTGTCACAACTTTAAACACAGGGCCTGGGGGAAATACTGAACTATCACAACGGTAAACACAGGGCCTGGGGGAAATACTGAACTGTCGCAACTTTTAACACAGATCCTGGAGGAAATACTGAGCTGTCACAACTTTAGCACAGGTCCTGGAGGAAATACTGAGATGTCACAACTGTAAATACAGGGCAGGAGGAAATACTGAGCTGTCACAACTTTAAACACAGGTCCTGGAGGAAATACTGAGCTGTCACAAATTTAAACACAGGTCCTGGAGGAAATACTGAGCTGTCACAAATTTAAACACAAGTCCTGGAGGAAATACTGAGCTGTCACACCTGTAAACACAGGTCCTGGAGGAAATACTGAGCTGTCACAACTATAAACACAGATCCTGGGGAAAATACTGAGCTGTCACAACTTTAAAGACAGGTCCTGGGGAAAATACTGAACTGTCACAACTTTAAACACAGGTACTGGGGATAATACTGAACTGTCACAACTTTAAACACAGGTCCTGGAGGAAATACTGAGCTGTCACAACTTTAACCACAGGTCCTGGGGAAAATTCAGAGCTGTCACAATTTTAAAGACAGGGCCTGGGGGAAATACTGAGCTGTCACAACTTTAAACACAGGGCCTGGGGGAAATACTGAACTATCACAACGGTAAACACAGGGCCTGGGGGAAATACTGAACTGTCACAACTTTAAACACAGGTCCTGGAGGAAATACTGAGCTGTCACAACTTTAACCACAGGTCCTGGGGAAAATTCAGAGCTGTCACAATTTTAAAGACAGGGCCTGGGGGAAATACTGAGCTGTCACAACTTTAAACACAGGGCCTGGGGGAAATACTGAACTATCACAACGGTAAACACAGGGCCTGGGGGAAATACTGAACTGTCACAACTTTAAACACAGGTCCTGGAGGAAATACTGAGCTGTCACAACTTTAACCACAGGTCCTGGGGAAAATTCAGAGCTGTCACAATTTTAAAGACAGGGCCTGGGGGAAATACTGAGCTGTCACAACTTTAAACACAGGGCCTGGGGGAAATACTGAACTATCACAACGGTAAACACAGGGCCTGGGGGAAATACTGAACTGTCACAACTTTAAAGACAGGTCCTGCGGAAAATACTGAGCTGTCACAACTTTAAAGACAGGTCCTGGGTAAAATACTGAACTGTCACAACTTTAAACACAGGTCCTGGGGGAAATACTGAACTGTCGCAACTTTAAACACAGATCCTGGAGGAAATACTGAGCTGTCACAACTTTAGCACAGGTCCTGGAGGAAATACTGAGATGTCACAACTGTAAATACAGGGCAGGAGGAAATACTGAGCTGTCACAACTTTAAACACAGGTCCTGGAGGAAATACTGAGCTGTCACAACTTTAAACACAGGTCCTGGAGGAAATACTGAGCTGTCACAAATTTAAACACAGGTCCTGGAGGAAATACTGAGCTGTCACAAATTTAAACACAGGTCCTGGAGGAAATACTGAGCTGTCACAAATTTAAACACAGGTCCTGGAGGAAATACTGAGCTGTCACACCTGTAAACACAGCTCCTGGGGAAAATACTGAGCTGTCACAACTTTAAAGACTGGTCAAGGGGAAAATACTGAGCTGTCACAACTTTAAAGACAGGTCCTGCGGAAAATACTGAACTGTCACAACTTTAAACACAGGTACTGGGGATAATACTGAACTGTCACAACTTTAAACACAGGTCCTGGAGGAAATACTGAGCTGTCACAACTTTAACCACAGGTCCTGGGGAAATTTCGGAGCTGTCACAATTTTAAAGACAGGGCCTGGGGGAAATACTGAGCTGTCACAACATTAAACACAGGTCCTGGAGGAAATACTGAGCTGTCACAACTTTAAAGACAGGGCCTGGGGGAAATACTGAGCTGTCGTAGTTTTAAACACAGGACCTGGGGGAAATACTGAACTGTCACAACTTTAAATACAGGTCCTGGGGGAAATGCTGAGCTGTCACAACTTTAAACACAGGTCCTGGGGGAAGTACTGAGCTGTCACAACTTTAAACACAGGTCCTGGGGGAAATACTGAGCTGTCACAACTGTAAACACTGGGCCTGGGGGAAATACTGAGCTGTCACAACTGTAAACACAGATCCTGGGCGAAATACTGAACTGTCACAACTTTAAAGACAGGTCCTGGGGGAAATACTGAGCTGTCACAACTTTAAACACAGGTCCTGGGGGAAATACTGAACTGTCACAACTGTAAACACAGGTCCTGGAGGAAATACTGTACTGTCACAACTTTAAACACAGGTCCAGGAGGAAATACTGAACTGTCACAACTGTAAACACAGGTCCTGGAGGAAATACTGAACTGTCACAACTTTAAACACAGGTCCTGGGGGAAATACTGAACTGTCACAACTTTAAACACAGATCCTGGGGGAAATACTGAACTGTCACAACTTTAAACACAGGGCCTGGGGGAAATACTGAACTGTCACAACGGTAAACACAGGGCCTGGGGGAAATACTGAACTGTCACAACTTTAAAGACAGGTCCTGCGGAAAATACTGAGCTGTCACAACTTTAAAGACAGGTCCTGGAGGAAATACTGAGCTGTCACAACTTTAAACACAGGGCCTGGAGGAAATACTGAACCGTCACAACTTTAAACACAGGTCCTGGAGGAAATAATGAACTGTCACAACTTTAAACACAGGTCCTGGGGGAAATACTGAACTGTCACAACTTTAAACACAGGTCATGGGGATAATACTGAACTGTCACAACTTTAAACACAGGTCCTGGGGATAATACTGAACTGTCACAACTTTAAACACAGGTCCTGGGGGAAATACTGAACTGTCACAACTTTAAACACAGATCCTGGGGAAAATACTGAGCTGTCACAACTTTAAAGACAGGTCCTGGGTAAAATACTGAACTGTCACAACTTTAAACACAGGTCCTGGGGATAATACTGAACTGTCACAACTTTAAACACAGGTCCTGGAGAAAATAATGAACTGTCAGAACTTTAACCACAGGTCATGGGGGATATACCGAACTGTCACAACTTTAAACACAGGTCCTGGAGGAAATACTGGGCTGTCACAACTGTAAATACAGGGCCTGGAGGAAATACTGAGCTGTCACAACTTTAAACACAGGTCCTGGGGGAAATACGGAGCTGTCACAACTTTAAACACAGGTCCTGGAGGAAATACTGAGCTGTCACACCTGTAAACACAGGTCCTGGAGGAAATACTGAGCTGTCACAACTTTAAACACAGTTCCTGGGGGAAATACTGAACTGTCACAACTTTAAACACAGATCCTGGGGAAAATACTGAGCTGTCACAACTTTAAAGACAGGTCCTGGGGAAAATACTGAACTGTCACAACTTTAAACACAGATCCTGGGGAAAATACTGAGCTGTCACAACGTTAAAGACAGGTCCTGGGGAAAATACTGAGCTGTCACAACTTTAAAGACAGGTCCTGGGTAAAATACTGAACTGTCACAACTTTAAACACAGGTCCTGGGGATAATACTGAACTGTCACAGCTTTAAACACAGGTCCTGGGGGAAATACTGAGCTGTCACAACTTTAAACACAGGTCATGGGGATAATACTGAACTGTCACAACTTTAAACACAGGTCCTGGGGATAATACTGAACTGTCACAACTTTAAACGCAGGTCCTGGGGATAATACTGAACTGTCACAACTTTAAACACAGGTCCTGGGGGAAATACTGAACTGTCACAACTTTAAACACTGGTCCTGGGGGAAATACTGAACTGTCACAACTTTAAACACAGATCCTGGGGATAATACTGAACTGTCACAACTTTAAACACAGGTCCTGGGGGAAATACTGAACTGTCACAACTTTAAATACAGGTCCTGGGGGAAATGCTGAGCTGTCACAACTTTAAACACAGGTCCTGGGGGAAGTACTGAGCTGTCACAACTTTAAACACAGGTCCTGGGGGAAATACTGAGCTGTCACAACTGTAAACACAGATCCTGGGGGAAATACTGAACTGTCACAACTTTAAACACAGGTCCTGGGGGAAATACTGAACTGTCACAACTTTAAACACAGGTCCTGGAGGAAATAATGAACTGTCACAACTTTAAACACAGGTCCTGGGGGAAATACTGAACTGTCACAACTTTAAACACAGGTCGTGGGGGAAATACTGAACTGTCACAACTTTAAACACAGGTCCTGGAGGAAATAATGAACTGTCACAACTTTAAACACAGGTCCTGGGGGAAATACTGAACTGTCACAACTTTAAACACAGGTCCTGGGGGAAATACTGAACTGTCACAACTGTAAATACAGGGCCTGGAGGAAATACTGAGCTGTCACAACTTTCAAGACAGGTCCTGGGGAAAATACTGAGCTGTCACAACTTTAAAGACAGGTCCTGGGGAAAATACTGAGCTGTCACAACTTTAAAGACAGGACCTGGGGAAAATACTGAGCTGTCACAACTTTAAAGACAGGTCCTGGGGAAAATACTGAACTGTCACAACTTTAAAGTCAGGTCCTGGGGAAAATACTGAGCTGTCACAACTTTAAAGACAGGTCCTGGGGAAAATACTGAACTGTCACAACTTTAAACACAGATCCTGGGGAAAATACTGAGCTGTCACAACTTTAAAGACAGGTCCTGGGCAAAATACTGAGCTGTCACAACTTTAAAGGCAGGTCCTGGGGAAAATACTGAACTGTCACAACTTTAAACACAGGTCCTGGGGGAAATACTGAACTGTCACAACTTTAAACACAGGTCCTGGGGAAATAATGAACTGTCACAACTTTAAACACAGGTCCTGGGGGAAATACTGAACTGTCACAACTTTAAACACAGGTCGTGGGGGAAATACTGAACTGTCACAACTTTAAACACAGGTCCTGGAGGAAATACTGAACTGTCACAACTTTAAACACAGGGCCTGGGGGAAATACTGAACTGTCACAACTTTAAACACAGGTCCTGGGGGAAATACTGAACTGTCACAACTTTAAACACAGGTCCTGGGGGAAATACTGAACTGTCACAACTGTAAATACAGGGCCTGGAGGAAATACTGAGCTGTCACAACTTTCAAGACAGGTCCTGGGGAAAATACTGAGCTGTCACAACTTTAAAGACAGGTCCTGGGGAAAATACTGAGCTGTCACAACTTTAAAGACAGGACCTGGGGAAAATACTGAGCTGTCACAACTTTAAAGACAGGTCCTGGGGAAAATACTGAACTGTCACACTTTAAAGTCAGGTCCTGGGGAAAATACTGAGCTGTCACAACTTTAAAGACAGGTCCTGGGGAAAATACTGAACTGTCACAACTTTAAACACAGATCCTGGGGAAAATACTGAGCTGTCACAACTTTAAAGACAGGTCCTGGGCAAAATACTGAGCTGTCACAACTTTAAAGGCAGGTCCTGGGGAAAATACTGAACTGTCACAACTTTAAACACAGGTCCTGGGGGAAATACTGAACTGTCACAACTTTAAACACAGGTCCTGGGGGAAATACTGAACTTTCACAACTTTAAACACAGGTCCTGGGGGAAATACTGAGCTGTCACAACGTTAAACACAGGTCCTGGGGGAAATACTGAACTTTCACAACTTTAAACACAGGTCCTGGGGGAAATACTGAACTTTCACAACTTTAAACACAGGTCCTGGGGGAAATACTGAGCTGTCACAACTTTAGCACAGGTGCTGGAGGAAATACTGAGATGTCACAACTTTAAACACAGGGCCTGGGGGAAATACTGAGCTGTCACAACTTTAAAGACAGGTCCTGGGGGAAATACTGAGCTGTCACAACTTTAAAGACAGGTCCTGGGGGAAATACTGAGTTGTCACAACTTTAAACACAGGCCCTGCAGGAAATACTGAACTGTCACAACTTTAAACACAGGCCCTGCAGGAAGTACTGAACTGTCACAACTTGAAACACAGGCCCTGCAGGAAATACTGAACTGTCACAACTTGAAACGCAGGTCCTGGGGGAAAGACTGAGCTGTCACAACTTTAAAGACAGGTCCTGGGGGCAATACTGAGCTGTCACAACTTTAAACACAGGTCCTGGGTAAAATACTGAGCTGTCACAACTTTAAACACAGGTTCTTGGGGAAATACTGAGCTGTCACAATTTTAAACACAGGTCCTGCGTAAAATAGTGAGCTGTCAGAACTTTAAAGACAGGTCCTGGGGGAAATACTGAGCTGTCAGAACTTTAAAGACAGGTCTAGGGGAAAATACCGAGCTGTCACAACTTTAAAGGCAGGTCCTGGGTGAAATACTGAACTGTCACAACTTTAAACACAGGTCCTGGGGGAAATACTGAACTGTCACAACTTTAAACACAGGTCCTGGGGGAAATACTGAACTGTCACAACTTTAAACACAGGTCCTGGGGAAAATACTAAACTGTCACAACTTTAAACACAGATCCTGGAGGAAATACTGAGCTGTCACAACTTTAGCACAGGTGCTGGAGGAAATACTGAGATGTCACAACTTTAAACACAGGGCCTGGGGGAAATACTGAGCTGTCACAACTTTAAAGACAGGTCCTGGGGGAAATACTGAGTTGTCACAACTTTAAACACAGGCCTTGCAGGAAATACTGAACTGTCACAACGTTAAACACAGGCCCTGCAGGAAGTACTGAACTGTCACAACTTGAAACACAGGCCCTGCAGGAAATACTGAACTGTCACAACTTGAAACGCAGGTCCTGGGGGAAAGACTGAGCTGTCACAACTTTAAAGACAGGTCCTGGGAGAAATACTGAGCTGTCACAACTTTAAACACAGGTCCTGGGTAAAATACTGAGCTGTCACAACTTTAAACACAGGTTCTTGGGGAAATACTGAGCTGTCACAATTTTAAACACAGGTCCTGCGTAAAATACTGAGCTGTCAGAACTTTAAAGACAGGTCCTGGGGGAAATACTGAGCTGTCAGAACTTTAAAGACAGGTCCTGGGGGAAATACTGAGCTGCCACAACTTTAAAGACAGTGCCTGGGGGAAAGACTGAGCTGTCACAACTTTAAACACAGGTCCTGCGTAAAATACTGATCTGTGACAACTTTAAATACAGATCCTGGAGGAAAGACTGCACTGACAGAACTTTAAAGACAGGGCCTGGGGGAAATACTGAGCTGTCACAACTTTAAACACAGGTCCTGGGGGAAATACTGAGCTGTCACAACTTTAAAGACAGGGCTGGGGGAAATCCTGAACTGTCACAACTTTAAAGACAGGTCCTGGGGGAAATACTGAGCTGTCACAACTTTAAACACAGGTCCTGGGGGAAATACTGAGCTGTCACAACTTTAAAGACATATCCTGGGGGAAATACTGAGCTGTCACAACTTTAAACACAGGTCCTGGAAGGAAATACTGAGCTGTCACAACTTTAAAGAGAGTTCCTGGGGGAAATACTGAGCTGTCACAACTTTAAACACAGGTCGCGGGTAAAATACTGAGCTTTCACAAATTTAAACACAGGTCCTGGGTAAAATACTGAGCTGTCACAACTTTAAGGACAGGTCCTGGGGTAAATACTGAGCTGTCACAACTTTAAGGACAGGTCCTGGGGTAAATACTGAGCTGTCACAACTTTAAAGACAGGTCCTGGGGGAAATGCGGAGCTTTCACAACCGTATACAGAGAGGATTTGAAAATTTTTGTCAGAGCCCCTGCTAACTCCTCCCTTGCCTCACATAACAGCCTGGGATACATCTCATCTGGGTCTGGGGGTTTATCGTCTTTTACTCCCGCTAAAACAGCTAATACTTCCCTCCTTTCATTGCTAATATGATCAAGTATATCACAATCCCCCTGCCTGATCTCTGCACATAAATCGTCCTTCTCCATATTGAACACAAATGAAAAGCCATCATTGAAAACCTCACCTATGTCCTCCGGCTCCACACACAGATTGCCACTTTGGTCCCTAATAGGCCCTACTCTTTCCTAGTTATCCTCTTGCACTTAATATACTTATGACACGCCTTAGGATTTTGTTTTATCTTGCCCACCAGTGTGTTTTCATCTACAACAAAAACAAGAAATGCTGGATTCACTCAGCAGGTCTGGCAGCATCTGTGGAAAGAGAAGCAGAGTTAACGTTTCGGGTCACTGACCCTTCTTCGGAACTGACAAATATTAGTAAAGTCACAGATTATAAACAAGTGAGGTGGGGGTTGGGCAATAGATAACAAAGGAGAAGGTGCAGATTGGACCAGGCCACATAGCTGACCAAAAGGTCACAGAGCAAAGGCAAACAATATGTTAATGGTGTTTTGAAAGACAAAGCATTAGTACAGATTAGGTGTGAATATACTGAATATAGAACATCAGCAAGTGCAAACCTGAAGAACAACAACCTTTAAAAAACAGTGGGTAAGCAAACTGAACAAACTAAGATGAAATGAAATAAATGCAAAAAATGTAAAAAGGAATGCAAAAAAAAAAGGAAGAAAAATAACTAAAAATGACTAAAAATGAAAGTAAAGTGGGGGGCTGTCATGCTCTGAAATTATTGAACTCAATGTTCAGTCCGGCAGGCTGTAGTGTGCCTAATCGGTAGATGAGATGCTGTTCCTCGAGCTTGCGTTGATGTTCACTGGAACACTGCAGCAATCCCAGGACAGAGATGTGAGCATGAGAGCAGGGGGGAGTGTTGAAATGGCAAGCAACCGGAAGCTCAGGGTCCTGCTTGCGGACTGAGCGAAGATGTTCCGCAAAGCGGTCACCCAGTCTGCGCTTGGTCTCCCCAATGTAGAGGAGACCACACTGTGAGCAGCGAATACAGTATACTACATTGAAAGAAATACAAGTAAATCGCTGCTTCACCTGAAAGGAGTGTTTGGGGCCTGGGATAGTGAGGAGAGAGGAGGTAAATGGGCAGGTATTACACCTCCTGCGATTGCAAGGGAAGGTGCCCTGGGACGGGGACGAGGTGGTGGAGGTAATGGAGGAGTGGACCAGGGTGTCGCGGAGGGAACGATCCCTTCGGAATGCTGACAGGGGAAGGGAGGGGAAGATGCGACTGGTGGTGGCATCACGCTGGAGGTGGCGAAAATGGCGGAGGATGATCCTTTGGATATGGAGGCTGGTGAGATGAAAAGTGAGAACAAGGGAACCCTGTCACGGTTCTGGGAGGGAGGGGAAGGGGTGAGGGTAGAGGTGCGGGGAATGGGTCGGACATGGTTGAGGGCCCTGTCAACCACAGTGGGGGGAAATCCTCGGTTGAGGAAAAAGGAGGTCATATCAGAAGCACCGTCATGGAAGGTAGCATCATCAGAGCAGATGCGTCGGAGACGGAGAAACTGGGAGAATGGAATGGAGTCCTTACAGGAGGTAGGGTGTGAAGAAGTGTAGTCGAGGTAGCTGGGGATAGGTTGTCTACCAATATCCATTATAAGCCCACTGACTCCCACAGCTACCTCGACTACACTTCTTCATAAAATCATAAAGAGCAGGACACAAGGGTTTAAAATGTAGTACAACAATTGAAATGCCTCCCATGTGGGGGAAGTGAAGAAGCTTGGTTTAAAAGCACATCCCATGGGAACACTATCAATAATTTCCTCGTTTTCAAGTGTAAAGTACCAGGGGAGAGACAGTAAAAATCCCAGCACACTCACTGTTCCGACAACCACAGCTGCCATTTTCTCGGTGCAATATTTTGCTCTCAGCTTCTCACAACAAATGGCCACAAATCTGTCAAAGGTGAAAGTGACTGTGAGCCAGACAGAAGTTGCTATGGCTGCAGAACTCAGAACTGTAATAAGAGCACACATGGGCATAGTACTCAGGAATGAATCTGGGAAATAAAATAAAACAATCCACAACAATATGAGATGATTGATAACGACCAGGAGATCAGACACTGCCATTCCCACCAGGTAGACACTGGTACATTTGGAGAGACCACACTTTCCTCGGGACAGGATCACAATCGCCACCAAGTTAACTGGAAGAGAGAGAGAAAAGGAAGCAGAGAAATTACTGATCAGACCTGGAGACAAAGCAACAGTTTGACAGGATCTGGGCTGAAATTTCCAGCTTTGTTGCTGCATCGAACAGTGAAAACTGATTCATTGACCTGGGCAGTGCTTTGTCGCAGTGAAATGTTTAAAACACAATTATTAATAATGAAATGGGAAATTGAGACAGAAAGTGAATATGGTCAACACTGGATCTACTGGAAGTACAGAGTGAGGATGCAGTGCCTGTGGGGGAATGAGAAAGGGTTTTCCAGAGATGGAATCTCATGGGTTAAATGGGAATTTGTCTCCAGACTGTTGATCGGGAATGTTTAGGGCAGCGGGATGTGCAGATGGTTTCTTGCTGTGGGTTCAGAAAGCCGACAGGGACTGGTACAAAATGGGACAATTCTGAGAGCTGCTGCGGTGAGTTTGAGGGTTGGGATTTATTTGGAAGACGCAGCTGGAGGTGGAACCAGTGAATGAGTTTGGGAAGGAGAGAAGGAAAAGGACATGTTGGTACTGAAGGGGAGACTGGAGCAGATGGTATGGGAAAGTGGATAAACTGACACAATGTCTGAGGAGACAGAGGGTTCAATACAGTGAGAGGAGATGCTGAGATTCACAGGGTAAGACTGCAGCAGAGTGTTAGAGGAAATCTAATCTATAGATCCCAGTAACACAACTCAATTAATACATTCAAACAAAAATATCTGTGGTTATTGGTATTGGAGAACTGTTCATCTGTTAGACAATATAGTCAATGTATTTAGTATTTACAGGCAATTAAATATAAATTTAAATACATTACGATGACAGCCTCACTTGTTATTGAATTCAGCAGTCACAGAGATTTTAAAGTGCAGTATTTAAATAATGCATTACCATCAGTGAAGAACTGATTTTATTATGTTTATTTAGTCAGTAATTAAGCAATAATAAAAGCAAAATACTGCGGATACTGGAAATCTGAAATAAAAACAAGAAATGCTGGAATCACTCAGCAGGTCTGGCAGCATCTGTGGAAAGAGAAGCAGAGTTAACGTTTCGGGTCAGTGACCCTTCTTCATTAGTAACTAAGCAATGCTTCGTTATGCTCCATCCATCAATATTGGTGACCACGCTCTGGAAGTGGTTCAAGAGTTCACCTACCTAGGCTCAACTATCACCAGTAACCTGTCTCTCGATGCAGAAATCAACAAGCGCATGGGAAATACCGAATGTTTCAAGCCTGTATCCTCATTACCTTGCTCAACAGCAGCGAGGCCCGGACAACGTATGTCAGCCAAGAGCAACGTCTCAATTCATTCCATCTTCGTTGCCTCCGGAGAATCTTTGGCATCAGGTGGCAGGACTGTATCTCCAACTCAGAAGTCCTTGAGGCGGCCAACATCCCCAGCATATACATCCTACTGAGCCAGCGGCGCTTGACATGGCTTAGCCATGTGAGCCACATAGAAGATGGCAGAATCCCCAAGGAGGCATTCTACAGCGAGCTCGTCACTGGTATCAGACCCGCCGGCCGTCCGTCTCTCCGTTTTAAAGACGTCTGCAAAAGCAACATGAAGTCCTGTGACATTGATCACAAGTCGTGGGAGTCAGTTGCCAGTGATCTCCAGAGCTGGCGGGCAACCATAAAGGCGGGGCTAAAGAGCGGCGAGTCGAAGAGACTTAGCAGTTGGCAGGAAAAAAGACAGAAGCGCATTGGGAGAGCCAACTGTGTAACAGCCCCAACAACAGCGGAAGAGGAGTGGACTGATAAAGCAGCAAAACCTGGTGAATTAGAGAGGGGCAGTGGGAGAGGAGTTTATATTCATTCATGGGATGTGGGCGTCGCAGGCCAGGCCAGCATTTATTGCCCATCCCTAATTGCCCTTCAGAAGATGGTGGTGAGCTTCCTTCTTGAACCGCAGCAGTCCATTTGGGGTAGGTATACCCACAGTGCTGTTAGGAAGGGTGTTCCAGGATTTTGACCCAGTGGCAGTGAAGGAACGGCGATATAGTTCCAAGTCAGGATGGTGCATGACTTGGAGGGGAACTTGCAGGTGGTGGTGTTCCCATGTATTTGCTGCCCTTTTCCTTCTAGTTGGTAGAGGTCGTGGGTTTGGAAGGTGCTGTCTAAGGAGCCTTGGCGCATTGCTGCAGTGCATCTTGTAGATGGTACACACTGCTGTCACTGTGTGTCGGTGATGGAGGGAGTGAATGTTTGTAGATGGGGTGGCAATCAAGCGGGCTGCTTTGTCTTGGATGGTGTCGAGCTTCTTGAGTGTTGTTGGAGCTGCACCCATCCAGGAAAGTGGAGAGTATTCCATCATACTCCTGACTTGTGCCTTGTAGATTGTGGACAGGCTTTGGGGAGACAGGAGGTGAGTTACTCACCTCAGGATTCCTAGCCTCTGACCTGCTCTTGTAGCCACAGTGTTTATATGGCTACTCAAGTTCAGTTTGTGGTCAATGGTAACCCCTAGCATGTTGATAGTGGGGAATTCAGCGATGGTAATGCTGTTGAATTTCAAGGGGACATGGTTAGATTCTCTCTTTTTGGAGATTATCATTGCCTGGCACTTGTGTGGTGCGAATGTTACTTGCCACTTATCAGCCCAAGCCTGGATATTGTCCCGGTCTTGCTGCAATTCAACACGGACTGCTTCAGTATCTGAGGAGTCACGAATGGTGCTGATTTAAAAAGAACCAAAAGCTGGTCAATAAGAGAGGAGCAGCGGGAGAAGAGTAGATTAAAAAAAAGCACCAAAACATCACAGAATAACAGAATTGTTACAGCGCAGAAGGTGGCCATTCGGCCCATCATGTTTGCACTGGCTCTCTGAAAGAGACATTCCCTCAGGTCATTCCCCTTCCTTCTTCCCATAACCCTGCACATTCTTCCTTTTCACATAACTATCTAATTCCCTTTTGAATGCTTCAATTGAAGCTGCCTCCACCAGGTTCCCAGGCAGCACATTCCAGACCTTAACCACTTGCTGCGTGAAAAAGTTTTTCCTCATGTCACTTTTGCTTCTGTTGCCAAATACTTTAAATCTGTGCCCTCTAATTCTTGATCCTTTCACGTGTGGGACAGTTTCTCTCTATCGACTCTGTCCAGACACCTCATGATTTTGAATACCTCTATCAAATCACCTCTTAGCCTTCTGTTCCTCAAATAAAATTGTCCTAACTTAGAATTAGAATTAGAACATTAAAGCGCTGTACAGGCCCTTCGGCCCTCGATGTTGCGCCGACCTGTGGAACCATCTGACCTACACTATTCCATTTTCATCCATATGTCTATCCAACGACCACATAAATGCCCTTAAAGTTGGCGAGTCTACTACTGCTGCAGGCAGGGCGTTCCACACCCCTACTACTCTCTGAGTAAAGAAACTACCTCTGACATCTGTCCTATATCCATCACCCCTCAACTTAAAGCTCTGTCCCCTCGTGTTTGCCATCACCATCCGAGGAAAAAGACTCTCACTATCCACCCTATCTAACCCTCTGATTATCTTATATGTCTCTATTAAGTCACCTCTCCTCCTCCTTCTCTCCAACGAAAACAACCTCAAGTCCCTCAGCCTTTCCTCGTAAGACCTTCCTTCCATACCAGGCAACATCCTAGTAAATCTCCTCTGCACCCTTTCCATAGCTTCCACATCCTTCCTATAATGCGGTGACCAGAACTGCACGCAATACTCCAGGTGCAGTCTCACCAGAGTTTGGTACAGCTGCAGCATGACCTCGTGGCTCCGAAACTCGATCCCCCTACTAATAAAAGCGAACACACCATATGTCTTCTTAACAGCCCTATTAACCTGGGTGGCAACAGTCAGAGATTTATGCACCTGGACACCAAGATCTCTCTGTTCATCTACACTACCAAGAATCTTCCCATTAGCCCAGTACTCTGCATTCCTGTTACTCCTTCTAAAGTGAATCACCTCGCACTCTTCCGCATTAAACTCCATTTGCCATCTCTCAGCCCAGCTCTGCAGCCTATCTATGTCTGTCTGAACCCTACAACATCCTTTGGCACTATCCACAACTCCACCGACCTTAGTGTCATCCGCAAATTTACTAACCCACCCTTCTACACCCTCTTCCAGGTCATTTATAAAAATGACAAACAGCAGTGGCCCCAAAACAGAACCTTGCGGTACACCACTGGTAACTAAACTCCAGGATGAACATTTGCCATCAACCACCACCCTCTGTCTTCTTTCAGCTAGCCAATTTCTGATCCAAAGCTCTAAATTGCCTTCAACCCCATACTTCCGTATTTTCGGCAATCGCCTACCGTGGGGAACCTTATCAAACGCCTTACTGAAATCCATATACACCACATCCACGGCTTTACCCTCATCCACCTGTTTGGTCAGCTTCTCGAAAAACTCAATAAGGTTTGTGAGGCACGACCTACCCTTCACAAAACCGTGCTGACTATCGCTAATGAACTTATTCTTTTCAAGATGATTATAAATCCTGTCTCTTATAACCTTTTCCAACATTTTACCCACAACCGAAATAAGGCTCACAGGTCTATAATTACCAGGGCTGTCTCTACTCCCCTTCTTGAACAAGGAGACAACATTTGCTATCCTCCAGTCTTCCAGCACTATTCCTGTCGACAATAACGACATAAAGATCAAGGACAAAGGCTCTGCAATCTCCTCCCTAGCTTCCCAGAGAATCCTAGGATAAATCCCATCTGGCCCAGGGGACTTATCTATTTTCACACTTTCCAAAATTGATAACACCTCCTCCTTGTGAACCTCAATCCCATCTAGCCTAGTAGTCTGAATCTCAGTATTCTCCTCGACAACATTTTCTTTCTTTACTGTAAATACTGACGCAAAATATTCATTTAACACTTCCCCTATCTCCTCTGATTCCACACACAACTTCCCACTACTATCCTTGATTGGATCTAATCTAACTCTCGTCATTCTTCTCCGATCTATATTCGTAACTGAAATTCTTCACCTCTGGAACAATTCTCACGAATCTCTTTGGTACTCTCTCCAATACCCTCATGTCTTTCCGAAAGTGTGGCACACTGAAATAGACCCAATACTCCACCTGAGGAGGAACTAGTGTCTTGTACAAGTTCAACATAGCTTCCATGCTCTTGTACTCTATGCCCCCGATTAATGAAGTCTGGAATACTATATGCGTTATTAACTGCTCTCTCAGCCGATCCTGACACCTTCAATGACTTATGCACATATACACCCAGGTCCCTCTGCTCCTGCACCCCTTTAGAATTGTGCCCTTTATTTTATATTGTCTCTCTATGTTCTCCCTACCAAAATGAATTACGTTACATTTCTTGGCATTGAACTTCATGTGCCACCTGTCTGCCCATTCCACCAACTTGTCTATGTCCTTTTGAAATTCTACACTATTCTCCTCACAATTCACAATGCTTCCAAGTTTCGTATCATCTGCAAACGTTGCAATTGTGCCCTGTACACCAAGGTGTAGTTTATTAATATGTATCAGGAAAAGCAAGAGTCCCATCACGGATCTTTGTTTCCTTCCTATCAAGACAATTCCGTATCCATGTTGCGACCATCCCTTTTATTTCATGAGCTACAAGTTTTCTCACAAGTTTGTTGTGTAGCACTGTATCAAGCGCCTTTTGAATGTCCATGTACACCACATCAACAGCATTGCCTTCATCAATCCTCTCTGTTGCCTCCTCACAAAATTCCAGCAAGTTGGTTCAGCATGATTTTCCATAGGAACTCCATGCTGGATTTCCATAATTAACCCACATTTATCCACGTGACTATTGATTTTGTCAAGAATTATTTTTTCTCGATGTTTTCCGACCACTGAAGTTAAAATGACTGTCCTATAGTTGCTGGGTTTTTCTCTAGTCCCTTTTGTGAACAAGGGTGTAACCTTTACAACTCTCCAGTCCTCTGGGGACAGCCCTGATTCTAAGAAAGATTGCCTGAGTTGCATCTTCTTCCTTGGGAAAGACAGATGCAAAGCATACATTTAATACCTCAGCTATGCCCTCTGCCTCTATGTGTAAATCCCCTTTCTAGCCTCTAATCGGCCCCACCCCTCCTCTTACCACCCTTTTACTACTTACATGCCGAAAGAAAACTTCGGAATTTCATAGAATCGTAGAATGTTTAAGACAGAGAAAGAGACCACTTGACCCATCGTGTCTGTGCCGGCTGAAAAACTATGCACCTATTCGAATCCCACCTTCCAGCATTTGCTCCGTAGCCCTGCAGATTGCGGAACTCGAGGTGCATATGCAGACTCACTTTGAAAGAATTGAAGGTCTCTACTTCAACTACCCTTTCAGGCAGTGAGTTCAGACTATCACCACCCTCTGGGTGAAAATGTTTTTCCTCATATCCCCTCTAATTCTTCTATAAATCAGTTTAACTATATGCCCCCTCGTCACTGACCTCTCTGCTAAGGTGAAAAGACCCTTCACCTCCATTCTATCCAGGCCCCTCATATTTTTATCCAGTTCAATCAGATCTCCACTCAGCCGTCTCTGTTCCACGGAGAACAATCCCAGCCTATCCAATCTTTCATCTCAACTGCATTTGTCACTCCTGGCAACATGCTCGTAAATCTCCTCTGTACCTTCTATTGTGCAATTACATCCTTTCTGCAATGAGTGACCATAACTGCACACAGTACTCAATTTGTGGCCTGACCAATGAGTTAAACAGCGCCAGCATAACCTCCCAGCTCTTGTCTTCTATACCTCGGTTAATAAAGGAAAGGATTCCATATGCCTCCTTAACCACCTTATCGACATGTTCTGTTGCCTTCAGGGATTTGTGGGCATTCAGTCCAAGGTCCCTCACTTGCTCTACACTTCTCAGTATTTTCCCATTAATCAAATACTCCTTTGCCTTATTTGACCTCCCCAAATGCATCACCTCACACTTCTGCAGATTGAACTCCATTTGCCACTTTTCTGCCCATTTGAACAGACCATCAATATCTTCCTGCAGCCTACAGCTATCCTCCTCGCTCTCTACCACATAGCCAATCTTTCTGTCGTCCGCAAATTTCTTGATCATGCCCCCTACATTTATGACCAACTCGTTAATATACACCACAAAAAGCAAGCGACCCAGTACTGAGCCCTGTGGAACGCCACTGGAAGCAGCTCTCCAGTCACTGAAATAGCCGTCAACAATTACCCTTTGTTTCCTGTCACTGAGCCAATTTGCTGCATTTCTATGGATTCACGGGATTTTATTTTTTAACCAGTCTGCCATATAGTATCTTGTGAAAAGCCTTGCTAAAATTCATATAGACCACATCAACTGAACTACCCTCATCTGTCTTCCCTGTTAATCCTTCAAAAAATTCGATCACGTTGGTTAGACGAGATCATCCCTGAACAAATCCATGCTGACTCTCCTTGACTAACCCATGTCTTTCCAACTGACAGTTGATCCTGTCTCTCAGAGGAGATTCAAATAATTTTTCCACTCTTGAGGTTAGACTGACCGGCCTGTAATTATTTGGCTTTGGTGCTTTGGATACCTGGAGAGGAGCAGTGAGATAGGAGTGGATTTAAAAAGCACCAAAGACTGGAGACCTGGAGAGAGGGAGAGTGGAATTGCAGATTTAAAAAGCACCAAATCCTCATGAACGGATGAAGCTAGCTGTTTGACACTGCTGCTATGCAGCAACAACACGCGTAGTGTTCTCAACCAACAGGATGATTCCGTCAAGCCAAAAAAACGCCCTGCCTATCACACAATTGAATAATGTGAAATATGGATGTCAATGCCAGTATGATGCGAGGTAAACAGGCCTTACATCCCAAAGACTGGTGGATCATATCAAAGAACACATCTCTTCCGATGTTCGCAAAGGGCAAAGTACAGGCTGTACCCAACCCACTGCAATTCTGCAATTGGACAACATTTGCTAAATAATCCTCAGTGTGCCAAGAATTACGCTGACAATCAATTCAAGATTGTCAGTGGAGTTCGCAGTGTGGTGCTTTTGTGTGGACTGGAAGCTACATATATTAACACACAGGACCCTGTTCAAAACACATTACAATTGTTTCAGTGAAACAAATAAGTGGCAGCCATTCGCTGGTTCATTCCTTAGGGCAATGCCTCCAACAATCAGAGACAACCTGCCTGATTTCAATTTCAAAAAAGGTTGGGAGTTAACTATCAGTCAGAACAAGCTAATTCATTCTCCATGGCAACGCCTCTACCAGTTAGAGTGCACTTTCTCACAAATCAGCATTCTCTTTTCATACGGTATAAATTAGTAGCTTTCCCTTGCATCTGTATTCATGTGATTTGTCCAAATGAGTGCAAGATAAAGGCTTCAACAAAATGCGTCTATTTTCAGGAAAACTCAAATGATAGAGTCGTTATAATGGGGAACTTGAATTATCTGAATATAGACTGGGATGCTTGTAATGTAAAGGTTACAGAGGAACTGTTCATAGACAGTGTTTAGGAAAAAGAATTCTGCAGCATTATGTTTCTGAAAGGAAGCTCTGCTCGACCTGGTTCATGGGAATGAGGTGGGACAAGTTGATCAAGTGACAGTCGGAGCATATTTAGAGGACAGTGATCATCGTATCATAAGGTTTAGGTTGGCTCTGGGAAACGACAAAGAGCAATCCAGAGTCTTCTTCTTTGGCCTCCTTGTCTCTAGAGACAATGGGTAAGCGCCTGGAGGTGGTCAGTGGTTTGTGAAGCAGCGACTGGAGTGGCTATAAAGGCCAATTCTAGAGTGACAGACTCTTCCACAGGTGCTGCAGATAAAATTCGTTGTTGGGACTGTTACACAGTTGGTTCTCCCCTGGCGGTTCTGTCTTTTGTCCTGCCAACAGCTAAGTCTCTTCGACTCAGCAATCTTTAGCCCCGCCTTTATGGCTGCCCGCCAGCTCTGGCGATCACTGGCAACTGACTCCCAAGAATTGTGATCAATGTCAGAGGACTTCATGTCGCATTTGCAGATGTCTTTAAAGCGGAGACATGGACGGCCGCTGGGTCAGATACCAGTGACGAGCTCGCTGTACAATGTGTCCTTGGGGATCTTGCCATCTTCCATGCGGCTTACATGGCCAACACATCTCAAGTGCCACTGGCTCAGTAGGCTGTATATACTGGGGATGTTAGCCACCTCGAGGACTTCTGCGTTGGAGATATGGTCCTGCCACCTGATGCCAAGGATACTCCGGAGGCAGCGAAGATGGAATGAATTGAGATGTCGCTCTAGGCTGACATACATTGTCCAGGCCTCGCTGCCGTAGAGCAAGGTACTGAGGACATAGGCTTGAAACACTTGGAAATTTATGATCCCTGTCAGTGTGCCATTTTCCCACACTCTCTTGGCCAGTTTCGACATAGAAGCAGATGTCTTTTCCATCTGCTTGTTGATTTCTGCATCGAGAGACAGGTTACTGGTGATAGTTGAGCCGAGGTAGGTGAACTCTTGAACCACCTCCAGAGTGTGGTCGCCGATATTGATGGATGGAGCATTTCTGATGTCCTGGTCCACGATGTTTATTTTCTTGAGGCTGATGGTTAGGCCAAATTCGTTGCAGGCAGCTGCAATCCTGTCGATGAGTCTCTGCAGACACTCTTCAGTGTGAGATGTTAAAGCAGCACCGCCAGCAAAGAGGAGTTCCCTGATGACGACCTTCCATACTTTGGTCTTCGCTCTCAGACGGGCAAGGTTGAACAACCTGCCATCTGATCTTGTGTGGAGGAAAATTCCTTCTTATGAAGACTTGAACGCATGTGAGAGCAGCAGGGCAAAGAAGATCCCAAACAGTGTGGGTGCGAGAGCACAGCCCTGTTTCACGCCACTCAGGATAGGAAAGGGGTCTGATGTGGTGCCGCTGTGCTGAATTGTGCCTTTCATATTGTCATGGAATGAGGTGATGATACTTAGTAGCTTTGGTGGACATCCGATCTTTGTTAGTAGTTTGAAGAGACCACGTCTGCTGATGAGGTCAAAGGCTTTGGTGAGATCTATGAAAGCAACATAGAGGGGCATTTGTTGTTCATAGCATTTCTCCTGTAGCTGACGATGGGAGAACAGCATGTCAATGGTGGATCTCTCTGCTCGAAAGACACACTGTGCCTCAGGGTAGACACGCTCAGCCAGCTTTTGGAGCCTGTTGAAAACGACTCGACCAAAGACTTTCCCCACTATGCTGAGTAGGGAAATTCAATGGTCGTTGTTGCAGTCACCACGGTCACCCTTTTCTTATAGAAGGTGATGATATTGGCATCGCGCATGTCCTGTGGTACTGCTCCCTCATCCCAGCACAGGCAAAGCAGTTCATGGAGTTCTGAGAGTCTAGCAGGCTTGGGACTCTTGATTATTTCAGGGGTAATGCTGTCCTTCCCAGTAGCTTTTCCACTGGCTAGATAATCAATGGCATCACTGAGTTCCGATTTCTTTGGGTGTTTGTCCAGTTCATCCATGACTGGCAGAGACTGGGCTACATTGAGGGCGGTCTCAGTGTCAACATTGTCTCTGGAGTACAGTTCTAGGTAGTGCTCCACCCAGCGGTCCATTTGCTTGCGTTGGTCAGTGATCGTGTCCCCTGATTTAGATTTGAGGGGCGATCTTCCTGATGGTTGGCCCAAAAGTTCAATTAATGCCATCATACATTCCTGTGATGTTTCCAGTCTCGGAGACCACCTGAATACGACTGTATAGATGTTGTCAGTAGTCATTTGTGTAGCGCCTGGCTGTTCTTTGTGCAGCACTTCTGGCTGCTTTAAGTGCGACGCATGTTAACTCGCTGGGGGTTTTCTTGTAGTTCAACAGTGCAACGTGTTTAGCGGCTATGACCGTTTCCAGCTCTTCAAAGTGAGATTGAAACCAGTCTGCATTCTGCTTCTCACGTTTGCCATAGGTGGTCATTGCTGAGTTGTAGATGGCGTCTCTGATGTGGGCCCACTTGGTCTCTGCATCACCTGTAGGAATGTTTTGAAGGGCTTTTTCAAGTGAATTTAGAAACTTATGCAACAGGTGTGGATAAGAAATTCTGTTAGTTTTGATGCGCGGGCTGCTCTGCTGCTTGGAGTGATGCAGCTTCTTTGTTTTGACTGTAACCTTGCTGCACACCAGGGAGTGCTCAGTGTCGCAGTCCGCACTGTGGAAGCTGCGTGTGATTTGGACACTGTTTAAAGAGACTCGCCTTGTGATGATGAGGTCCAGCTGGTGCCAATGACGTGAGCTTGCGTGCCACCGTGAAACCTGGTGACAGGGTTTAGTATGAAAGAACGAGTTGGTGATGCAGAGATTGTGATAGGTACACAACTCCAGCAGCCTCTGTTCATTCTCATGCATCCTTCCAATGCCATATGCAATCTGCCTCTTATAATCGAGAGTCAAAAACAGTTAATTGGGGAACGACAATCTAAATGAGGTAAGAATGGATCTGTGTGGAATAAATTTGAATCAACATTTGGCAGGAAAAAACAATAGCTGAACAATGGCTTACTTTCAAATGAACATACGAACATATGAATTAGGAGCAGGGGTAGACCACTTCCTCGTTCAAGCCTGCTCTGCCATTCAATAAGTTCATGGCTGAACTGATTACTAAACATTTCCATCTACACCTGATAACCTTCCACACCCTTACTTATCAGGAATCTATCTACCTCTGCCTTAAAAATATTCAATGACTCTGCTCACAACATTTTGAGCAAGAGAATTCCAAAGACTCACAACGCTCTGAGAGGAAAAATATCTCATCTCTGTCTTAGATGCGAAACCCATTATTTTTAAACAGTGACCCCTAGTTCTAGATATGCCACAAGGGGAAACATCCTTTCAACATCAACCCTGTCAAGGCCCCTCAGGATCTTATATGTTTCAATCAAATCGCATCTTTCTCTTATACATTCCAGTGGATACAAGCCTAGCCTGACCAGCTTTTCCTCATAAGGCAGCCCGCCCATTCCAGGTATTAGTCAAATTAACCTTCTCTGTACTGCTTCCAACGAATTTACATCCTTCCTTAAATCAGGAGACCAGCGCTGCACACAGTACTCCAGATGTGTTCTCATCAATGCCCTGTGTAGCTGAAGCATAACCTCCCTACTTTTTCGTTCAATTCCCCTCACAATAAACGATAACATTCTATTAGCTTTCCTAATTACTGCATACTAACCTCTGCGATTCATGCACTAGGAAACCCAGATTCCTCTGCATCTCAGAGATCTGAAATCTCTCACCATTTAGATATTTTATTTTTTATTTAGAGATACAGCACTGAAACAGGCCCTTGGGCCCACCGAGTCTGTGCCGACCATCAACCACCCATTTATACTAATCCTGCATTAATCCCATATTCCTACCACATCCCCACCTTCCCTCAATTCCCCGACCACCTGCTTATACCAGGGGCAATTTCTCATGGCCAATTTACCGATCAATCTTCAAGTCTTTGGCTGTGGGAGGAGACTGGAGCACCCAGGGGAAACCCACGTGGTCACAGGGAGAACTTGCAAACTTCACACAGGCAGTAACCAGAATTGAACCCGGGTCGCTGGAGCTGTGAGGCTGCGGTGTTAACCACTGCGCCACCGTGCCGCCCTGTTTATTGTCCATAGTTCCTTTTGTGAAGCAGCTTGAAACCTTTGTGATATAAAAGAAAAAATGTATGCTTATTTTTTATTCTTCCTGCCAAAGTGGACAATTTCCCATTGTCCCACTTTATACTCCATGTGCCAGGTGTTGCCCACTCACTTAACCAATCTATATCCCTTTGTAAACTCCTTATGTCTGCTTCACAAGTTACTTTCCTACCTATCTTTGTGTCATCAGCAAATTTAGCAACCATACCTTCGGGCCCTTCATCTAAGTCATTTATATAAATTGTAAAACGTTGAGGCCCCAGCACTGATGCCTGAGACACACCACTCGTTAAATCTTTCCAACCAGAGTATGACCCATTTATGCCTACTCTCTGTTTTCTGTCAGCTAAGCAATCTTCTGTCCATGCCAATATGATACCCCCACACCATGAACTTTTATTTTCTGCAATAGCCTTTAATGTGGCAACTTATCAAATGCCTTCTGTAAATCCAAATACAATATATTGACCGGTTCCCCTTTATCCATAGCACATGTAACTCTGTCAAAGAACTCCATTAAATTGGTTAAACATGATTTCCCTTACACTAAACCATGTTGATTTTGCCTGATTACTTTGATTTTTTTCCAAATTCCCTGCTTTTAATAATAGTTCAGTTCATCTGCCATCTCCTTATTATCCATTATTCATTCTCCAGACTCACATTTTACCAAACCAACGCTTACTTTGTTACCTCTTTTCTTTAAATATCTATAGAAACTCTTACTATCTGGCTTTATTTTACTTCTAGCTAGTTTGCTCTCGTCCTGTAATTTTACACTCCTTATCAATCTTTCCGGCATTCTTTGATGTTTATTATATTCTGACCAATCTTCTAACCTGCCTCCCATCGTTGCACAATTATAGGCTTTTTAAAAAAGTTTTATACTAACTTTAACTGTTTTAGTTAACCACGGATGGTGGGTCCCACCTTTGGAATTTTTCCTTCTCGTTGAAATATATCTATTCTGTGTGTATTATGAAATATCCCCTTAAATGTCTGCCACTGCATCTCTATTGGCCTATCCTTTAACCTGATTTGCCAGTTCACTTTATCTAGCTCTCTTTTCATGACCTTATAATTGTCCATTTTTAAATTTAAAATACTAGTCTTGGACCCACTCTTCTCACCATAAAACTGAGTGTAAAATTCAATCATATTATGATCGCTGCTATCTAGGGGTGCCTTAACTATGAGGTCATTAATTCAACCTCCCAAAGATGAGGCAGTTCAGGCACGGCAAAGCTATATTCCCTCGAAGGGGAAAGATCCGGCAATCAAATACAGGACCCCGTAAATGACAAAGGAGAAAAGAATGAAGATGAAGAATAAAGAAGTGACCTGATGACGGACTTCAGGTACATAGAACAATGGAGAACATGGCTGATTATATCAAGTGCAGAGTAGAAGTGAAGAAGCATTTCAGAGAAGCGAAGAGAGAGTATGAAAAGAGTCTGGCAGCTAACATAAAAGGGAATCCCAAAGTCTTCTATAGGAATATAAATAGCAAAAGGGTGGTAAAAGGTGATTAAAGTTGATTCGGGACCAAAATAGGGATGTACACATGGCGGCATGGGGAAAAGATGAGGTATTAAATGAATACTTTGTACTGCCTTTTCAAAGGAAAAAAATGCTACCCAAATCACAGTGAAAGTGGGGGTAATTAAGACACTTGAAAAATCGGCAAATTGAGAAGGAAGAGGTATTAGAAAGATTGTCAATACATAAAGTTGATAACGCAGCAGGCCGGATGAGATGCATCCAAGGATACTGACGGAAATGAGAGTGGAAATTGTGAAGGCATTGATCATAATTTTTCAGTCTTCCTTGCACTCAGGGTTGGTAGTAGAGGACTGGAGAATTGAAAATATTACACCCTTGTTCAGAAAAGTATTTAAAGATATGCCTGCAGCTATGCAGATATGGAGTCTGTGAAGGAGGCAGTGTGAAGAAGTGTTGTCGAAGTAGCTGTGGGAGCCGATGGGCTTATATTGAATATTAGTGGACAAGCGATCACCAGTGCTGGAGAGAGAGAAGTCGAGGAAGGGAAGGAATATCTCGGAGATGGACCATGTGAAGGGTAGAGAAAGGTGGAAATTGGAAGCAAAGTTGATGATGTTTGAAGTTTTCCAGTTCGGAACGGGAGCAGGAAACATCACTGATACATTCATCAATGTACTGGAAAAAGGGTTGGGGGAAGGAGGATGAGTAGTAATGGAACAAGGAATTTTCGACATACACCACAAAAAGACTGCCATAACAGGGACCCATTTGTGTATCCATGACAGCATCTTTCATTTGGTTATGTTTAAATTGTATAAGGCACTAGTTCGGCCTCAGTTGGAGTATTGTGTCGAGTTCTGGGCACCACATTTAAGGAAAGATGTCAAGGCATTGGAGAGAGTACAGAACAGATTCCCTAGAATGGTTCCAGGCTTGAGGGATTTCAGTTCTGAAGATAGATTGGAGAAATGAGAGTGTTTTCCATGGAGAACAGATGGCGGAGAGGTGATTTGATGAGGTATTCAAAATCATGAGGGGTCCAGACAGAGTAGATAGAGAGAAACTGTTCCCACTCGTGAAAGTATAGAGAACGAAATGACAGATTTAAGCCAAAAGGAAAAGTAAATGTTAGAGCTGGAGGGGAGAAAGAAGCAGATGGTTTGGCAAAGTGGATAAACTGATGCACTGGATGAGGAGACAGAGGATTCAATACAGTGAGAGGAGAGGATGAGATTCACAGGGAGAGACTGCAGCAGCGTGTTAGAGGAAATGTAATGGAGAGATCCCAGTAACACAACTCAATTAATGCATTGAAACATTAATCTCTGTAGTCATTGATGATAGAGAACAGTTCATTGGTTATAAAATATGTTCAATACATTTACTTTATACATTCAATTAAATTTAAATAGCAATGTATTCATGAAATCAGCCATGGTCTTTATTGAATTTATCATTCACAGTGATCGTGAAGCACAGATTTAATGAACAAATCACCATTAGTGAATTACTGATTCTGTTCTGTTTATTTATTCAGTCAGTATGTAAAGAAAATGAACTTTCTCCAAAATGAAATGAGGATCTGAGAGGGATAAACACAAAGGCAGCGATATCAACAATAGAACTCCCCCAATCTGACAACATCCTAATAACAACTTCAACTCACACTTTCTCTCACTAATTGTTCTGGACTTTCCAGAAGTTTATCCTCGTGAATTATTCACACCGCTACTTCTCTCTCTGTCTCTCTCTCTCTGTCTCTCCTTCTCTCTCTGTCCTTCTGTTTATCTCTTTCTGTTCCATTCTCCCTTCTGCTTCTCTCCTTTCTTCTCTCAGTCGCCATCTCCAGCCCTCTGGATCACACCCCCTCTGCAAACTGTTCCTCAATGCTCCTTTCTCGCATCCTATTCAATCTTAAGATCCCACACCTGTAGTCTCTTCACCAGCCCCAAATTCAATAGGATTAACCGATCTTTGTTCTCTCAGCGAATCAAGGGATATGGTAAGCAGGCAGGAAATGGGAATTGAATCAGAAGATCAGCCAGCAACGTATTGAATGGCGGATCTGTTCTTGTGTTGAATGATTCTATTCTGAGAGTTAGTTTGTTCAATGATAAAGCCTCTGTGAATATACTTGATCTATTTACAGATTACCCAAGTCTCCACCTGTGCACCTACACTTCATCTACAATACATGAAATAAACAGGATCGAAAGCTTCTTCCTGACAAACCTCACAATCATTGAAATTCCTTCTCCTGGAATTATAAAGTACACCGTTAGAATGTGGGATTGTTAAATTAATAAAACACCGACATCAGCGCTGCAGCTGATAATCTACAGATAAATGGAAAGACTCTGGATTCCAACTGATAGAGTGTAAACCAATAAAAGATCACATCAATACTTTCAGTTTTACAATGTAGTCCAGTGACAGTGAAGGGTCCGCAGTGAAGCAGAGAAGGAGATGTGAAAGAGTCAGCAGCAAACTCAGTTCAGTAACCAGACTTCTGAAGCAGCGTCAGACACACACAGAATGAAATAAATTAATAAAACACCAACATCTGTGCTGCAGCTGATAACCTACAGTTAAGTGGAAATACTCTTTATTCCAACTGATAGAATGTAAACCAATAAACCATCACATCAATACTTTCTATTTTACAATGTAGTCCAGTGACAGTGAAGGCTCCACAGTGAAGCAGAGAAGGAGATGTGAAAGAGCCAGCAGCAAACCCAGTTTAGTGGCGAGACCTCTGAAGCAGCGTCGGATACACACAATATAAAATAATATTTTATATCAGTGATAACGAATAAATAGATTGAAATCCCAGTTCAACTGAACCAATTCATTTGGGAGGGAGGACATTTCTCTGTCCCCTTGTAATACAGAGTTGATGAGCTATCTCATTATCAGTCACTGAAAACACATTCATTAAAATATTGCAGGACAGGTTAGACCCACAACATGAAACTATTCAAAGCTCCTGATAGTCTGATTCCTGCTCTGAGCCGAGACATCTGATTCGAATGCATTCATTACACAGAATAATCCAGTAACAATACCGGATTTGGATAAACGAAGGTCATGACAGAAATAATGTAGCTTCTACAAGACTGAAAGAGCTGCAAGTTAGGAGGTGCCATCAATCAACTGCTAGAACAGGAAGCTGTGTAAATCGCATAGTGAGAAATAATACCAAGTACAGAAGCACAGTTTACAATGATTTATACCATTCACAACTGATATACAGGCTTACCAGGAACTCTAATTGCAGCAACTACTGGATAATAAATGGATAGGATCTGAGGCAATAATGGATATCCCATTTTTGTGAGAAGCAGAGACTTCTGTTCGCCTGGAAAGCAAAGCTCCAGCAGACACTCTGAGCTGATCCATTCCGATGGGTGCGGAGTTTTCCAGGGGATAGGTCTCTACTGATACGGTTATACCCCTGATCATTGCTATTAGTTACATTCACCTGAATAAACACATTACATCAGCAGCATTGAATGCTTTGGAGGCGGTTCAGAGGAGGTTTATTAGATTGATACTGGAAAGTTTGGACAGACTGGGCTTGTATTCACTGGAGTTTAGAAGAGTGAAGGGAGACTTGATTGACGTATATAAGATCCTCAATGGTCTTGATAACGTGGATGTGGAAAGGATGTCTCCTCTTGTGGGCGAGTCCAGAATTAGGGGGCACTGTTTTAAAATTCGAGTTTCGCCCTTTTAGGGCCGAGATGAAGCGATTTTTTTCTCTCTCAAAGGGTTGTGCGACGTTGGAATTTTTTGCTTTAGCAGGTCGTGGAGGCGGGGTCATTGAATGATTTTAAGGCGGAGGGAGTTAGATTCTTGTTAGGCAAGGGAATCGAAGCTTATCGCGGGTAGATGGGAGTGTGGAATTCGAGACATAACAGATAGCCCATGTCCTTATTGAATGGCAGAGGAGACTCGAGGGACCGAATGGCCTACTTCTGCTCCTCATTCGTATGTCCATATGTTCGTACATTTACCTGTTTCTTCCACATTGGGTAATGTCTCCAGTAAAATTAGAACTGTGCCTCCTTCTGACTCCATATCTACAATTCTAACCGGCCACACGTCAAGGTCAACCAGTCCAAAACTATGCTGCTGATGTCCACTCTTTACCAAGTCCCGCTCACCCATCACCCTCACATTCACTCACCCGCTTTGGCTCCCATTTCTCTAACACCTTATAGTTAAAGTTCTTACTATCGAGTTAAAATACCTCTGCATCCTCACCCCTCCCCATCTCTTGCCTCTCCGCCAAACCTGCAGCAAACGTATACATGATCTCTTCATACCTCTGAATTTGGCCTCTTTCACTGCGACTGACTTCGCTTGGTTCCATTAGGACCATAGAACCAGAGAAACATTATGGCACAGAAGGAAGCCATTCAGCCCATCGTGTCTGTGCCGGCCGAAAAAACTAGCCGCCCAATCTAATCCCACTTTCCAGCACCTGGTCCATAGCCTTGCCGGTTCCAGCACTTCAGGTGCAAGTCCAGGTACTTTTTAAAAGAATCGAGGATTTCATCGTCCACCACCATTCCTGGCAGTTAATTCCAGGCACCCACAACCCTCTGGGTGAAAAAAGCTTTTCCTCATGTCCCCTCTAATCCTTCCACCAATCACCTTAAATCTGTGTCTCCTGGTAATTGACCTCTCCGCTGGGGAAAACAGATCCTGCCTGTCTACTCTATCTAGGCCCCTCATAATTTTGTACATATCTATTAAGTCACCCCTCTGCCTCCTCTGTTTTATGGAAAACAAACCTAGCCTAACCAATCTTTTCTCATTGCTGCAACTTCCGAGCCCTGGCAACATTCCAGTAAATCTCCTCTGTACTCTCTTCAGAGCAATTATGTACGTCTTGTAATATGGTGACCAGAACTCTACACAATCCTTCAATTGTGGTCAAACCCGTATTTTATATAGTTCCAGCATTACATCCCTGCTTTTGAATTCTATACTTCTGTCAATGAAGGAACGAAATCCATATGCCTTCTTCACCACTCTATCTACCTGTCCTGCCACCTTCAGGGACCTGTGGACATGCATTACAAGGTCTCTCACTTCCTCTACCCCTCTCAATATACTCCCGTGTATTCCCTCACTTTGTTCGCGCTCCCCAAATACATTACCTCACGCTTCTCTGGATTGAATACCAGTTGCCACTTTTCTTCCCACTCAACCAGACCATTGATATAATTCTGGGGTCTACAGTTATCCTCTTCACTAACAACTACACGGCCAATTTTTGTGTCAGCTGCAACTTTCCCAATCTTACCTCCCACATTTAAGTCTCAAATCATTAATATATACCACAAACAGCAAGGGACCCAACACTGAGCCCTGTGGAACACCACTGGAAACGGCTTTCCATTAGCAAAAATATACTTCGAGCATTGCTCGTTATTTCCTGTCACTGAGCCAATTTTGGAACCAACTGGCCACATTCCCCGGAGTCCCATGATCTATAAACTTACCGACAGGTTGCCATGTGGGACCTTGTCAAATGCCTTACAAAATCCATGTAGACAACATCCACTGAACTACCCTCATCAATCCTACTTGTTACTTACTCAAACAATTCAATAAAATTAGAAAGACACGACCTTCCCTTAGCAAATTCACACTCATTATCCCTGAGTAATCCGTGCCTTTCTATGCAACAGTTATTCTTTCTTTCATAATTGTCTCTAATTATTTGCCCACTATCAAAGTCTGACTGACAGGCCTATAATTATTTGGGCTATCCCTCGCACCCTTTCTAAACAATGGTAAAACCTTTGCAGACCTCCAATCCTCTGGTACATCACCTGTGAGGATGATCCTGAGAACAGCTGCTATTTCCTCACTGACTTCTGTTAATAGTCTGGGATACATTCCATGCGGCCCTGATGATTTATCCATTTTTAAGGATTTCAGGCCCTCTTCTACTTCTTCTCTCATTAAGATTATCGTAAATTCTCCAATCTATCTTCATAACTGAAGTTCCTCACCCCTGGAGCCATTCTCGTGAATCTTTTCTGTACCCACGCCAATGCCCTCACACCTTTACTGCAATTCCTACAATCTTCAGAGCCGTCTTTGAAGAAAACCTTTCTTTCTAATCCCTTCTTGTCTAATTCAGCCCTAGTGAACATCCAGCCCTGCTGTGTAATTCCCCACAACCGTGAGCACTGTACTGCTGTCGAACTGCCCAAAGAACATCACACCCTCATGTATAATTTGCCACGCTGTTCAACACCCCCTCCTGTCTAATTCCCCCTCTGAATACCCTCTCCTGTATAATTCCCAATTTGCACATCCCCCTCCGATATAAGTCCCCACTGTGAAAACAATCCTCCTGTCTAATTCCACCTGTGAACATCCCCTCCTGTCTAATTCCCCCTGTGAACACCCCTCCTGTCTAACTCCCCCGTTAACACCCCCTACTATCGAATTCCCAATGTGAACATCACCTCCTGTCTAACTGCCCATGTGAACGTCGCCTTCTGTTCCGTGAAATGCGACCAGAAAGTGTTTGAAATACTAAGAAGGTCTGGCAGCATCTGCAGAGAGTGAAACAGAGTTAACATTTCAGCTTTGCGATCCTACATCAGAACTGGAAAAAGCTAGAGCAAGTGAGAGGGGGAAAGGGGAAGAAGATCAAGAAGGAAGGTCTGTGATGGGGGAAGAGGAGAGAGGCTAGGTGACAGTTGTCATGGAGCAGAAAGCAACTGGAGAGGTAACTCGTTGGAGCAAAAGAAAAAGCATGAGTCCAGTTAGAGTGTTAATCGCAGAAAAATGAATAGGTCTGTACGAGAGCAAAAACATGAAAAATAAGTTTGAGATTAGAACATGTTTAAAAATTTTAAAAATGCATAAATAAATTAAAAAGTAAATACAAAATAATGGGGCTCATTGTTTGAAATTATTGAACTCAATATTGAGTACAGAAGGATGTAAAGTGTGCAATCGGAAAATGAGGTACTGCTCCTCGAGCTTGTGTTGATGTTCACTGGAAGACTGCAGCAGGCCCAGCACAGAAATGTGGGCTTGAGAAAAATGTGGAGAATTAAAATGACAAGCAACCAGAAGTTTGGGATCATGCTTGCAGACTGAGTGGAGTGTTCTGCAAAGCAGTTCCCCAATCTTCGTTTAATCTCCCCACTGTAGAGTAAACCGCACTGTGAGCAATGAATGCAATATACTGAATTGGAAGAAGTACCAGTCAATCGCTGCTTCACCTGGAAGGAGTATTTGGCACCTTGGATGGTGAAGAGGGAGGTGGTAAAAGGGCAGGTATTGCACCTCATGTAATTGGACGGGAAGGTGTCCAGAAAGGGGACAAGGAATCAGGAGTAATGGAGGAGTGGACCAGGGTGTTGCAGAGGGAACGATCCATTTGGAATGATGACAGGGAGGAGAGGGAAAGATGCGTTTGGTGTTGGCAACACGCTGAAGGTGGCAGAAATGGTGGAGGATGATCCTTTGGACGTGGAGGATGGTGGCGTGGAAAGTGAGGACAAGGGGAACCCTATCGCGGTCCTAGGAGGGAGGGGAAGGGTTGAAGGCACCCATTGCCGTGCATTCAAAATACCCTGTGATATTCGGCTCTCTGACCATCCTGTCTAATTCCCACTGTGAACTGCTATTGTGTCTAATTCCCCCTCTGAACACAACCTCTTGTCTAATTTCCCCTGTGAATACACCCCTCTAGTCTACTTCATACTGTGAGACCCCCTATTGTCAAATTCCCTCTGTGAACACCCTCCTCCTGTCTAATTCCCCTTGTGAACATACCCTCCTGTCCAATTCAGTACAGTTACTACTCCTCTCACCATCTCCATCTGCTGTTGTCCTTGTCTCACTGTAGTTTCTGCCCTCTCACCATCTCCATCTGCTGGTATTCCTGTCACACTGCAGTTACTTTTCTGCTCTCTCCATCGCCATGTGCTGGTGTCCCTTTCTCACTGTAGTTACTGCTCCCCTCACCGGATCCATCTGCTGGTGTCTTTGTCTCTCTGCAGTTAGTGCCCCCTCTCATCATCTCCAACTTCTGGTGTCCCTTTCTGATTGCAGTTTTTTTTTTCTCTCCCACGACTGCCTTGGCTCCTCTCACCTTCCCACCCGTCTTCCTTTTAAGATTTGTGGGGGTGACTAAGAAAGGTTCTCCCCTGGGTAACCGACTTATAAATTAAAGCAAACTCATTAGTTAAAAGGGCCTCTTACCGGGCTCGATGGACCCGTTGCTCCTCCACATGGGTCTTTATTGAGAGTGGGAGAGAGTTTTTAAATTCCTCTAACAGAATTACTTCTCTGAGATTCTCATCGCTGGGCTGTACTTTAAGAGCCCTCAGTCACTGGTCAAAAACCAGATTTTTGCTTCTTTCAACCTCCAGATAGGTTTGATTCATATCTTTCTTAACTTTTGGCGATAGGCTTTGGGTACTAAAACACTACATCAGCTTCACCAAACATGATTTCACATTCATAACACCATGTTGACTATGCCCAATCAGAGCATTATTATCCAAGTGTCCATTTAACAAATCCTTTAGAATAGATTCCAGCATTTTCCCAACGACTGATGTAAGGCTGACAGGACTGTAACTCCCTGGTTTCTCTCTCCCTCCCTGTTTAAATAGTGGGGTGACATTTGCAACTTTCGAAACTGCAAGAACCGCTCCAGAGTCTGTAGAATTTTGGAAGATGATCACCAATGCATCCACTATCTCCATAGTTACTCTTTCAATACACTGGGATGTAGAATATCAGGCCCTGCGGATTTATCAACCTTCAGCCCCATTAATTCCTCCAATACAACCTTCTTACTAATACTTATTTCCTTCAATTCCTCATTCCTCCTAATCGCTTGGATCTCAAATTCTGGTAGATTTCTTGTATCGTCCTCAGTGACGACAGACACAAAGTAATCATTTAGCTTCTCTGCCATTTCTCTATACCCCATTATAAATTCACCTGATTCTGCCTGCAATGGAGCCACATTTGTCATCGCCAAACATTCCCTTTTTACATACCTGTAGAAGCTTTTACAGTCCATTAATATGTTTTTTTTTGCCTGTTTACATTCATATTTTATTCCCCCTTTCTTTTTCAGTTTCTTCGCCATCCTTTGCTGCATTCTAAAATCCTCCCAATCCTCAGGTTTACTACTAGTTCTGGCAACTTTAAAGGCCTTTTCTTTAAACTTATACAATCCTTAACTTCCTTTGTTATCCACTTTTGACTGCCTTTACTTTTGGGGTTTTTGTGCCTTGAAGGATTGTATAGTTGCTCCAAACTATGCAATATTTATTTAAAGACTATCGATTTCCCATGTACTGTAATATCTTTTCATGTATTTTCCCAATCCACCTCAGCCCCTCATCCTTCATAATTTCCTTTGTTCAAAATTAACACCCTGGCTTCAGATTGAACTACCTCGCGTAGGGCAAGACAGAGCGATCGTTAGGGCGAGGCAGATGGAGTGAGATCGAATCAGAGGGGAAAGGCGAGAGACAGAGGGAGAGAGAGCGACTGAAAGAGAGAAGCAGAGGGAGAGAGAGCGGGGAGAGAGAGAGTGCAAGACAGAGACAGGGATGGAGGGAGGGAGATGGGGAGGAAGGGTCAGAGAGAGAGAGGCACAGAGAAATAGCCTGAGATGGAGAAACAAAGCATTTGCATTATTGTGTTTCCTGTTGTGTCGAGATGTTTTGGTTGTGCAACCGTATTTGGTGCTGGGTAACCTATCTTCTTTGGCCTGAATTGGCTTCCTGTTGTACTCCACTTGTCTGGAGGTATTTTCTGTGGTATAAAGTTTCTATTTTTGTATATAAAGATGTTTTCTGTTACTGACCATCTACTCACTGTGACCATTTTCCATGGTGTTCTTGTGATGAACAACGTCGTCTGGTTATGGAGAGCTGGACCTTCAGGAATGGGCTGCCCGACAGTGAGAAGACTCGGCTCTGTGCCTATTTGAATTCATTTTGCAGACTGATTGTTTATAGTGTCATGGCCCTGTAGTCTTTTTGTGGAATATGCTGTTTCCCTTTAAGGCTTGCAAGGGATCACTATTGCATTCAGAGCCGGCAAGCCCGAGGAGTTATTGGAAGGTTCATTTTTGTTGCTTTAGAAACAGCCATTTGGAGACGGCGATTCAAAGGGTGCATTCTCGTTAACATAGATGTAGACACTGGGAGTGAACCTGATGCAATACATTGGTTACAATTCATTTGGAACTGCCTACTCAGGTTAGAAAGGAAGGTGCTAAGGATAGAAGTGCAGTTTGCAACTAAAGTTTTATCATTGCAGCAAAACGGGTCATCTTCGTTCAGAGTGCTGGAAATTGCGAGGTGAACCCATATGACTTGTTGGGGTACGCAAGGTTAGTGCGGAGAAAAAGACTCTGACTGAGCGTACAGCAGACCAGGCTGTAGCTTGAACGACAGCTGTGAATGTGAAACCAAATACTAAAGCTAAGAGGAATGTAGAGGTTAAGAATAAAATACCTGGGAGTTATAATTATTATTTTGTTGTCAAAGGGGAGAATTACTCCGTATCCTGTAAGTTTTTTTTAATTCATTCATGGGATGTTGGCGTCACTGGCTATGCCAGCATTTATTGCCTATCCAAAATTTCCCTTGAGAAGGTGGTTTTGAGCTGCCCTGTTGAACCGGTGCAGTGAATGTGAGGGAGGTACACCCACAGTGCTGTGAGAAGGGGAGTTCCAGGATTTTGCCCCAGCGACAGTGAAGGAATGACGATATAGTTCCAAGTCAGGATGGTGTGTGATTTGGAAGGGAACTTGCAGTTGGTGATGTCCCCATTCATCTGCTACTCTTGTCCTTCGAGGTGGTAGAGGTCGCGGGTTTGGAAGGTGCTGTCTAAGGAGACTTGGAGCATTGCTGCAGTGCATCTTGTAGATGGTACACACTGCTGCCACTGCGCGTCGGTGGTGGAGGGAGTGAATGTGTTGTGGATGGGGTGCCAATCAAGCGGGATGCTTTGTTCTGGATGGTGTCGAGATTCTTGAGTGTTGTTGGAGCTGCACCCATCCAGGCAAGTGGCGAGGATTCCATCACACTCCTGACTTGTGCCCTGTAGATGGTGGACAGGCTTTGGGGAGTCAGGGGGTGAGTTAGACGCCGTAGTATTCCTAACCTCTTACCTGCTCTTGTAGCTACGGTATTTATATGACTACTCCAGTTAGGTTTCTGGTCAATTGTAGCCCCTGGGATGTTGATAGTGGGGAATCCAGCGATGATAATGCCATTGAATGTCAATTGGAAATGGTTAGATTCTCTCTTGTTGGAGATGGTCATTGTCTGGTACTTCTGTGGCGCAAATGTTACTTGCCACTTATCAGCTCAAGCCTGGATATTGTCCAGTTCTTGCTGCATTTCTACACAGACTGCTTCAGTATCTGAGGAGTTTCGAATGGTGCTGAACATTGTGCAATCATCAGCGAACATCCCCACTTCTGACCTTATGATTGAAGGAAGGTCATTGATGAAGCAGCTGAAGATGGTTGGGCCTAAGACACTACCCTGAGGAACTCTTGCAGTGATGTCCTGGAGATCAGATGATTGACCTCCAACAACCACAGCCAGCTTCCTTTGCGCTAGGTCTTACTCCAGCCAACAGAGAGTTCCCGCCCTCATTTCCATTGACTCCAATTTTTCTAGGGCTCCTTGATACCATACTCGTTCAAATGCTGCCTTGATGTCAAGGGCAGTGACTCCCACCTCACCACTTGAGTTCAGCTCTTTTCTCCATGTTTGAACCAAGGCTGTCATGAGATCAGGAGCTGAGTGGCCCTGGCGGAACCTATACTGAGCATCACTGAGCAGGTTATTGCTAATCAAGTGCTGCTTGATGGCACTGTTGATAACACCTTCCATCACTTTACTGATGATTGAGAGAAGACTGATGGGGCGGTAATTGGCCGTATCGTACTTGTCCTGCTTTTTCTGTACAGGACATACCTGGGCAATTTCCCACATTGCCGGGTAGATGCCAATGTTGCAGCTATACTGGAACAGCTTGGCTAGGGGTGTGGCAAGTTCTGGAGCACAGGACTTCAGTACAATTGCCTGAATATTGTCAGGGCCCATAGCCTTTGTAGTATCCAGTGCCTTAAGTTGTTTCTTGATATCACGCGGAGTGAATCGAATTGGCTGAAGTCTGGCATCTGTAATGCTGGGGACTTCAGGAGGGGCCCGAGATAGGTCATCAACTCGAAACTTCAGGCTGAAGATTGTTGCAAATGGTTCTGCCTTACGTTTTGCACTGATGTGCTGGGCTCACCCATCATTGAAGATGGGGTATGTGTGGAGCCACCTCCTCCAGTCAGTAGTTTAATTGTCCACCACCATTCACGACTGGATGTGGCAGGACTTCAGAGCTTATATCAGATCCGTTGGTTATGGGATCGCTTGCCTCTGTCTATTGCATGCTGGTTATGCAGTTTGGCATGTAAGTTGTCCTGGGTAGCAGCTTCACCAGATTGACACATCATTTTGAGGTATATCTGGTGCTGTTTCTTCCAACCCTCCTGCACTCTTCATTGAACCATGGTTGGTCTTCTGGCTTGATGGTAATGGTAGAGTGGGGTATATGCCTGGCTATGAGGTTACAGATTGTGGTTGAGTACAATTCTGCTGCTGATGATGTCCCACAGCGCCTCATGGATGCCCAATTTTGCATTGCTAAATCCGTTCGAAATCTATCCCATTTAGCACGGTGTTAGTGCCACACAGCACGATGGACGTTACCTTCAATGTGAAGGCGGGACTTCGTCTCCACAAGGACAGTGCGGTGGTCACTCCTAACAATACTGTCATGGACAGAATCGTCTGCAGCAGACAGACTGGTGAGGACAATGTCAAGTATGTTTTTCCCTCGTGTTGGTTCCCCACCACCTGTCGCATGCCTAGACTATCAGCTATGTCCTTTAGTCCTCGGCCAGTAGTGGTGCTACTGAGCCACTTCTGGTGAAGGACATTGAAGACCCCCACACAGAGTACATTTTGTGCCCTTGTCACCTTCAGTGCTTCCTCCAAATGCTGTTCAACATGGTGGAGTACTGAGTCATCAGCTGAGGGAGGGCAGCAGGTGGCAATCAGTAGGAGGTTACCTTGCCCATGTTTGACTTGATGCCATGAGACTTCATGGGGTCCAGAGTCGATGTTGAGGACTCCCACGGCAACTCCCTCCCTACTGTAGGCCATTGTCCCGTCACCTCTGCTGGGGTTTGTCCTGCCGGTGGGACAGGACATACCCAGGGATAGTGATTGCAATGTCTCGGACATTGTCTGTAAGGTATGATTCTGGGAGTATGACTATGTCAGGCTGTTGCTTGACTACTCTGTGGGACAGCTCTCCCAACTTTGGCACAAGCCCCCAATGTTAGTAAGGAGGACATTGCAGGATCGACAGGGCTGGATTTGCCGTTGTTGTTTCCGGGTGGTCCATCCGGTTTCATTCCTTTTTATTGAATTGTAGCAGTTAGGTACAACTGAATGGCTTGTTAGGCTATTTCAGAGGGCATGTAAGCACATTGCTGTGGGTCTGGAGTCACATGTATGCCATACCAGGTACGCACAGCAGATTTCCTTCCCTAAAGAACCAGAAATAAAAACAAGGAATGCTGGAACCAGTCAGCAGGTCTGGAAGCATCTGTGGAAAGAGAAGCAAAGTTAACGTTTCGAGTCAGTGACCCTTTTTCGGAACGAACCAGATGTGTTTTTACAGCAATAGACAATGATTTCATGGCCATCATTAGACTAGCTTGAAATTCCAGATTTATTAATTAAATTCAAATTCCACCTTCGGTTGTGGTGGGAATCGAACCCAAGTGTGCAGGAAAATACCCTGGGTCTCTGGGTTACTAGTCCATTCATAATACCGTGATGCCAACACGACCTACCCCTTCTCGCTATTTCCATCTGCTGCTGTCGCTGTTTCACCGCAGTTACTGTCCCCCTCTCACCATCTCCATCTGCTGTTGTTCCTGTCTCACTGCAGTTACTGCCCATCTTACCATCTCCATCTGCTGATGTCCCTGTCTCACTGCAGCTACTGTCTCCCACTCACAATCTCCAGTGATAATAGCACTGCGCCACTGCCTCCTGCCAAAGACAGGTTGTGAGGCAGGAAAACCTATCATTATAGTCAGGGACTCAGGAGCGACCGAAGCCCTCTTGCTGGGGAAACATATGAGGTTTCCACCAGAGAGCGCCCCGAACGCTAAATGTTTAGTAAATGGAATTGTAGGTTTGTATACCCGTACCTTTGTATAAAGTACGCCAAGAGAGTGACTTAATATCTGGGATAGTAACTCTAGGTGTTGTCCACAGTTTACCATTGAAGGGAATTTATCTACTCCTAGGAAATTAATTTTGCAGGATCAAAAATTTCAGTTTCTCCTATCACAGAGGAATCATGTGAAATTAAGGAAAAGGATCAATTACTAGAACAACGTCCTGGAATATGTCCTGCAAGTTTAGTTACCCGAGCAATGGCTAAACAGGATCCATTGTTGGAGGTAACTGGGGCACCACAAATAGATAATCAAGCATCTTGAAACTTATTTGGGGGTTTAGACAATTAGACAATCCAAATGAGATGTTTAATAGATAATCTATCATTGCAGCACAGCAAGCTGATCCAGAGATCTGCCAAATAGTACAGATGGCTCTGTCAGAAGATGAGGTGAAAGGGGTTCTGGAAAGCTAGTATATAGACAACGGGGTTTTGAGGAGGAAATGGAGACTGCCTCAAAGACCTGCCAGTGAAAACTGGACAGTTGTTGAACAGATTGTGGTACCACCTGAATATCGATTAGGATTATTACGGTTTGCACACTACATTCCTTTTCCAGGATGTAGGAGAATTCGGATGACCAAATCACACATAAACAAGCATTATCAGTGGCAGGTCTTACAAAGGATGTGAGACAATATTGTAGGGCATGCCACACCTGTCAAATAGTGGGGAATCCACAACCTACCATAAATCCAGGGGATGAGGTATTAGTGTTGTTACCGAGACAGGGAGAAGCAGTGAAAACACTGTTTAGTGACCCATATAGAGTGATCAAAAGAGTGGGTAACGTAGATTACTTGATTGAAACCCCTGATCGCTGGGTGAAGAATCGGTTGTGTCAAATTAATATGCTCAAACGATGTTACCGCAGGGAGGAGGATAAGCCAGTACAGGTGTGTCAGGTGATCAGGTCTGTGGAGAAGGAAAAGGATAGTGAGGGTGAGGCAGAAGTATGCCTAGGAAATTCTCAGATTGAACCTCCAACTATTCCATTAGCGAATGCAGAATGGCGAGGAAAAAATTAAACAATAGGCTTTTACAGTTAGAGGCAAAACAGCGTGAAGTCCTAACCAGGGTTTTCAAAACATTTCAAAAAGTATGTCGGGATAAGCCATGATGTACAACCTTAGCCACACATGATGTGGGTATATGGGGAGCCATTCCTTTAAACTGACATCCTTGTAGTTTCGGTCCAGATAGACAGACCCACGTGGAAGCAGAGGTACAATGCATGCTGAAGGGCAGCTGAGATGAACCTGGTCAGGACAGCTGGAATTCCTAGATGGTCTTAATGACTAAGCCTGGTGGGACGGCTCAAACTTGCATAGACTCTAGAAACGTCACTGTGGTAAAGAAGGCAGACTCCTACCCAAAATATGATTTAAATGACTGTATGGACAGAGTGGGCAACACAATGTGTCTTAAAGAGACAGCTATGTTGGAAGGATACTGTCAAATTTCTTTGACACCCCAGAGTAAGAAAAAATCAGCTTCTGTTACACCAGACAGGGCTTTTCAGTGTCAAGTGATGCCACATAGGTAAAGGGGTACTCGAGCAACTTCTGAGAGAATAGCGAACCCAGTAATGGTCGGTGCTCCTAGTTGTGCAGCTCACCTGGCTGAGGTGATGGACACTTGGAATGAAAACACGAAACAGTTCCAAGATGCTGCTTGTAAATTTTAATGGGTTAATTGCAACAACCTTTTGACAATTTAAAGCCGAAATATTCTGGTGGAAATTGTTACCGTAGTTTAAACTTTTTTTTTTAGAAATGTGTATATCCGTAAATGCATGGAAAAAAGATATTTGCATTTTTTCAATTTTTTTTAGTCATTGTAATGAAACGCATTTCAGGAATGGCGTTTCATTCCACTAGGGGTGGAGGTGTCATGGTCCTGTAGTTTTTTCAGAATATGTGGTTTGCCTTTGAGGCTTTCAAGTCATCCATATTGCTTTAACAGCCGGCACGCCATAGGAGTTAGAGGAAGGTGCATTTTCATTGCCTTAGAAACAGCCATTTGGAGACTGCGATTAAAGGGTGCATTCTCATTACCATAGATATAGTCACTGGGAGTGAACCTGATGCAATACATTTGTTACAATTCAGTTTTGAACTGGCTTATGAGTTGAAGACATTTTTTTCTAACAGGCAGACTAACAGAAGACACCGCTGTGGTGTCAGCACTTGGAAAAAGAGCTCTCAACCATTTAAACTGAAGGAATGGGAATTTAGTCTCGTTATTATCTTTCAAAATTATAAAAACGCAAGACAAGACAGAGATCTCTGGTAATTTAAACTGAAGGAAGGGAAGTTGGACAGTGACAATCTTTTACCCCTCAAAAACAATAAAGTCAGCTTGATTCCATTGAAAGAGTTTGCAAGTCGTTAATTATTGAAATTCGCTCGAGAAGGAAAGCAACATTCCATGAAGACTTCAAGCAACAAACATCCTGTGAGAACTACGAGCAACATCCTGTGATGACTTGAAGCAACATTGGACTGTAAATTTGCAAGGACTCTACTTTTTTCTATTTCAAATGTTGCTTTTATCTTCATAGCGTTTAGTTCTTCTAATTAAACAGTTGATGTATTGATTTAAAGATACCTTGTTTGGTTAGCCTCATTCTGGGGTCAATAGTTGGTACAATTTGGTTGGGTCTTTCTTTAATTTGGACATTTTAAAATGATATGTTAGCCGATCTGTGGAGTGACGGGTTTGAATTCACAATGCATTGGTCACAACACAATCAGAATCATATATTTCGATAGGGGACTTTGACAGGAGCGGCCGGTCATAACAATAGGAAGCAACAGATTGAGACAGATAGAATCATAGATTGGTTGCAGCACAGGAGGAAGCCATTCTGCTCGTTGTGTTCATGACAGCTCTCTGCGAGAGCAACTCACCTAGTCCCAGACCCCCACTTTAAACCTGACACTGCATTGAGAAAAATATGAAATTTCCTCTGGAAAGCCATGATTGGATCTGCTTCCACCACGCACTCTGGCATTGCATTCCAGATCCTAACAACTCACTGCAGAAAAAAATACATTTTCAACATGTAGCCGCTGATATTTTGCCAATCACTTTAAATTTGTGTCCTCTTGTTCTTGCCCCTTCAGCCAATGTGAACAGTTCCTCCAATACTGCAGTTGAGGCTGAAGCAGTGTTCGATAACACGTCCTCATAACTTCCTTGCTTTTTTACTCTATGCTTCTATTTTATAAAAGCCAGGATCCCACAAGCCTTATTAAATACTTTCTGAAACTGGCCTGCCTGCTTCCTTCAACAATCTGTACCTACAAACCCCAAGTTCCCTCTGCTCCTGCACTTACAATTGTACCCTTTCTTTTATATTGTCTCTCCTCGTTCTTCTTCCAAAAATGTATCACTTCACACTTTCCTGCATTACGTTTCATCTGCCTTCGTGGCTGCTCATTCCTCCAGCCTGTCTATATTCTCTTGAAGTTTATCGCTATCCTCACAGACTGCAATGCTTTAAAATTTTGTGTTAGCTGCAAACTTTGAATTTGTGCACTGTACATCCAAGTCTAAGTCATTAATAAAGATTGAGGAATGCAGTCTTCCGAATATCCAGAAAAAGGTTTATTTTTATTCATTCATGGGATGTGGGCGACGGTGTCCAGGCCAGCATTTATTGCCCATCCATAATTGCCCTTGAGAAGGTGGTGGTGAGCTGCCTTCTTAAACCACTGCAGTCCATTTGGGGTAGGTACACTCACAGTGCTGTTAGGAAGGAAGTTCCAGGATTTTTACCCAGCGACAGTGACGGAACGGCGATATAGTTCCAAGTCAGGATGGTGTGCGACTTGGAGGGGAACTTGCAGATGGTGGTGTTCCCATGTATTTGCTGCCCTTGTCCTTCTTGTTGGTAGAGGTCGGGGGTTTGGAAGGTGCTGTCTAAGGAGCCTTGGTGCATTGCTGCAGTGCATCTTGTAGATGGTACACACTGCTGCTACTGCGCGTCGGTGGTGGAGGGAGTGAATGCTTGCTGATGGGGTGCCAATCAAGCGGGATGCTTTGTCCTGGATGGTGTCGAGCTTCTTGAGTGTTGTTGGAGCTGCACCCATCCAGGCAAGTGGAGAGTATTCCATCACACTCCTGACTTGTGCCTTGTAGATGGTGGACAGGCTTCGGGGAGTCAGGAGGTGAGTTACTCGCCTCAGGGTTCCTAGCCTCTGACCTGCTCTTGTAGCCACGGTATTTATATGGCTACTCCAGTTCAGTTTCTGGTCAATGGTAACCCCTAGGATGTTGATAGTGGGGGATTCAGCGATGGTAATGCCGTTGAATGTCAAGGGGAGATGGCTAGATTCTCTGTTGTTGGAGATGGTCATTGCCTGGCACTTGTGTGGCACGAATGTTACTTGCCACTTATCATCCCAAGCCTGGATATTGTCCAGGTCTTGCTGCATTTCTCACGGACTGCTTGAGTATTTGAGGAGTCACGAATGGTGCTGAACATTGTGCAATCTTTAGCGACCATCCCCACTTCTGACCTTATGATTGAAGGAAGATCATTGATGAAGCAGCTGAAGATGGTTGGGCCTAGGGTACTACCCTGAGAAACTCCGGCAGTGATGTCCTGTAGCTCAGATGATTGACCTCCAACAACCACAACCATCTTCCTTTGCACTAGGTATGACTCCAGCCAGCGGAGGGTTTTCCCCCTGATTCCCATTGACTCCAGTTTTGCGAGGGCTCCTTGATGCCATACTCGGTCAAATGCTGCCTTGATGTCAAGGGCAGTCACTCTTACCTCACCTCTTGAGTTCAGCTCTTTTGTCCATGTTTGAACCAAGGCTGTAATGAGGTCAGGAGCTGAGTGACCAGTTACTGTCTGGATGGTGCAAGTGCCCTCCACCTTAAAAACTGAGGCAAAATACTGATTTAATGTCTCCGTCATTTCTGTGTTCCCCTCTATGAACTCCCCAGTCTCATCCTTCAACGGAACCAACATTCACTTTAGCTACTCTATTACCTTTTATATACTTATAGAAGCTTTTGTTATTCGTTTTTATATTTTGTGCTACTTTTCTTCCATAAATTGCCTTTGCTCTTTTTATTTCTCTTTAAGTACCCCTTTATTGATCTTTAAAAGTTTCCCATTTTCCAGCCTACCACTGGCCTTTGAAATTTGGTATGCCTTAGTTTTTGTCTTTATGTTGTCATTAACATCCTTGCTTCGCCATGGATGTTTTTCTCCCCCTCTTCGAATCTTTCTTCCTCTCTGGAATATATTTTAGTTGGGAGGAAGTGAATATCTCCTTAAATATCTGCCACACTCATTTACTGTCCTAAATTTTAGTCTTCCTGCCCAGTCCACTAGGGCCAAATCTGTCCTCATGCCTATGTAATTACCTTTCTTTAACTCCAGAACGCTAATATTGGACTCCAGCTTCTCGCCTTAAACTAAATTTGTAATTCTAGCTTGCTATGATCACTTTTCCCTGGAGAATCATTAACTATGAGATCATCAATTAATCCCACCTTGTTACACAATACCAAACCTAGTATAGCCTGATCCCTGGTTGGTTCCACAATATATTGCTGCAAAAAAACAATCTCTCATGCAGTCATTGAACTCTCGCTCGATGTTACCCTTGCCAATTTCATTAAACCAGTATATATATACATTAAAATCACCCATGATTATTGTCGTATCTTTCTTACACGCTCCCAGGTTTTCCTGGTTTATACTGTGCCCCACTGCTGAACTACTGTTTGGGGATCTGCAAATTGCTCCCACCAGGGACTTCTTCCATTCCATCTGCTGGTTTCGCTGCCTCACTGCAGTTACTGTCCCATCGCACCATCTCCATCTGAGACTCCACCATAACTGAGATTAGTGTAAAAGTTATAGAGGATGCAGAGGTAGAGAGTACAAAAGTGAGGAAGTGGTGCTAAACCTCTAAAAGATGATAGTTTGTCCTCGGCTGGAGTATTTGTCCTTCAACAATCGGCCAGGTCGGTGAGTAGTGCTGTAACTAAGACATTCTTGGTGATGGACCTTGAAGTCCCCACTCCAATGTACATTTTATGCCCTTTCTACCCGTTCCTTCTGACTTGTTGTGTACAACATGGAGGAGAACTGATTCATCAACTGGCCTTGAGCAGGAGGCTTCCTTGCCCACCTTTTCTCTCATTTCACCAGCGAATGACTGTCACTTATTTCTTCTTTGCAGACAGAAAGAATATGTACAAGCATTGCGCCTGTTTGAGCTGAACCAAACAAGTGACTGCCATTCGCTGGTTCATTCTTCAGGGTAATAACTTGACCACTCCGAGTCAAGCTCACTGGTTTAAATTTAAAACAAAGCTTGGCAATTACCTGTCAGTCACCGTAAACTGGTGCATTCTCCATGGCAACACCTCTACTAATCAGAGTTCAGTTGTCAAACCATCAACACTCTCTTCTCAGCAGGAAAAGCTGTTTTTCTCTTTTTACATTGGTTATTCTTGCGAATTTTCCCGATGAGTGCAAGATGAAAAACTGCGATAACATGTCTCTATTTTCAGCAATACTCACGATCTGTGCTTCTAAACGACGTTGAATAAAGTTATTGTTGATTGTTATCTTTGGCTTCATAAGGTATTGGCGAATTATATAGCAGTTCATTGTTATATTGGTCTTGATAAATAATACAAAGTGAAAAGAAAACTGCAGTTAGTTTTACATTGAACCTGAGAAACTTTTTTGTTCTTTATTTGTTCATAGGATGTAGGCATCGCTGGCTAGGCCAGCATTTATTGCCCATCCCTAATTGCCCTTCAGAGGCTGGTTGTGAGCTGCCTTCTTGAACCGTTACAGTCCATCTTGGTTAGATGCACCGCTGTGCTGTTAGAAAGGAAGTTACAGGATTTTAAATCATTGATAGTGAAGGAACGCAACATTGTTCCAAGTCAGGATGGTCTGTGGCTTGGATGGAAACTTGCAGGTGGTGGTGTTCCCATCTATCTGCTGTCCTTGTCCTTCTAGGTGGAAGAGTTCGCGGTTTTGGAATGTGCTGTCAGGGGAGCCTTTGTGTGTTACTCCAGTGCATCCTGCTGATGGTACATATTGCTGCCACAGCCCATTTCAATGCTGCCATGGACACATGTATCTGCGATAGGCAGATTGGTGAGGACGAGGTCAAGTACGTTTTTCCCTCTTGCTGGTTAGCTCACCACCTGCCACAGACTCTGTAGAGCAGCTATGTTCTTTGGTACACAGCCACTATTGTCAGTAGTGGTGCTAACGAGCCACTCTTTGTGATGGACAGTGAAGTCCCACAAGCAGAGTATATTCTGTGCCCTTGCCACACTTAATGCCTCCTCCAAGTGCTGTTCAACTTAGAGGAGTACTGATTCATCAGCTGAGTGAGGGGGTGAAGGGTGGTATGTGTTAATCAGTAGGAGGTTTTCTTGCCCATGTTTTACCTGATACCATGAGACTTCATGGGCTCTGAGGTCCCTCATCCCTGGGACCATTCTATTCAATCTCACCCTTCATGCTCTAAGGATAACAATCCCAGCTTCTCCAATCTCTCCACATGAACTGAAGACCTCATCCCTGCTCATATTCTGGTCAATCTCCCTCTTAACATTCCCTGCTCCAAGGTGAATAATCACAGTTTCTCCATTCTTTCCACATTCACTGAAGTCACTCATCCCTGCTCCCATTCTGGTCAATCTCCTCTTTCACCCTTTCTAAAGCCTTCATGTCTTTCATAAAGTGTAGTTTCCATGAACTGGCCACAATACTGCAGTTGAGACAGCAGCACATGTCCAGGCCGACACCACCTACCCCGACAGCATCTCATCAAGCAAGACGATTCAGAGTGCGACACAATAAGACGTGGTTACAACAAAGAAAGTGTTTGCTGCCACCCTTGGACACCGTCTCCTTGTGGGAAGTGGAGGCAGATTTCCCAACTCCCACCTCTTTGTTCCATCAACCAAAATGATAGTTGCTCATCCCCCAATACACTTTGAGAGAGTCGTCAGCAAAGCATTTGGGATCTTTGGCTTCATAAATGTAGGCATTGAGTATAAAAACAGGGAAATTATGTTGAACCATTATAAAGCTCTGGTTCAGCTCCACCTGGAGTATTGCGTCTAGTTCTGGTCACCACAGTGAAGTGATTTATGACGTTTACCCCTTGTAGGGACTAAACCAAATCAGGAGCACATCCCCACGAATGTCCTTTAATCAAGTTGAAACCAGACAAACTCTCAGACACTTATTTGAGTCCAAAGAATTGCACCAGCTTTCCCACAAAGAAAGAAAACCAACAGAGAATTTTACCATCTTTCAGATAACCTATTTCTACTATTTTTTTCGCTTAGTCATAAATATTCCAGATATTATAAGGGTCTGGGAAACTCTCTTCAATACGTATCTCTCCACTTAAAGAGACACAGAGAGGTGGATCTTACAGTTGTATACAGAATACTACATGAGACAATTTACTAACTTTTATGTATTTGTTAAAATATTTAACCTGCAATAAACTTCATAAGTGGACACGTATATCACAATATCAAATATTACTGAGAGATGCAACACACATTCTTATTCCTAACATAGAATCCAAATTTTGCCCTTGCTAATGCTGCAGAAAAATTATCTTGGAATATCCAGGAGATTCATCAAAATTTAAAGTAAACGTGTACCTTACATCCCCGATTAAGGCATGGGATGAGAAGTGGTGTCGAGGATTCAACACCACTAAGTGTTTTCTTTCGTACCTTGTATTTCTATACTATGTCTAAGGTGTCTGTTGGAGAAAATCCAGATTGTGCCCAATTGTTGAACAAATTCTCTGGACTCAGTCGTTGAGAATCAAATACTTTATTGCATGATATCATGGGGAAGCACACCTTACCTAAATGCGGTCCAGTGCTGCTCCCCAAAGAGCTACAGATCGCCGTGGATTTATATAGTATAAAAGAGGCAGAGCTAACAGTTTCACAATTAGATAAACACCCACAAGACACCCTACGTAACGGTGCACCATGCAGGGTCCGAGGTCAGCAAAACATCAGTTTCAACAATAACAAGCTAGTTCCTTAATTCAATGCCCACTCCAGACACCATATCTGGCCGTAATGTCTGATTGTGGTTAACTGCTCTGTCTACATTTTATGACCGTTGGTTGTGGTTAGATAAGCTACAAGCTGTGTCCTGCTTTTCTGCTTCTACAAAGTTAAGTAATAATTAGCAAAGCTCAGAAAATTCTCCAACAGTGTTATATGATTTTTGCAGTTTACATGTGACCTTTCTGTTGTTCCTTTGAAAATCCATATCTTTGTTTTACAGGAATTTGCAGTTTGTGAGCTTTTATCTGGTGAAAATGTTTATAATGGTGTTTACCTGACCTCCCTTGTTCCTGCGAGTACATTCCCATTTGTTGTTAATTACCCTTTCCATGGCACTCAAAAGCAACTTCAGGAGCCGCCCTGTCTGAACAACAACCCCATAAACTAATTATGTTTTATTGCTACCTCTTACTGAGGTCGCACAGGTAATTTCAATCTGTGTGTTTATCGCCCATGTCCCTGGTAATGGCGAATCTATTCTGACAAAGACCTTGAAATGTTTTCCTCTACCATCTTAAAGGGGACCTCAGTGAGCGCTGAAAACTAACCATTTATTAAATATTTAACTCGAAAGGTATAATCTACCAACTATTTCCAAATTCTACTTAATCAAGCCTATTATACCTATATTCCTTCACAACACTTCAGGGAGAATGTGAGGGCCCTTTAGAGGGTGCCGAGGAGATTTACCAGAATGGTTCCAGGGTCGAGGGATTTTAGTTACAAGGTTAGATTGGAAAAGCTGGGATTGTTCTCCTTAGAGCAAATGAGATTGAGGGGACATTTGATAGAGGTTTACAAGATTATGTCAGGATTTGATAAGTTAGACAAGTAAAATCTCTTCCCATTAACTGCTGGGACAAGGACTAAGGGATGCAGATTGAAGGCTTAGTATGAAAGATGCAAGTGGGAGAGTGAGGAATATTTTTTTACACAGCGTGCAGAAATGACTGGAACTCACTGCCCATGAGTGTGATGGAAGTGGAGACAAATGATTTCAAAAGGAAATTGGATGATAACTTAAAGAAATAAACGTGCATGTCTCTGGGGATCGAGCACGGGAGTGGGACTGACTGGATAGTTCCATGGGGAGCCAGCATGGACTCAATGGGCTGAATGGCCTCCTTCTGTGCTGCAAATGGCTCTATGACACTCTGGAATCTTTTCTCAAACTCTTCAGGATGATGGTTAGGAGGTCATGGGAGCTCTTGTGTTTAAACTCAGCGTTGTATGTGTTGACGGCTCCGTAGCTTTCCACATCATTGTTCAAGTTCTTGCACCAGGCTCCCGTTAATGGTGTAAGCTGTCACCGTGATCATGTCCTCTCAGAGACCCACCCAGGCGTTGAGATTTTTCTTTGTCCTCGTTCCAGATCTTCTCAAATTCTGAGTCATTCCGCAGATCTTTCCACAGATGTTGTATTGCCATGTCATCCCAGTCATCTGCCTGTGTGAAGTAACAGGCAGCGGAAAATTGCACCAGGTTCAGCTCTGGGTTTACTTTGGAATCACCACAAGATTCCCCATGGCCATTGGACGACAAACTGACCAAACTCCGACCTGCCAATCAGAAAGACCAAATTCACAAAATCCAACCAGCCAATCAGAAAGACAGAATTCCCAAAATCCAACCTGACAATCAGAAAAATAGAATTCCCAAACTCAGACCTGCCAATCGGAAAGACAGAATTCCCAATGATACAGAGCCTGACACCAGCTCCAGAAATACCAACCTTTTTCACAGCCAACGAGGGACATCGGAAGTGAGGTCACTGTTGTGTTGTAGGAAATGTGACAGGCAATGTGTGCACAGCAAGATCCCACGGAAAGGCCTGTCTCTGACCTGAAACATTAACTCTGTTTCTGTCTCCACAGATACTGCCAGACCTGCTGAGTTTTTCCAGCACTTCCTGCTTTTATTTTGAACTGATGTTGCTTAGAGTTAAATATTGGGCCCAAGAACATCTGGGAAAACAGCCCACCCCCTGCTCTTCTTGGAATCGTGCCCTTGGGATCTTTTACATCCGCCTAGGAGGGCAGAGGTGGCCTCAGTTTAATGTCTCATCGCGAAAAACCACACCTCTGATAATGTGACAGTCACACAGTTCTGACCCTCCGGCAGTGAGGCACACCCTTCAGTACTGATCATTCAACAGTGCAGCATTCCCTCAGGACTAGCCATCCGACAGTGCAGCGCTCCCTCAGTGCTGACGCCCCGATACTGCAGCATTCCCTCAGTACTAACCCTCTGACAATGTGGCACTCCCTCACTACTGACCATCCGACAGTGCATTACAGCCTCAGTACTGACCATCCGATACTGTAGCACTCCCTCACTGCCGACCTTCTGACAGTAAAGTACAGCCTCAAAACTGACCCTCCAACAGTGCAGCACTCCCTTAGTACTGACCCTTCGACAGTGCAGCACACAGTCAGTACTGACCCTTTGATGCTGCTGCATTGCCACAATACTGACCCACCGACAATGCAGTACTCCCTCAGTACTGACCCTCCGAGAGTGCAGCACTCCCTCAGTACTGATGCTCCGACAGTGTGGCACTCCCTCAGTACCTATGCTCTGACTGTGTGGCACTCCCTCAGTGCTGACCCTCTGACATTGCAGCACTCCCTCAGTTCTGACCTTCTGATTCTGCAGAACCTGCTCAGTTCTGACCATCTGACATTGCAGCACTCACTCAGTATATACCTTGTAAGAGTGCAGCACTCCCTCAGTACTGATTCAGTATTGACCCTCAGACAGTGCAGCACTCCCTCAGTACTGGTCCTCTGACAGTGGAGCACTCCCTCAATACTGACCCTCTGATTCTGCAGAACCTGCTCAGTTCTGACCATCTGACATTGCAGCACTCACTCAGTATATACCTTGTAACAGTGCAGCACTCCCTCAGTACTGATTCAGTATTGACTCTCAGACAGTGCAGCACTCCCTCAGTACTGATCCTCTGACAGTGCAGCACTCCCTCAGTTCTGACCCTCTGATTCTGCAGAACGTGCTCAGTTCTGACCATCTGACATTGCAGCACTCACTCAGTGTATACCTTGTAACAGTGCAGCACTCCCTCAGTACTGATTCAGTATTGACCCTCAGACAGTGCAGCACTCCCTCAGTACTGATCCTCTGACAGTGGAGCACTCCCTCAATACTGACCCTATGACAGTGCAGAACTCCCTCAGTACTCACCCTCCGACAGTGGAACACTCCCTCACTACTGACCCTGCGGTAGTGCAGCACTCCCGTATGATTTCAAATTAAGCACGGCGCATATATCACCATAATAACCAAAAACACTATCAGGACATGGGAGATCATGTTAAACCAGGGGTGAATCTGCACGTTTGACCCACAGTTCGAGAAGTCCTCCCACCAAGTAGAATCGTTTATCTCATCAACCTCATAGTGTTGCTTCTTTGACTGTTGTTCCAGATTGTTTTACACTACAGCAATGGATCCTAGCTGCTTTCTCTCTTTACTCAAGCATGTGGGCAATGTCTGAATAATATATTTGTATTCCTGGAGGTAAGTTATCAAGTCCTCTTTAATATTTCTATCACACTTATCGTTTCTGTCTTTCGTTTATGTATGTCTACCAATTCAATTTTTCCTACTCTGCTTGGTATTTGTGGGTTGAAATGGAACGTACTGTTGCTCACTGGACAAGTCCGGTTATGTCTATACTGGTATTCCTTCGCTGTGGTGGTTAAGAAATATCTCCCCTCTCCCATATAGGCCACCTGGGTTAGCCCTGACAATGCTTTTCTGGTTTCCATGATGCAATTCACAGAGGCATTAAATCCACATTTTGACTGTGCTGTTTTAGATTTAGGATGAGGACATTTGACCACCTGGTTTTCCAGATTACACTCAGAAAACGTCGTTCCAACTATCTCTTTTTCAATTTCCACAACATAGGCTAATATATCACAATATTTTATGTAATGTTTTCCCCTTATCACCCCAGCATCTGTATCATTGAACAAATGGGACAGCAGAATGAGCTCACTGTGGCTGGATTATTGACGCCAGGGGAGAGCAGACAGACCCCCCTGAGTCTGTATCACAGACCCTGGGGAGAGCAGGATGATCCCATTGTGTCTGTATCACAGACCCCGGGGACAGCAGACTTTTCCCACTGTGTTTGTATCACTGCCTCCGCAGGAGAGCAGAGTGACCTGTCTGTGTCTATAACACAAAACCCGGGGAGAACAGACTGATCCCGATGTGTCTGTATCACTGACCCGGGGAGAGCAGACTGAACCCAAAGTGCCTCTATCAGTGACCCCGTCTGAGAGGAGACTGACCCCAAAGTGTCCGTGTCACTGACCCTGGAGGAGAACAAACTGACCCCCGACTGTCTGTATTACAGACCCCGGGGAGGCAAGACTGACCCCACTGTGTCTGTATCACTGACCCCGGGATCCAGCAGATTGATCCCACTGTGTCTGCATCACTGACCCCTGGGAAAGCAGACAGACACCACTCTGTCTTTATCACTGACACCGCCAGAGAACAGACTGACCACAACGTGTCTGTGTTACTGGCCCCAGAGGAGTGCATTCTGACCCCACTGTGTCTGTATCATAGAGCACGGAGAGAGGAGACTGACAACATTGTGTCTCTATCACTGACCGAAGGGGACAGCAGACTGGCCCCTCTGTGTATCAGTGACACTGTGGAGAGCATATTGACCCCACTGTATCTGTATCACTGACGTCGTGGAGTGCAGATTGACCCCACTGTGTCTCTTTCACTGACCCCACGGGAGAGCAGACTGACCCCAATGTCTCTATATAACTGACCCGGGGAGAGCAGTCTGACCACAATCTGTCTGCATTACTGTGCCCGGGGAGAGCAGACTGACCCCACAGTGTCTGTATCACTGACTCCGGGGAGAGCAGTCTGATTCCATTGCCTCTGTATCACTGACTCCGTGGGAGAGCAGACCGACCCCACTGTGTCTGTGTCACTGACTGAAGGGGATTGCAGGCTGGCCCCTCTGTGGATCACTGACACTGTGGAGAGCAGATTGACCCCACTGTGCCTGTTTCCCTGACCCCAGGGGTACGGCAATCTGAAAAAACTGTGTATCACTGACCCCTGTGGAGAACAAACTGACCCCACTGTGTCTGTATCACTGACCTCGTGGAATGCAGATTGATCCCACTGTGTCTCTTTCACTGACCCCACGAGAAAGCAGACTGACCCCACTGTGTCTATAGCACTGACCTGGGGAGACCAGACTGACCCCACTGTGTCTGTATCAAAGACCCGAGGGGAAAGCAGACTGTCCCCATTGTGTCTGTATCACTGACCTCACTCTGTCTGACTTTCACTCCCTCTCTGACTTTGTCTGTCTCTTTCTCTGCTTTCTCTCGCTTTCTTTGGCATTTTCTGACTTTCTCTTTCCGCCAATTTCATCGCCCACCAATTTCTCCCCCGTAAGTTTCAAAGTGACTCGGGAGTCCACGTCAATTTGAGTGCATCGTGGATTTACCAGAATGTTTACCGGGCTCCAAGGGTTCAATTACAGGGCAATATTGAACAAACTAGGGATGTATTCCCTGTAATTTTGTAGGATCAGGCATGATTTACTCAAAGCTGGTGAGATGTTAAATGGAACTGGGGGAAAAAATAATATTTCGGCAGGTCGGGTAGTCTGGGACTAGTGAGCATAGTATAAAAAAAGATGCAGACATTTCAGGAGTGAATTTAGGCAAGACTTCTACACACATAAGGTGGTATTAGTCCTTTGATGATAAACCAATTGTTCATTTTAAAATCTAAAGCTGACCTCATGGAATGCCTTTTGGAAATTGAAATATTCTTCTGTCGCTCTCTGTCCCTGAGTCACTCTGTTTCTCTCTGTGTTTCAGTGCGTGTGTTTTTGTAAGGATGTTCTGTGTGAATGTGTGTCTGTGTGAATGTGTTTCTGTGTGCATGTGTGTGTTCTGTGTGTTTGTGTGTGTGTTTCTGTGTGTTTGTGTGTGTGCCTCTATGAGTGTGTCTGGCTATGCCTATTTCTCTCTCTTTTCATAACCTTTGTAAAACTCCACATACATCTGTTTGGCTGCATTTGGTGACAGCACAACTGCATAGAGTGCACTTCAATATGCAGGCAAGAAACCCATATCCTCTGCTGGTGCCAATGTTCCCGTGAAAGTATAGTTGTTGTGAGTGCCCAGTTTTTTTTCATGAGCAATGCCGTGAAATTGTTCAAGAATCTTTGCAGACACATGTACTGTATCACAGAACAGGACCTGCACGGTGCCTTCCAGATTGCTGCAGACAGCTTTGCAGTAACACTGAGCGACAATCTCCTACCCAGTCTCTTCCTCTTTCTCGCTGGTTCTTTCTCCCCATTGCCATACCTCCCTCTCTTTGTTATTCTCTCTCCCTCTCTATCCCTGTTCATTCTCACTGTTGCTCTCTCCATCCGGATGGAGGAGGCGACAGAGAGGTATATATAGAGGCAGTTGTCTTCTCTTCCTCTTCTTTGGCCTCCTTGTCTCGAGAGACAATAGGTAAGTGCCTAGAGGTGGTCAATGGTTTGTGAAGGAACGCCTGGAGTGGCTATAAAGGCCAATTCTAGAGTGACAGACACTTCCACAGGCGCTGCAGATAAAATTGGTTGTCGGGGCTGTTACACACTTGGCTCTCTCCTTGCACTTCTGACTTTTTTTCCTGCCAACAGCTAAGCCTCTTCGACTCGCCACTCTTTAGCTCCACCTTCACGGCTGTCCGCGAGCTCTAGAGATCACTGGCAACTGACTCCCACGACTTGTGGTAAATGTCACAAGACTTTATGTCGTGTTTGCAGAGGTCTTTAAAGCGGAGACTTGGATGGCCGAAGGGTCTGATACCAGTGACGAGCTCGCTGTACAATGCGTCATTGGGGATCCTGCCATCTTCCAGGCGGCTCACATGGCCAAGCCATCTCAAGCGCCACTGGCTCAGTAAGGCTCAGTATGCTGGGGATATTGGCCACCTCGAGGACTTCTGCATTGGAGATACGGTACTGCCACCTGATGCCAAGGATTCTCCAGAGTAATCGAAGATGAAATGAATTGAGACGTCGCTCTTGGCTAACATAATTGTCCAGGCCTCGCTGCCGTAGAGCAAGATACTGAGGACACAGGCTTGAAACACTCGGACTTTTGTGTTCCGTGTCAGTGCGCCATTTTCCCACACTCTCTTGGCCAGTCTGGACATAGCAGCAGACGCCTTTCCCATGCGCTTGTTGATTTCTGCATCAAGAGACAGGTGATACTTGAGCCTAGGTAGGTGAACTCTTGAACCACTTCCAGAGCGTGGTCGCCGATATTAATGGATGGAGCATTTCTGACGTCCTGTCCCATGATGTTCGTTTTCTTGAGGCTGATGGTTAGGCCAAATTCGTTGCAGGCAGATGCAAACCTGTCGATGAGACTCTGCAGACACTCTTCAGTGTGAGATGTTAAAGCAACATCGTCAGCAAAGAGGAGTTCCCTGATGAGGACTTTCCGTACTTTGTTCTTCACTCGAAGATGGGAAGGTTGAAGAACCTGCCACCTGATCTTGTGTGGAAGAAAATTCCTTCTTCTGAAGATTTGAATGCATGTGAGAGCAGCAGGAAGAAGAAGATCCCAAACAGTGTAGGTACGAGAACACAGCCCTGCTTCACGCCACTCAGGATTGGAAAGGGGTCTGATGTGGCACCGCTTTGCTGAATTGTGCCTTTGATATTATCAGGGAATGAGGTGATGTTACTTATTAGCTTTGGTGGACATCCGATCTTTGCTAATGGTCTGAAGAGAACACATCTGCTGAGGAGGTCAAAGACTTTGGTGATATCTATGAAAGCAATGTAGAAGGGCATCTGTTGTTCACGCCATTTCTCCTGTATCTGACGAAGGGAGAATGGCATGTCAATGGTGGATCTCTCTGCTCGAAAGCCACACTGTGCCTCAGGGCAAACACGCTCAGCCAGCGTCTGGAGTTTGTTTAAAACGACTGGAGCGACGACTTTCCCCACTATGCTGAGCAGGGAGATTACATGGTAGTTGTTGCAGTCACCGCGGACACCCTTGTTCCTATAGAGGATGATGATATTGGCATCTTGCATGTATTGTGGTACTGCTTCCTCATTTCAGAACAGGCAAAGCAGTTCATGGAGTGCTGAGATTATAGCAGGCTTGACACTCTTGATTATTTCAAGGGTAATGCTGTCCTTTCCAGGAGCTTATCCACTGGCCAGAGAAAAAATAGCATCACTGAGTTCCGATTTTGTTGGCTGACTTTACAGCTCATCCATGACTGGCAGAGACTGGGCTGTATTGAGGGCGGTCTCAGTGACAACAGGTTCCCTGAAGTACAGTTCTAGGTAAAGCTCCACCCAGCAGTCCACTTGCTTGCGTTGGTCAGTGATCGTGTACCCTGGCTTAGACTTGAGGGGGGTGATCATCTTGATGGTTGACCCAAAAGCTCTCTTAATGCCATCATACATTCCTCTGATGTTTCCGGTGTCGGAGGCCAGCTGAATACGACTGCATAGGTGTTGCCAGTAGTCATTTGCAAAGCGCCTGGCGTGTTCTTGGTGCAGCGCTTCTGGCTACTTCAAGTGCTACAGATTTTAACTCACTGGGGGCTTTCTTGTAGTTCAACAGTGCAATGCTTAGCAGCTATGACAGGTTCCAGCTCTTCGAAGTGAGATTGAAACCAGTCTGCATTCTGCTTCTCACATTTGCCATCAGTGGTCATTGCTGAGTCACAGATGGTGTTTCGGATGTGGGCCCACCTGGTCTCTGCATCCCCTGTAGGAGTGTTTTGAAGGGCTTTTGAAGTGAATTTAGAAACTTATGTAAAACTGTGGATAAGAAATTCTGATGTGTTGATTTGCGGGTGGGGGGCCCTTCTGCTTGGAGTGATGCAGCTTCGTTGGTTTGATTCTAACTTTGCTGCACACCAGGGAGTGATCGGTGTCACAGTCCGCACTGTGGAAGCTGCATGTGATTTGGACACTGTTTATAGAGGCTCGCCTTGTGATGATGAGGTCCAGCTGGTGCCAATGACGTGCTCTTGGGTGCCTCCAAGAAACCTGGTGACAGGGTTTAGTGTGAAAGAACGAGTTGGTGATGCAGCGGTTGTGACAGGTACGCAACTCAAGCAGTCTCTGTCCATTCTCATTCATCCTTCCAAATCCATAGTTCCCAAGGCAGAAGGGCCTTGTGACATGGTTGGCCCCAACCCTGGCATTCAAGTCCCCCAGCAGGAACAAATGATCGATACTAGGAATGCTGCTAATGATATTCTGGAGTTCCTTCGGTGGGTGGGGGGAGCAGACTGATGGAGCATAGATGCTGAGTAAGTGTTCTGGACCAGAGGTGCTGAGCAGTCGGATGGACAGTATGCACTCCGTGCCATTTGAAGGTGGCTCTATCATGCTGAGCAACAAGTTTATGATGGTGAAGCCCACTCCATGCTGTCTTGGATTTTCAGGTTCCCTGCCCTGCCAGTAGAAGGTGTAGTCTTGCTCGCTTAAAGATCCGTTCGCAGGGAGGCGTGTCTCCTGAAGTGCTGCAATGTCCACATTGAGTCTACTGAGCTTGTTGTTAATGATGGCGGTCTTCCGAGAATCGTTGATTTGTGTAAGGCCTTCCAACAGGCCGGGACACATAGTTCTCACGTTCCAACTTGCAAAATGAAGGGTTTGTACATTCTTTCCTTTTTTGTCTTGCTGTTTGTTGCAGTGTTACAGTCCACTTGTCGGGCAGCTTTACTCTGCATCTAATCCCATACTGTACCTGCCCTGGGAGTGTTTGATAGAACAGAGAAGATGGAGGTTTGCTCTGCAGCTGACTATGGGCTGTACTCTTGGTACATTGCTTGTCAGTATTTGATGGGACAGTGTAGACGGAGCTCTACTCTATATCGCTGGAATTTAGATGATTAAGGGATGATCAAAGTTCACAAGATTATAATGGAACTAAGGGTCGATAGAAAGAAATCCTTCTCACTGGCTGGGGGAGTCTTCGACCAGGGGCAAAGTCTAAAAATCGAACATTATTCTAAAACACTTTTAAAGAGTGAAATTAAGAAACATTTGTACAAACAAAGCATGGCAGAAGTTTGGAAATGTCTTCCACAAGTGCCCCCTCTCTATCCCTATCTCTGCAATGTCCTGCAGCTCCACAATCCTCCAATATCTGAGATCCTCTAATTATGGTCTCTTGAACATCCCCAGTTTTAATCGCCCGACCATTCGTGGCCATACCTTCCATCTGCCAAGACCCTAACTCTGGAATTCCTTTCGTATTCCTCTCCATCTCACTACCTCTCTTTCCTCTTTGAAGACGCTCCCTCAGACCAACCTCTTTGACCAAGTTTTTGGTCGTCTCGTCTAATACCTCCTTAGGTGACTCAGTGTCAAATTTGCGTTTTCTTTATTTATTTGTTGGGTGTGTGCATTACTGGCTAGGCCAGCATTTAATGCCCATGTCTAATCACTCTTGAGAAAGTGATAGTGAATCTCGTTCTTAAACCATTGCACTTTATGTGATGTCGGTACACCCATAGTGCTGTTAGAAGACAGTTCAAGGATGTTGACCCAGGGACAGTGAAGGAGCAGTGATGTCATTGCAAGTCAGGATGGTGTATGACTTGAAGGGAAGCTTGCAGGTGGTTGTGTTCCCACGTGTGTTTCCTGTTTGTTCACTCTCTATCCTCCTCCCTCTCCCTCTATCTCTCCCCGCTCTCTTTGTCTATCTCTCTGTGTCTCTCACCCCCCGTCTCTCTCCCTCTCTTTCTCTACCCCTCTCCATGACTTTATCTGTGTCACTCCAACACTATCTCTCCCTCTGTCTCCTTTCATCTCTCTCTCCTTCCCTCTGTTCTTGGACAACCATGCTTTCAGTCATTTTGTCGTTAATTTCGAACCTGTAACTCTTGACCTTGCTGTGAATGTCACTGTCGTTAAAAATATCAAACACAGATGCAATATTCACCCTAAAACACTCACACGAAAGCCCCAATAATTAATTGGACAGAACGTGGGGATTATTATTACAGTTCTGTCAAGCTCTGCTTACACCCAGTCTCCCTTTTCCCCTGCTTGTAAAGTGTATCAGTTTTTTAAATGATTTTTTTCTAATCATTATATGTAAAGTAAATAAAATCTGTGGCTCAGCATCAATAGCCATTTGTGTCAGAGAGTTCCAAACTAATACCACACCTGGTGTGTTGAAGTGTTTCTTCATTTCACTCCTGAAAGTTTTTAGGCTATGTTTAGATTTTTAGACTATTGCCCAAAGTTTCTGACTCCGCAGACAGTGGGAATAGTTATTCTCTGCATACATTATTATTTTCCCCTATTGTCTTGAAAACATTAATCAAATCACCCCTTAATCTTCTAAATTCCAGGGACACTGAGTAAATCTCCACCGACAATGTCCCATTAAACACTTCGAAGCCAAGCACAGTGTGGGGTTAGACACAGAGTATATTTCCCTCTGCACTGTACTGATAAACACTCCCAGGGAATGAGCAACCTGGGGTGAGATACAGGGTAAAGACGGGGCCTACTGTATTATAAACAAGGAAGTGGTCTTGTGCAGTACAAACTGAGACCAGGTGAACCATAGCAGAACTAGAGACGTGGTCCAGTGTAACAAACCGAGACGTTGTCTAGTGCAGTAATAATAGAGGCAAGGTCTCATGTTTTATGAACGGAGGCAGTAATGCAGTAATAACTGAAATAGATTGCTGGTCCGAAACAGATGAAGACAAAGTCGCTAATCGTGGGGCTGTTTGATTTGGGGATGAAGGGATGGAGTGTAATGTATCCAGTTCGCTTATAACATAAATTGAGGTGAGACAGTAAGCTGTGAGGAGGACACAGAGAGGGTATGGAGTATGGAGTATGGACTTCTTCAATGAGTGGGCAAGAAAGTGGCTGATGGAATATACTGTGGAGAAAAGTCAGGTATTCACTTTGGCTGAAAGAAAATGTCATTGACATTGAAATGATTGTGTTTTATCAACCATATTATTTACTTAAGTGTAAAAGGTCAAAGCCACTGAGGTAATGTGTTTGTTCAGGTGAGTGTAACTAATCACAACAATCAGGGGTATAACCGTGTCAGTGGAGACGCATTCCCTGTATAAATCAGCACCCATTGGAATGGATCAGCTCACAGTGCTGGAGCTGTGGGTTCCAGGCTAACAGAAGTCTCTGCTTCTCACAGAAATGGGATATTCAGTAATCCTTCAGATCGCATCCATTTATTATCCTGTACTTGCTGCAATTGGAGTTCCTGGTAAGCCTGTATATTAGTTGATAATGGTGTAACTCGATGTTGACTGTGTTGCTGTACTCAGTATTATTTCTCACTATGTGTTTTACACAGCCACCTGTTCTTTACCAGCAATTTACTGATGGAATCTCCTCATTGTCAACTCTTTCATTCTTGTAGGAGCTGCATTTTCTTTAAGGGTATTGGTCTTAGTAACCCTGGAATAGTTACTGGATTATTGTGTCTATTTAATGTACTTGAATCAGATGTCTCGGTTCGAATCAAGAATAAGAGCATCAGGAGATTTTCACAGTTTCCTGATGTGCAACTAACCGGTCCCGTAATATTTTTATGATGTTTTCTTTCGCTGTTTGATAACGAGACCTCCCACTGTATCAATGTTACAAGGAGGAAGCACAATGTTTTCCCAACCCAATAACATGTTTCAGTTTAACTGGGATTTCAATGTATTTATTGCTTATCACTGCTATAAAATATTATTCCAAACTGTGTGTGTCTGACGCTCCTTCAGAGGTCTGGCTACTGAACTGAGTTTGCTGCTGCTTCTTTCACTTCTCCTTCTCTGCTTCACAGTGGAGGCTTCACTGTCACCGAACTAGATTGTAAAACACAAGTACTGATGTGATGTTTTATTGGCTTACACTCTATCAGTTGGAATCAAGAGACTTTCCATTTATCTGCATATTGCCTGCTGCAGCGCTGATGTTGGTGTTTTATTAATGAAACAATCCTATATTCCAACGGTGTACTTTATAATTCCAGGAGAATGAATTTCAATGATTCTGAGGTTGGTCTGGAAGAAGCTTTCGATTCTGTTTATTCCATGTATTGCAGATGAAGTGACGAGTGTAGGTGAACAGGTGGAGTTTTGTGTGCTCTGTTGAGACATTAAATTATTCACAGAGGTTTCACCATTGAGCAAACTGACTCTGAGAATAGAATCATTGAACATGGGGCTGGTGAACAGAACACAAGCACAGAATGTGAGGACCAAATCGCATGTGAAAAGTGGCATTAAGTAACAGTTTGCAAGGTTTGAGGAGTCCAGTGAGCAAGGGTGAGCAACTTAGAAAAGGAGCAGGGAGAATGAAACAGAAGGGAAAAGATAACCCGAAGGAAAGTGAAAGAGGAATAAGCAGAGGTAGAATAAATCACTAACTTAAATTGTTGGAATATCCAGGGTAATTAGTGAGAGAAACTGAGAGTTGAAGTTGTCAGTTTTCACATTGTGTTAATTTTACTGTTGGACTTGGTCCCTCAGAGTTTATTTCTGTCAGGTCATCATTTTGTATTGTAGAAAGTTCCTATTGCTTACTTCCTGGCTTAATAAACATAATAAAGTCATTTCTTCATTGCTGGTAGTTCATTATTTAAATACTGCACTTCAAAATCTCTGTGACCATTGAATTCAATAAAGAGCGAGGCTGATGTCAGAAATATATTTAAATTGACATTTAACTGACTGTGCACATTTAAATGTATTGACTAAATTGCATAACCAATGAAATGTTCTCCAGCACCAATAACTACAGGTATTATTGTTTGAATGTATTAATTGAGTTGTGTTACTGGGATCTATAAATTAGCTTTGCACTAACACTTTGCAGCAGTTTCTCCCTCTGAATCTCAGCCTCTCACTGCATTGAATCCTCTGTTCATTGCTTCTTTGTATCCCCTTTCCCAGACAATCTGCTCCAGTCTCCTCTCCAGCTCTAACATGTCCTTTTCCTTCTCTGTCTCCCAATCTCACTCACTTGTTCCACCTCCAGCTGCCTCTTCCAAATAAATTCCAACCCTCAAACTCACCGCAGCTGTTCTCAGACATTCCCCACCTTGTACCGGCACCTATCGGCTCTCTGAACCCACAGAAACGAACCAGCTGCACATCCCGCTGTTCTCAAACCTTCCCGACTGACAATCTGGAGATAAATCCCCATTTAACCCATTGGATTCCATCTCTGTAAAACCCCTTCTCATTTACCCACCGGTACTGCATCCTCACTCAGTACTTTCAGTAGATCCAGTTTTGACCATATTCACTTTCTGTATCAATTTCCCAGTTCATTATTAATAATTGTGTTTCCAACATTTCACTGTGGTAAAGCAATGCCCAGGTCAATTAATCAGTTTTGCTGTTCAATGCAGCAACAAAACTGGAAATTTCAGCCCAGTTCCTGTCAAACTGCTGCTTTCTTTCCAGCTCTGGTCAGTGATTTATCTGCTTCCTTTTCTCTCTCTTCCAGTAAATTTGGTGGCGATTATAATTCTGTCCCGAGGAAAGTGCGGTCTCTCCCAATGTATCACTACCTACCTGGTGGGAATGGCAGTGTCTGATCTCCTGGTCGTTATTACTGGTCCCATATTGGGATGGATTGCTTTCATTTATTTCCCAGATTCATTCCTGATCATTACTCCTGTGATTTCTGTCATTGTTGTTCTGTTTTCTGCAGCCACATTTATTTCTGTCTGGCTGACAGTCACTTTCACCTTTGATCGATTTGTGGCCATTTGTTGTGAGAAGCTAAAAACAAAATATTGCACCAAGAAAACAGCGGCTGTGGTTGCAGGAACAGTGAGTGTGCTGGGCTGTGTAGAGAATGTCCCAATTTACTTTGCATTTAAACCAAGGTACTTTATTGATAATGTTCCCATGGGTTGTGTTTATAAACCGAGCTTCTTTACTTCCTCCACCTGGGGGGCATTTGAATTGCTTGACCTCATTTTAATCCCTTGTGTCCCGGTATTTCTGATTTTGCTGCTCAATATTCTGACGGTCAGACGCATTTTATTCTCCAGTAAAGTCCGAAGGGGATTCCGGCGCCACAGCAATGGACAGAATCACAAAGACCCAGAGATGGAGAATCGGAGAAAATCAATTATTTTACTCTTCACAGTCTCTGGCAGTTTTATATTGTTATGGCTGACCCGGGTTGTGTATGTCATTTATAAGCGAATTGCAGAAATTCACATAAAATTCTCCGACACTGACCCTCAGGATACCGCAAATTACACATCACTGATGCTGCAGGTTCTCAGTTCCTGCACCAACACGTGTATTTACGTTGTGACCCAGACTAAATTCAGACAGGAGCTGAAGAGGGCGGTGAAATACCCTGTCAATCTCATTGTTAAATTAGTAAAATCATAGAAATATCTGAAAGATTTCATCAACTGAAACTAAATCACATTTCATATTCCATTTCCTACACGCCCCACAGGACAGAAAGTACATTTTATATTCGTAGCACAGAGCCCTGAAATGATTTTAAATGTGATTCAGAGATCACATTTTACTGATAATCGGACCGATTGAGGTGGGATGTCCTCTGCAGATGATTCATGAATTGTTTTGAAAATGTGTCACTGGAATGCGCAGCAAAATTCAACTAAACCACCTCTGGATCCACAGAAAATGGACAAAGTTGCAAATCACAGCGATTGTGAGATGGTGAGCGGGGCAGAAACTGCGGTGAATCAGGGACATCAGCAGATGGAGATGGTGAGTGGGGCAGAAACTACAGTGAATCAGGGACACGAGCAGATGGAGCTGGTGAGAGTGAGCAGAAACTGCAGTGAATCAGGGACACCAGCAGATGGAGATGGTGAGAGTGGGCAGCAACTGCGGTGAATCAGGGACACCAGCAGAGGGAGATGGTGAGAGTGGGCAGCAACTGCGGTGAATCAGGGACACCAGCAGAGGGAGATGGTGAGAGTGGGCAGAAACTGCGGTGAATCAGGGACACCAGCAGATGGAGATGGTGAGAGTGGGCAGCAACTGCGGTGAATCAGGGACACCAGCAGAGGGAGATGGTGAGAGTGGGCAGAAACTGCGGTGAATCAGGTACACCAGCAGATGGAGATGGTGAGAGGGGCAGAACTGCAGTGAGACAGGGACACCAGCAGATGGAGATGGTGAGAGGGGCAGTAACTGCAGTGAGACAGGGACACCAGCAGCTGGAGATGATGAGAGGGGCAGTAACTGCTGTGAGTCAGGGACACCAGCAGATGGAGATGGTGAGAGTGGGCAGTGCCTGCAGTGAGGCAGGGGCCCCAGCAGATGGAGGAGGTCAGAGGGAGGAAGTAACTGCAGTGAGACAGGGCACCCATCAGATTGAGGTGGTGAGAGGCGTCTGTAACTGCAGTAGGACAGGGACACCAGCAGATGGAGATGCTGAGAGGGGGACCGTAACTGCAGTGAGTCAGGGACACCAGCAGATGGAGACGGTGCGAGGGACAGTAACTGCAGTGAGTCAGAGACACCAGCAGATGGAAATGTTGAGAGGGGTAGCAACTGCAGTGAGACGGGGGCAACAGCAGATGGAGATGGTGAGCGGGGCAGAAACGTCAGTGAGGCAGGAACACCAAGCGATGCAGAGAGTGAGATCGGGCAGTGCCTGCAGTGAGGCTGAGACACCAGCTGTTGGAGGAGGTCAGAGGGGGAAGTAACTGCAGTGAGACGGGGAAAGCATCAGATTGAGGTGGTGAGAGGGGTCAGTAACTGCAGTAAGACAGGGACACCAGCAGATGGAGATGCTGAGAGGGGGATCGTAACTGCAGTGAGACAGGGACACCAGCAGATGGAGTTTGTGAGAGGGGGGCAGTAACTGCAGTGAGAAACAGATGCCAGCAGTTGGAGATGCTGAGAGGGGATAGTAAATGCTGTGAGACAGGGTCACCAGCAGTTGCAGATGGTGAAAGGGACAGTTGCTGCAGTGAGATAGGGCCACCAGTACATGGAGATGGTGAGAGGTGACAGTAAGTACTGTGGGACAGGGACATCAGCAGATGGAGTGATGAGAGGGGGCAGTAACTGCAGTGAGACATGGAGATGAACAAATGGAGATGGTGAGATGGGCAGTAACTGCAGTGAAACAGGGACACCAGCAGATGGAGATAATGAGAGGGAGCATTAACTGCAGTGAGATGAGGGTGAGGTAGAAAGAGCAAAAGAGAGAGAGACAGGGTGACACAGAAGGTGAGAGATTTGGAGAGGTATAGACTGCGGAGGCGAAAAGTTGGTATATGTAAACAGAGCTTCACTCCAGCTAACCATTGTTGTACAAGCACTGGGAGTTTTCGGGAAAGGTTGCACAGAGCTTTGCTCTGTATTTATTGTGTACTGCCGCTGCCCTGTGCATGTTTGATGGAACATAGCAGAGGAAATTTTATTCCATACCATAAATTGTGCTTTACCTGCCCTGGGAATTTTGAAGAGACTGTGTAAATGTAGAAGTCTGGGACCAACTGGCTCATGAGGAAGTCATAATGTTGCCTCATAATTGACTGGTTAGCAAAAAGCTCATAGAATGAACGGGACATTCACAGAGTGGATGCGGCATTGGCTAAGGAACAGTACACAGAGAGTAGTTTTGAATGGCTGTTTCAGAATGGAGGGCGGAATCTTTACCCGACAGAATCTTGTACAGGTCTATTGAATCATCCCTCAATCCCCTTTGTTCTAAGGAGAACACACTCAGCTTTGCCAACCTAACCTTGTAGCTAAAATCCCTCATCCCTGGAACCATTCTGGTAAATCACCTCTGCACCGTCTCACAAGGATACTCACCTCCTTTCCAAAGTTTGGGAAACAGAACTGGACACAATACTCCAGTTGTGGCCTAACCAGAGCTTTATAAACGTTCAACATAACCTCCCTGCTTTTGTAATCATTGCATACACTGTACACTGCGGTACCGTGGTATTGCCAGGGGTTTGGATTAGGACCACTGATCTTTTTGACATATATTAATAACTTGTACTTGAGTTTACGGGGCATAACTTCAATATTGTGCCATCTGCAATGTATTAAACAGGATAGGGAAGAGTTGCAGACTTCAGGACGATAAAGGCAGTCTGGTGAAATGGACAGTCACATGGCAGGATAACTTCAATACTGAGAAATGTGAAATGATGCATTTTTGAAGGAAGGCTGAGGAGAAGTTTTATAACCTAAATGATACAATGTTAAAATGGGTGCAGGGACGGACTTTTTTCTGTCTTAAAGATTCAATTTGGGGCTTGGATTTCTCAGCTGAATCCAGTGTTAGCAAACGTGTTAGGTAATGTGTCATAAGTTTCTTCCATTCAGACATTCCTGCATTGAGGTAGTCATAGAGAGATACAGCATTGAAACAGGCTCTTATGCCCAACGACTCTGTGCTGAGTAATAACCAGCCAATTATACTAATCCTATATTAATCCCATTTTCTCTACCACATCCTCACCATTCTCCTACCTATACTAGGGGCAATTTACAATGGCCAATTTACTTATCAACCTGCAAGTCTTTGGCTGTGGGAGGAAACCAGAGTCCCCGGTGGAAAGCCACATGGACACAGGGAGAACTTGCAAACTCCACACATGCAGTACCCAGAACCAAACCTGGGTTGCTGGAGCTGTGGTGCTAACCACTGCGCCACCTGAGCGATTTTTGTAGAACCAGGGAATAGTGGTGTTTTAATGGACTTGCACGTTTTGGTAATGTGAGAATTTGATTTGTGTCCCTTGCAAATGCACAGAATTGAAGGTATTATGGTGCACAACATGAAGGAAACAATATACAAAACCAGAGACAGTCAGACAATAGCAGAAGGAAAGTCAGTTTCTTTTTAATGGTTTTAATTTGAAAGCCTGAGCTGATGATTGAAAAAGCCGCAGTTCAAATCCCAATGGGCTGTTGTGAATTTGAATTCTGTTTTTTTTTCCGAAAAACTAAAACATAAATCTGGAATCAAAGAAAACTCCAGGATGGAATGATTCACTCCTGTCTGCTAGTGCAAAACCCGTCTGTGTCACAGTTTTTGTGTATTTATTAACGATTAAAAATGAGTGGTTCAATGCCACATACCCAAGTTCGCTAGTGACACCGAAATAGGCAGCATTGTGAGCAGTGTAGCTGGAAGCATAACATTTACAGAGATATTAATACCATAGGTGAATGGGCAAGCCTATGGTGGATGGATTTCAATATTAGGGGGAAAAAGAACAGAACAGAGTACTTTATAAATGCTGAAAAACTAGAAATACTGGAGGTGCAAACAGACTTGGTTAGAGGGAGCAGTACCTTCAGTAAGACAGGGCCTCCAGCAGATGAAGATGGTGAGAGGGGCAGTAACTGCAGTGAGGCAGGGACACCAGCAGATGGAGATGGTGAGAGGGGCAGTAACTGCAGTGAGACAGGTACACCAGAAGATGGACATGGTGAGAGGGGCATAAACTGCAGTGAGACAGGAACACCAGCAGATGGAGATGCAGAGCTATTGCTGATGGGCCATTCCGTGTTCCTGCGTGTTTGAAAGTTTCCACAATTTTGTGCATTTTATTTAAAGTAAACTTGAGATGCTGAATTTTAAAAAAGCAATTTGTGTTAAATGGATGTTTTGCAACTCTCTAAATACTTATAAGATTAACCTGGTTGCTGTTTGGATAATTATTTTGAGTGGTTGAAGGTCATGCATAAATTAACAACTGCATCAAATAAATCTCAATCACTTACAAATAAAAACTCTCTAAATAAGTTATGTTGAGTTCTTCATCACTAAAGTTATGGCATCTTTCTCTATCACATCTCTTTTATGCTGGTATCTTCTCTACTGTAAGTACGAGTAATTGAAGTTTTGTTTATTGTTTATTGAAAGTTAGTATTTAATCTGCTTTCAGTAACATGTCAGAGATTGAATTCCAGACCATAACAACTCCCTGCCTATTTGTTGCTTCTCTCTGCTTGTGTAAACAGTCTCTCCTCATGTTTCCAAACTGAGGGAAAGCTTCTGAATGCAATTTATTTCTCCAGGACAGCAGTTGCAGAGTGTCTGATAGTTCCTGAATGTGGACAAGCGATGATCAAAAATCCTTCTGAATCCCCCAGGAGAGCAGAGGAAAGAAACAGTCAGGAAGCAAAGGGAAACAAGTGACACTTTATAGCAACAGCACAAACTCTTCATCAGAAAGTGGAGGTCTTTTTGCTAAGCTTTATATAAACAGGCGGTGAAAAGTGGAAGATCCTTCATACAATATGTCCTAAATGGCCATTTTCCAGCTGTGTAACACCTGTAACATTAAAGTGATAAATGTTAAGAAAGTTTATTCAAGTGATTACAGGATAATACATAAATACAGCAGTATCAAATAAAGTACAAACAATCATTGACAAATATAATTGCAAATACGGGTCAAAATTGTTGTGTAAAATGGCAGCAGTTGCAAAAGTTCTCTTGGCTGCATCAATAACCGATTAAGAACTGCCAGTTTGTGCTGCAGTTAAATAGGCCTCTCAAGAAAAAAACTGTCAGAATTTCAAGGTAAATACAATGAGACATTTTCAGTCATTTTACGAACTTTCTGTTCACTGGAGATGAATATTGAAAGACATTAAAGCAATTTGTGTCAAATGACCATTATCTAAAGCGGCCCCTCCAGGTTTAAAATTACAGCAGTTTTTCTGAACTGTTAATGATGTTTTGGTGGAGGGAGAGAGACAGACAGGCAGACAGGTTTCTGTCTGGAATGGTCCATTTGGGATATGGCTGTTAGATCCCTCATTCCCTCATTTCCTATTTACACAGAGACTCACCTTGGGCTGTCCCATACCTGGGAGGGAGTGACCAGATAGAGAAAGCTGAGAGCGAGTTGGATGAGCAGCATTTTGGGTGGACTAGCTATATGAGTGACCGATTCTGGGATATATTGGAACAACATAGGGATATATTGGGACAACATTTTTTTGGGTGGCACAGTGGCGCAGTGGTTAGCACCGCAGCCTCACAGCTCCAGTGATCCGGGTTCAATTCTGGGTACTGCCTGAGTGGTGTTTGCAAGTTCTCCCTGTGTCTGCGTGGGTTTTCTCCGGGTACTCCGGTTTCCTCCCACATGCCAAAAGACTTGCAGGTTGGTAGGTAAATTGGCCATTATAAATTGCCCCTAGTATAGGTAGGTGGTCGGGAAATATAGGGACAGGTGGGGAATATGGGATTAGTGTCGGATTAGTATAAATGGGTGGTTGATGGTCGGCACAGACTCGGTGGGCCGAAGGGCCTGTTTCAGTGCTGTATCTCTAAACTAAACTAAACATCATCCACCATTCTTTCTTTCCATGCGGCGAGTGTCTGAAGGTGAGTTTCTGTGTCTCAGTCTCTGTATCTCTGTGCCCTGGTGAATTGGAGCCGATTACAGCGTGTGTGTGAGTGTGTGTGTGTATTAGAGCGCGAGAGAGAGAGAGATTCCAGCCTGAATCCTCCTCTCTCTGTCCCAGTCCTGTCTCTTTTCTACAATTCCACCCCACTGCCCCTGTACAAGATTTTTCCCCTTGGGCGAGCTGATGGAGGGAAGATGCTAGAGTCCAACAATGGAGCGAAGACAATGTGGGATGGTGAGTATCACATGTTTGTTGTCTCCCTCTGTCTTTCTCCCTCATTCTGACTCAATCTCTTGCTCTCAATCTCTCTCTAAATCTCTCTCTATCTGTGTTTTTCTCTCTCACTGATTTTATTTCAATCTCTCTTAATCTCAATCTCTCTCTCTCTAACTTTCTGCCACATTGTGTTCCTTCTCTCTCTTTATATTTCCTTCTCTCACTCCGTGTTTCTCTCTGTATGATTCTCTGAGTGTCTTTCTCTCTCACTGGTTTTCTCTTGTTCAACCTCTCTCTCTCAATCTCTCTCTTTCTGTGTTTTTCTCTCTCACTGGTTTTCTTTCAATCTCTCTCAATCCCAATCTCTCTCTCTCTCTAACTTACTGCCACTTTGTGTTCATTCTCTCTCTTTATCTTTCTTTCCCTCACACCGTGTTTCTTTCTGTATGATTCTCTGTGTGTCTTTCTCTCTCACTGGTTTTCTCTTGTTCAACCTCTCTCTCTCAATCTCTCTCTCTGTCTCTCTGTCTCTCTCTTCCTTTCTTTAATTGTGTGTTTCCCTCTCTCTCTCTGTGATTCTGCATGTGTCGTTCTCTCTCACTGGCTTTCTAGCTGTCTCTCTGGTGCCTTCAATTTCTTTGTGCCTCCATTCTTTCCCTCCGCTTCATACCTCCAGTTTTTTTTACTGTCTCTTGCTGCTTGCTGTCTTTTCTCCATTGCTGTAATTTCTTTCTGTCTTTTCACCATTTCCATGACATTTTCTGTCCCTTTCTTGGCTCTTTCTGATTTTCTATCCTCTAGAACATTGTTTCTTTCGTTGCTTTCTGACTTTTTCTCTGATTTCTGACTCTTTCTTTGCTTTCTATCTCTTTCTCTGCTTTCTGCTTCTTTCTCCGCTTTCAGTCTCTTTCTCCACTTTTAATCTCTTTCTCTGTTTTCTGTCTCTTCCTCTGCTTTCCTCTCTTTCTCTGCAATCTGTCTCTTTCTCTGCTTTCTGTCTCTTTCTCTGCTTTCTGTCTCCTTCTCTGCTTTCTGCCCCTTTCTCTGCTTTCTGCGTCTTTCCCTGCTTTCAGTCTCTTTCTCCGCTTTCAGTCTCTTTCTCTGCTTTCTGTCTCTTCCTCTGCTTTCTGTCTCCTTCTCTGCTTTCTGTCCCTTTCTCTGCTTTCTGCGTCTTTCCCTACTTTCTGTCTCTTTCTCTGCTTTCTGTCTCTTCCTCTTCTTTCTGGCACTTTCTCTGTTTTCTGTCTCTTTCTCTGCTTTCTGCCTCTTTCTCTGCAATCTGTCGCTATCTCTGCTTTCTGGCACATTCTCTGCTTTCTGTCTCTTTCTCTGCAATAATCGCTTTCTCTGCTTTCTGTCTCTTTCTCTGCTTTCTGGCACTTTCTCTGCTTTCTGACTCTTTCTCTGATTTCTGTCTCTTTCTCCGCTTTCAATCTCTTTTTCTGCTTTCTGTCCCTTTCTCTGCTTTTTGTCACTTTCTCTGCTTTCTGTGACTTTCTTGGCTTTCTGACTCTTTCTCTGGTTTCTGCCTCTTCCTCTGCTTTCCATCTCTTTCTCTGATTTCTGATTCTGTCGCGGATTTCTGTCTCTTTCTCTGTTTTCCGTATTTTTCTCTGCTCTCTGATTCTGTCTCTGTTTTCTGTCTCTTTCTCTGCTCTCTGTCTCTTTCTGTACATTCTGTCTCTTTCTCCATTTTCCGTATTTTTCTCTGCTCTCTGATTCTGACTCTGATTTATGTCTCTTTCTTTGATTTCTGACACTTTCTCTGCTTTCTGACACTTTCTCTGCCTCACCCCACTATAAATTCCCCAGCACAGCAAATTACCCCTCCCATCAACCCCATCCCCCACCTCCCCCCCCCCCACTCCCGGGAAATGACCCCCATCTAGTTTATCCTGTGAATGGGTTCCCCAAATCTAATTCCACTCCCAATCCCCACGCCCCCAAACCCCCTTCCTCCCTGTCCCGTGAACAGTCCCATATCTAAACCCTCCATGAACAGACAGTAAAAGCCCCTTCCCCAATTCAAATTAAATCCTGGAGATGACCCACCTCCCGTTTTACACCTTAAGAAGACTACCCTCCGATTTTAAATCTGGTGTAGACCCCAACCCCACACTGTTTAAACTGGAGTAAACCCCGCTCCCTTTTTAAACCTGCAGTAGACTCCATTCCGATTTTAAACCTGGCGTAGATCCACGTCCCATGTTAAACATGGAGAGCACCCCCCTCCTATTTTAAACCTGCAGTAGACCTAGCTCCCATCTTAAACCTGAATTCCCCCTCCCAATTTGAACCTGGATAGTCCACCTCCCATTTGAAACCGAGTGAATCCCCAGCCCATTTTAAACCTGGAGAGCACCCCTCCCATTTTCAGCTTGGAAAATTGTCCCTCCCATTTCAAACATTACCTAATTCCCTCTGTGAACATCGCCCTCTAATTCTCCCCCTGCCTCCACTGTAAACACACCTCCCTTTCTAAGTTACCCTCTCGGCCCAGTAAAAGCTGCCCGTCTCAATGAATTCCCACTCTGTATCATCTCCCTTGTGAACTTCCCACCTATCTGTAACTCCCGTCCCAGTGAACGGCCCACTGTGTAATTCCAACCGCCATTGCTTTCCCGGGAGTGGCGCCATCACCCGACAGTCTTTAGTTCATTTTAATTCCGGCCTGGATAAACAGCTGCAATTCTATCAAATGGTTCTCAGGCACCCGGCAGCTTTAACTCGTTCTGGCCTAACACAGGGCCAAGCAGAGAGCAAGGACCCGAAGAGGCGACCTGGCATTCTGAGCCTTTTATGCACAGCAAGATCCCAGCCCCAGACGCATCCCTCCCTGGAGAAAGGTGTTCAACTGTACTCCCCATCACCCCCGTTAGCATCAGTGAATCAGACTGAGGTGCACGCACACACACGCACACACACACACGCACACACGCACACACACACACAGACTCACACAGACTCACACACACACGCACACAGACTCACAGACTCACACAGGCACACACACACACAGACACACAGACACACAGACACGCACACACAGACTCACACACACTCACACAGACATACACACACACACACAGACTCACACACAAGCACACACACACAGACTCACACAAACAGACACACACACGCACACAGACTCACACACACACACTCACACAGACAGACACACACGCACACACAGACTCACACACGCAGACACACACACGCACACAGACATACACACACCGACACACAGAGTCATACACACACACAGAGATACACACATACGCAGACAACACAAACACAGACACACAGACATACACACACAGACACACACTCACAGACGCACACAGACACACACACACACACAGACACAGACACACACACAGACACACACACACACACACAGACACACACACACACACGCTGGTTGGAACAGGGACAGGACGGGGCCATTCAGCCCTTTGACCCTGTCCCACCGATCATGGCTGAACTTTCCCTTTCCCCCTGAGCCACAAGAAGACAGGCAGAGACAGTCGGGGAGCGTATACACAGAGAGGCAAAGAAACGCTGGGCTGGACTTGGAACTGGTGCCAATAGTATAAACTGCGGTGGGGGCAGCTGGTTCAGCATCTCTCTGCTAATTTACCTCTATTGGGAGGAGAACTCGAAAGAGATGGAAAGCAGGATCCCGGTTCACACTCGCCCTGTACAATACCATGGCAGCGAGTTCAAATCCACCCCCGGAGAGAGGAACATAGGCACAGAAAACAGATATCCAGGGATCAGGACAGAACTGAGTGAGGGAGAGAGTGAGAGAGAAACAAATGGAGAGGGAGATGGAGAATGAAAAAGATGCAGGGTGTCAGCAAACAGTGAGAGAAACTAAGAGCAGAGGGCAGAAATACCAAGAAGGACAGCACTTTGATTTTGTATCAGCCACGAAAACACAAGGCCTTCTTTTCTGAATGTAAAACTGAATTAGACAATAACACATATATATTTATTATTATTTTCCTCTCTGGTTAAAGCTCTTTTCTGAGAATTCCACGTATCAAAATATTCTCCCTTTGCATCATCAAAGCTGCAACTTCTGGAAAGATTCTCCTTGGGAATAAGAGAAATAAAAAATGATTAAAACAAAGCAAAACATTGTTGAACATCAAACAAACACAGCAAGAGCCCACAGCTCTTTCTCTCACTCACTGACATAAAATAATCTCTCAGGGACTCCCCATCTTACAAACACATCCCCCGATACAGAGAATGGGAGGTGATGGGAGATGTGTGAGAGTGTTTGAGGAGCTGGGTACATGCCCATTGTCCTGTTAATCCAGGTAATATCGCCAGCTCTGAGCAGAACATGACAAGGAGCTGCTTCCTGATGACCTGCAAATTTTTCAGTCCAAACGCCATTGTGGACAACATTGCTGTAATTTACAGACATTTGCAGCAATCAGCTCCATTCTGTTCCCAGAAACTGTGAAATTCTCTTTTTTTTAAAAAAATCTGAGATTAACGTGCCAACACTTAATCACTGCCCCAGCATTTAATTTAACTAAAAGTCAAGCCACCTTCAGGAGTGGGAAATGTGGTGTGCAGGGTTGCGATGGGCTGTGGAGCTTCTCTACAGGGGCTGGGAGCTGGGCAGTGACTATACACTGCAGACCCCCCAGAGCCTGTGTGTCTCGCTCTATGTTTGCCCTTGTACTTCCAGCTGTTTCTCTCTCTCTCTCTCTCTGTCTCTCTCCATTTCTGTGTGTGTGTCTCTACATGGTTTCTGCCTCATTGTAAAAATACACAAACACTGCTGACCCCGTCCCCTCCTCGTAGAAGGCTAGAGAGTGAAATCCACATTCTGAGCCCTCAAAGTCTGAATTCAAATATCCCCCAGGTGTTACATTTCACTGTCAAATTCATCCATCAGCCTAAAAGACCGACATTATTCGGGAATGATAACAAGCCTTTACAAAACTTTGCATTTCGGCCACTGTCTGAAGGTGAGTTTCTGTGTTTCAGTCTCTGTGTCTGTGTGCCCAGGTGAATTGTAACTGATTACAGTGTGGGTGTGTGTGTGAGACAGAGAGTCCAGCTTTAATCCCCCTCTCGTTGTCCCAGTTTTAACCCTTTCCCCCAATTCCAACACTAATGTCCCCCTCTCCCAGGGTTTTTCACCGACCCACCCCCCCTCCCACCCCCATCATTTACGAGCTGATGGACGGAAGGGGAGAGAGTCCAACGATGGAGCACAGACCGTGTGGGATGCTGAGTACTAAATATTTAATGTCCCTCACTGTCTTTCTCCCTCTATCTCTCTTTGTGTGTCTCTTTCCCCTTCTTTGTGCCTCTTTCTTTCTCTGGCTTTCCTTCTTTCTGTCTCTCTTTCGCTCTCAGTCTCTCTCTCTCTGGCTTTCTTTTCTCTCTGGTTCTCTCTCTCTCTCTCTGGCATTCCCTTTATTTTCATTCTTTCTTTCTTTTTCTGGCTGTCTTTATTTCTCTCTCACTCTCAGGCATTCTTTTCCCTTTCTTTCTTTGCCTCTTTCCCTCTCTTCCCAAGCTATCTTTCTCGCTTTCTCTCTGACTCTTTCTCTCTCTGGTTCTCTCTCTCTCTCTCTCTCTCTGTCTATATCTGCTCTCTATTTCTCTCTCTGGCTTTCTCTTTAGCTCGTTCCCTGGCTTTCTTTCTCTATCTCTTTCTCTTTATATCTCTCTCATTCACAGGCTCTGTCTCTGTCTGCCGTCTCTCTCTTCGGCTTTCATCTCTCCATCTCTCTCTCTCTTTGGCTCCTTCTCTCTGTTTTCTGACTTTCTTTTTCGCTGTTGCTTTGATTTTCGTTTTCTCTGACGTTCTCTCTCTTTCTCGGGATTATCTCTCTCTCTTAGACGCTTTTTCTCGTTCTCTGGCTTCCCCTTTGTCCCTTTTTCTCTGTCTTACTCTGGCTCTCTCTCTGACTGTTACACTTGGTGCATCTCTGACATATTCTCTGGTTTCCATTCGCTCTATTTCTTTGACTCCTTCTCTTTTTCCTCGCTTTCTCTGTCTTTCTCTGGCTTTTTCTCTTTATATTTGGCTCTTTTTCTTTGGTTCTCTCTCTCTCTCTCTCTTTCCATGGTTTTATTTCTCTCTATCTTTCTCTGGCCATTTTTCTCTTTCTCTCTATCTCTGTCTTTTTTCGCTCATTCGCTGGCTTTTTATCTGTGGCTCTTTCTCTTTATATTTGGCTCCTTTTCTTTGGTTCTCTCTCTCTCTCTCTCTCTCTCTCTCTCTCTCTCTCTCTCTCTCTCTCTCTCTCTCTTTCAATGGTTGTATTTCTCTCTATCTTTCTCTGGCCATTTTTATCTTTCTCTCTATCTCTGTCTTTTTTCGCTCATTCTCTGGCTTTTTATCTGTGGCTCTTTCTCTTTGACTGTTTCTCTGTGGATTTCTCTTTCTCCTCTAGCTATCTCTTTCCATATCTGTCTGGTTTTTTTCTCTCTCTTCCTCTTGCTTTTTATTTCTTTGGCTCTTTCTCTTTGGCTCTTTCTACTGAGAGCCTGCAAAAGGCAGAGATATCTTTGCTCATGGACTGAGAAGATTTCTCTCCTGTCTGCTCCCATCTCTTTCTCACAAGCCTTTGAAGACACAAGAACCACAAGAGAAAAAAGTCTCCCACAGCGAACAAGGTTAAAGAAGAATACTGGGCCCCAACGAAAAGCAAGATTACCTACAATAAAGGGCTCTAAAGTGAGCTCAAAGAACAGTAACAACAACTCTTCAGATATTTCCTCAAACATTTCTACTTTTTTATTCTGCTCTTTTCTGTCACTATTTGCATGCGTGTATCGTGTATGCATGCAAGCGTGGGCGCGTCTTGTATCTGTAGACATCAACCAAATTAGAGTTCAAGTTTAATAAATGTCAACTTTTCTTCTTTAAACCTAAGAAAGTCTGTTTGTGCTGCTTTCTTTGCCTTAAAATTGAAAACAAGGATTCGCCAAGGAGGGGCTATGATTATTATTTGTCTTCATTCCATCTTTTTTGATCTGTATTCCCTTGCTCCTCTTTCACTTTCTCGCTGAAATGTTCTCTCTTTCTCCCTTCCCTCTTTTTCCAAGTCAAGTTTTGAAAATTATTTTTCAGCCTCAAGCTTTTCTTTTTCCATTTCTTACTGAATTCCAGCCAATTCAACTGTATCACTCACTGACACACTCTCTTCTTCTTCTTCCAATTTCTGATGTTGGTCTATTTCATTAATTATCTCTGTTTTTTTTTGGTACCTGATTTCAATTTTAACCCCAATTGTGCTGCCAACTATTTTAGCTTTCTCGTTTCTTAAAGATTTCAAGTCACTGATGGACATATTCTCCTCTCCCAGAAAAAAAAAGAACTGCTGCAACTGCAAATACAATTCTGATGGTATAGACTTTAACCTATCATATGGGAAAGCTGGCTATTTATTTTCTCTTTCAATTATTTACTTCCCTTGTACTTCACGTAATTAGTGCTGGAAACGATCCCAACAAGAGTCCCCAATTAATATGTTACGACCAAGGCGACTGTTAATTCAGTCCCACATCTCCACAGGTAGTAGCATATCATGTAAAGTTTACCAGCCAGTGGAACATAGCCAAATTGAGCACTCTATTTGTGCACCAGAATGAAGTGCACCAAATCAGGTTTAATTTAACAGCAACATTAACTATTTATTAATAAACGAAATCTTAAACAATAATGATATAAATCTATATCTGAAAGATTTTAAACTCCTTATTCTTCTTAACCCTCTTGTACACAGACATGCACTCAAAAAACAGGTTAACCGGGTAAAAGGCTTTTTTGAATTATAACTGTTACTTGGAAATAATAAAATAACTGGGTTTTCACGGTGTAGTTGGGTATTTCCGGGTCGGTGAAGCGTCCCAGAGTCAAACAGTCTGATTCCCCTCGAAGTAACTGCAGGCAACGTTGATGAACAGTCTGTGATGGGTACGACGTCAAGGCAATTCGCTCGCAGCAGGCATCACACAAGGTGTGCCATCAGGGCTGCAGCAACAGCTGTCAGTTCTCACACTCAATGCAAAGGTTCCCCATAAAAAATGCATGATTTCTGCAAATTCAGGACTTCTTCAAACACAAGAGGCAACAGTACAACTTAATTCAGAGATTCTTCAGAGACAAGGGGCAACAGTAATCGGTTGCAAGTGAAATATAGGCTTCCTCTCTCCAGACAGACACAGCAACAAGGGTTCAGCCCCCATACATTTAATTCACAATCATTCAAAGTTCGTTTAACTTCATGAGGAAATTGCAATTACACTTGATGCAGGAATTATTTTCAAGAGAAAACATTATTGACTATATTTCTGGCAGGTCTAGCAGCGACTGAACACAACCCAAAAGTGAAACTAACTTTTTCAACAGTCATGTCACAAGACAGTCATAAATTTCCCTGTCATTTCCCTGTTGACTTGTTTGCAAACAGGTGCCTTGCAGTCTGAGCTCAATTCATTCAGTCCACAATTCAAATATCAGCCCTTAAAGCATTGTTTTCGAAGAAAGATAGAAGGAATCACATAACAGCTTTTATAAGAGCAAGTTTTATTTTCAGAGCAGATCTATGGAACTGAGAATGCAATCAATGGATGTGGAATAGAGAGTATGGCTGCTGTTCCGCCTCCTGTCCTGCAGGGACCGCTCTGACAATCATCCTGCCACCTTTCTGTTGGGCCCTCTAAAAGTGAAATCTTCCTGCTGCCCCGCTGTCCTTTGCTGTGTGTGACCACGAGTCACCCACCCTCATCCGTGGATTTCCGGTCATCCAGCTGTCAGTCACCTCTTTCCTGCTGCTACTGTTGGGCGTGTGTGACCTCCACCCTGCCTGTGAATTTTGGGGTATTCAACAGTCAGGCACCCCTTGGAAATTCGGGGTAAATATTACATTCATGGACTGGAAACACTGGGTCAGTCTCTGGGCTGCTCGCAATTCGTTTTGTTTATACATTAATTGATGTAACTGGATATGTCACCACACTCTCGAACCACTCTCTGACCTTGGACTGAGTCACCACAGAAATAAATGTGTTTGGGGAGTAACTTAAGTTCAGCAACATCCATCCGACTTATTGGAATATACATTTGGAGAGGCTGCAATACAAGGGACCTCTTCCTGCAATGTTGTAATGCAAGAAATCTGTAACAAATACCAAACACAGGAACATGAAATTATCGGATATGGTGAAGAGTAAAATGACAGATTTCCTTCTGCTCTCCATCTCTAGGTCACTGTGATTCTCCCCCTTGCTCTCATCCCTTAGTGCCTTACGGACTCAACTGGTCACGAAAATGTGTCTGCCTGTCAGAGCGTTGAGGAACAGAATTAAAGCGATTGGGTACAATAGGGTTAAAAACATTTCAAACCTGTCAATTCACACTGATCCAGGATCAGTAAAATAGCTTGTCTTTGGAAAACAGAAGCATGATAATTGCTGATGATCTCTGCAGGCTGATGTACAAAATAGAAACGGACGTTTGCTGAACTGAGCAGAATGCAGATTGCTGATAGAACCACAGTCGCAATTGTCTCGGTGAAATATTTTCCTTCCAGCTTCTGGCAACAAATGGCCACAAATTAATCAAAGGTGAAAGTGATGGTGAAGCAGACAGAAAAGTCTCTGGCAGCACCAGCCAGGATAGTGGTCACTATAAACACAGGGGTGATATCCAGGAAAGATATTGGAAAGTAATACGAATTGATACGGTTCATTATCACGGCAGTAGTAATGAGCAGTGGATCCGCCTTTGCAATGGGCACTAGGTAGCCAATGGGACAGGTGGAGCGGCCGCAATTTCCGCGGTTTAGCATCACAGTCGCCAGTAAATTAACTGTAAGAGAGAGAAGGGAAAAGGGACTCGAATTACGAATCAAACATTCTGCGTGTCTGAGCCAAAGAGTAAGGGAAGGGCTTTCGTCCCAAAAACAGGTTTGTTGGAGGCCAGTTGGAGGTAGAAATTAATAAACAAATCACAACTGACCTCCAAGCCACCAAGTTCTGGGTATAACTGAGCCGGAACAGGGAGCGGCAGGCAACTGCTCACAGGGGGCACGTTGGAAATGCAAATATTTAAATGAGACTGGAATTTTCTGATCTAATCTGTGTTTGACATGTAACTCTGGCCCCTCTTTATCCCCATTATAACAACACACCACAAACAAAAACACTCTGTATTGGCAGAGTCTGAACTGACACCCACTCCAGGATCGGACACTTCCCCTCCAACAAGATTGGATATCCCCTGAGATTGGATTCTCCCCAGGATCAGACACTTCCCCTCCACCAAGATTGGATATCCCCTGAGATTGGGTTATCCCCAGGATCAGACACTTCGCCTCCACCAAGATTGGATATCCCCTGAGATTGGATTCTCCCCAGGATCGGACACTTCCCCTCCAACAGGATTGGATATCCCCTGAGATTGGATTCTCCCCAGGATCAGACACTTCCCCTGCACCAAGATTGGATATCCCCTGAGATTGGATTCTCCCCAGGATCAGATACTTCCCCTCCACCAAGATTGGATATCCCCTGAGATAGGATTCTCCCCAGGATCAGACACTTCCCCTCCAATAAGAGTAGATATCCATTGAGATTGGATACTCCTCAGGATCAGACCACCCACCCTGGTCTGATATCCCGCCTCCCTGGATCAGATTCCCTCCCAGAGATTTATCACACCCACTAGCAGGACTGGGCACTCAAAAACCCCTCCCGCAATTGGATATTCTGGTATCAGAGGTCCCGCAGGGATTCGACCACCCACATGGGACTGCAACACCACCCATCGATCTGACATCCCGGGTGTCAGGACCGCACTTCAAGTCTGGAATCAGACACCCCGCGTGCCCCATCAACCTTCCGGACTCAGACCACACTCCAGAATGGGAGACCCCTCCCCTGGTTTGGGAACAGCTCTCCCTCCCCCAGACCCTTCTCTTTCCCAGTTGGCAGACCACACACCAGTATAGGAGGCCCATCCCCGGGTTTTGGAAACACTCTCCCTCCCCCAGACCCTTCTCTGTCCCAGTTCTCGGACCACACCCCAGTTTGGGAGACCCCTCCCGCTGTTGGGAATCACTCTCCCTCCTTCAGACCCTTCCATGTCCCAGGTATCAGACCACACTCCAGCATAGGAGATCCCTCCCGCTGTTGGGAATCACTCTCGACCCCCCGAGACCCTTCTCTGTCCCCGTTATTAGATCACACTCCAGTATGGGAGACCCCTCCCCAGGTTTGGGAATCACTCTCCCTCCCCCAGACCTTTCTGTGTCCCAGTTGTCAGACCACACTCCAGGATGAGAGACCCCTCCCCAGGTTTGGGAATCACTCTCCCACCCCCAGACCCTTCTGTGTCCCAGTTGTCAGACCACACTCCAGCATGAGAGACCACTCCCGCTGTTGGGAATCACTTTCCCTCCTCCAGACCCTTCCCTGTCCCAGGTGTCAGACCAATCTCCATCATGGGAGACGCTACCCTGGATTTAAGGACTAGACACACTCTCTCTCTCTGACTTCACCTCTCAAGACTCTGACTGCACTGCCTGATAGGAGACCACTCCAGGGTTTGTGGATCCACAGTCCGGCGAACAGTAATTTCACCACCCTCCCCACCTCCGGAGTTGGTGATTGGACACTCCCCAATACCAGGGAGCTCCCTGTACCTCGGGCTCATTGTCTGAACAATCCTGGGCCCGAGTCCTGCTCCAGAGTCCCCCCTGTCCGACCGAAAGCCAAGCCAAGGCAATTACAACCAGCCTGACTTCAGACTTCAGGATGGGAACAAGTCAAGGTAAAAACAGACAGTCTGTGGAGCTAAAACTCTGGCAACTCGCAGCCCACCTATGTCACTCACCTCTGTAATACCCAGGCCTAATTACTGGATTAAAAATAAAATAATGAAACGGATTTAAATCTGATAAAATTAGGAGCATTCTGCAAACATTCAGCAGGTCAGGCAGCATTTGTGGAGAGAGAAAGAGAGTTAATGCTTCAGGCTGAAAGGTTTCCATCAGAATTTGAATGTATTGCTGAATAACAGATTTAAAGCAATGGTAAGGCTAGTGAAAAGTGGGGTAAAGGGTAGAAATAACAAAGGGGAAGGACTGTGATCGAATGGAAGGCAAGAATGATTCAATGACAAAAAGAATGATGGTGCAAGGCGAATGAGATAATTAAAGAGCAAGAGGCTGGGTCCAGAGGAGGTGTAAATGGTTATGGAATAACAGGTTGGGAGGGAAGTATGGAAAATCTGGCAAAGAGCAGAAGGTTCCATTCGACTGGAGAAGTGACAGAGAATGGTGAGTAACCACCGGGGGCATGGACAAGTCTGCCAGCGGTGCACCAAGAGGTGATCCCCAGGGAAAGTACCAGCCTGCACTGCCTCCACTCTCAGTGTGTCTGGTGTAGCCATCCTCCATTAACAGCACAACCGTCCGAGAAAGTGGAAACAGTGATTATAATCTGACAGGCAATAAAATGCCTCGTCGAAATATGTGGTGCCATTCTTCATTGAGCTTCAGTGGAAGCGTGGTATTGGTCGGGGTTACAAAGGTCAGAGTGGGACTGGATGTAGAATTAACGTGACAAGGGACTGTGAGCCCAGGATAATGTTTGCAGACAGATCGGAGGAGTCCAGCAAAGCAATCACACAATCTCCCTTCGCTCCTCTCCCAATGCCCAGGGAACTCCATTGCGTGCAATGAATACAATTACTGGCGTGTAAGAAATGGATAGAATTGGCTTTTCTCGCCACTCCAGGATCTGCTCCACAAACCACTGACCACCTCCAAGCGCTTACCCATTGTCCCTCGAGACAAGGAGGCCAAAGAAGAAGAAGAAGTGGGAGCAAATCCCTGTTTCAGCTGGAAGGAGTACTTGTCCTTGGATAGTGGGAAACGAGGAGCTGAAAGTCCAGGTGTTGCATCTCCTGCGCTCGTATGGAAAGGTGCTGCAGGAAAGGAAGCAGTTATTGGGGGAATTGAGGAGTTGACAAGGGTTTCATAATGAGCAGGGGGACGGGAGGGGAGCAGAATATACGGTTGTACATGGACATAGCCGAAAGTGGCAGAAATCTGGCGGATGTTGCTTTGAATATGAAGGCTGGTAGGATGGAAGGCGAGGACGAATCGATCATTATCGTGGTCCTGGCACGGAGGGGAAGGAGTGATGGCAGTAACGTGGGAAACGGGATGGACACAGTCGAGGGCCCTGTTAACCACAGTAGAGGGTAATATCTGGTTGAGGAATAATGAATATATTTCGTAAGCACTGGTGTGGAAGGAAGCATCATCGGAAAAGAAGTAACAGAGGTGGAGAAACTGGGATAATGGAACAGAGTCTTTCCATTAATTTCGGTGGGAGGAAGTGTAGTCAAGGTAGTTGTGGGAGTCAGTGGGATAATAGCGGATATTATTGGGAAGCCAATTTCCTGCAATGGAGGTGCAGAAGTCGGGGAAGAGAAGGGGAGTGCCAGAGATGGACAATGTTTAGATGGGGGATGGTTAGAAATTCGAAGCAAAGTTGACGCAAGTTTCCAGTTCAAGGCAGCAGAAGGAAATGGCACCAACACAGTTATCAAAATATCAGAAAAACAATATGTAAAGGGAAGAAGCTGAGTAGAATTGGAACAAAGAATGGTCCATTTATCCTACACAAAGGCTCATCTTTAGGACCCAAACAGGCTTCCTTAACGACAGCCTTTGAGTGTGGAATATTCCAATGTTTATACTCGAGACGTCCACATAACAACAGAGTCATTGACTCCAGGTCAAGATCAGGATCCTGGGAGGATTTCCATTCCCAGATGAGAGTCGCAGAGGAAAAGAGGTGTTCCAACGGGAATAGCAAGTGAATGAAAGAAATCAATTACAAATGGGGCCCTCGGAATGTATCAGCAGGAGATGGTGAAGGGAAACTGGCTTCAAATGGCCTCGTAGTGTCTGTCAGGCAAGATCCGATACACTATGACTTTAAGGACAGCTCGGGTGTACTGAAATTTGGATCAGAGAAGGGAAGACTGACATGGACAGAAATGTAGATGGAATTCTGGAGCACACCTCTGAGCTCAGAAGGAAGTAAGTCTCTTGTGTCGTGGGACCATCGGGGCTTAATGAACCCGTGGATAAGGATTCTGAGCTTGAGGGAGGAGGGATAGAGATCTCTGAGGGATGGAAGTAAATTCTGAAAATAGAGTGAATAAATTTGACATAAAAATCCTTCAAGATATGCAATGGGAGATATTTGGTCAAGTTATCAAAAAGAAGGTAAACTTTCTGCTTTGGATGGATTGCATTCACAGACTGAAAAGATAGGGGAGAGATAGTAGAGGCACGATCACCTGTTCATTAATAATCATCAGAATAGGGAATACTACCAGAGGAATGATGAACAGCTACTGTGAGCCTGGCACTTAAAAAAAGATCGAACAAGTTCAAGGAACTATAGTCCAGTTCACATAACATCAATGGTAGGAAAAATAATGGAACCCTTATTCAAAGATGAAATAGATAAACATCTAAAACAAACACATGACATAATGAAGAGAAGCCAGCAGACATTCTTAAAGGATACTTGAATAAGTGTCAGAAATAATAGATACAAATATAATATGGTATATGTAATATTCATTAGCATTCCAACGGCCTTCGATAAGCACCACACAGCAGACTCATGACTAATCTCAGAGCAAGTGAAGTTAGGGGACAAGGAGCAGAATGGACTTCCACCTGGTGTTCTCACTTTGACAGAAGGTTGTCATTGATATTCCCCAAGCATTGGCACTTGGACCACTCTTATTCACCCATTATAGAATTTACAGGGGATTGGGAAGCAGGAGTAAAATTCATAATTTACAGACAATTCACTCTCTGACAGGTTACTGAAAGAAGATTAAATATTAACTTTCAATGAACAATAAACAACTGGATCAAAACTTCAATTACTCTTAGTTATTGTAGAGACGATACCAGCATAGAAGAGATGTGAAAGAGAAAGATGCCATAACTTTAGTGATGACGAACTCAACAGAACTTATTTGGAGAGTTTTTATTTGTAAGTGATTGAGTTTTATTTGATGCAGTTGTTAATTTATGCATTACCGTTAATCACCCAAAATAATTATCCAAACAGGAAGCAGGTTAATGTTACAAGTGCTTAGATAGTTGCAAAACATCCATTTCACACAAATTGTTTTTTTTTATTCAGCATCTCAAGTTTACATAAAATAAATTGCACAAACTTGTGGAAATTTCCAAATCCTCAGGAACACAGAATGGCCCATCAGCAATTGCTCAGCATCGCCATCTGCTGGTATCCCTGTCTGACTGCAGTTACTGCACCCTCACCATCTCCATCTTCTGGTGTCCCTGTCCCACTGCAGTTACTGTCCCCCTCTCACCATCTCCATCTGCTGGTGCCCCTCTCTCACTGCAGTTACTGTCCGCTTGTTGGAGAAAATCCAGATTGTGCCCAATTGTTGAACAAATTCTCCGGACTCAGACGTTGAGAACAAACACTTTATTGCATGATATCATGGGAGAGCACACCTTTCCTAAAGGCGGTCCAGTGCTACTCCCAAAGAACTACAGATCGCTGTGGATTTATATAGTATAACAGAGGCAGAGCTAACAATTTTACAATTAGATAAACGCCCACAAGATGATCACAAGACCACCTACGTGACTGTGCACCGTGCAGAGTCCGATGTCAGCAAAACATCAGTTTCAAAAATAACAAGCTAGTTCCTTAATTCAATGCCCACTCCAGACACCATATCTGGCCGTAACGTCTGATTGTGGTTAGCTGCTCTGTCTACAATTTATGACAGTTGATTGTGGTGAGATTCGCTACAAGCTGTGTCCTGTTTTTCTGTTTCTACAAAGTTAAGTAATAATTAGCAAGCACAGCAAAACTTCTTCCACACCCCTTGCACCATTTCCATTGACTGATGTCCTTGTCTCACTGCAGTTACTGCACCCTCACCACTCCATTTGCTGATGTCCCTGTCTCACTGCAGGTACTGCTCCCTCTCACTTAGTCTCTATGCACCTCCAGTGTTTCCAGTTTTTCAGCATTTATAAATAACTCTGTTCTGTTATTTTTTCATGTCACATTGAAATCCATCCACCACAGTTTTGCCCATTCACTTAAAATATTAATATCTCTGTAAATGTATGCTCCCTGCCACACTGCTCACAATGCTGCCTATTTTTGTGTCATTGGCGAACTTGTGGTATTCAACCCTCATCTTCAATCGTTAATAAATGTAGAAAAACTGTGACACAGACGGATTTTGCATTAGCAGACAGGAGTGAATCATTCCATCCTGGAGTTTTTCTTTAATTCCAGATTTATGTTTTCGTTTTTAGGGGGATAAAAACGGAATTTAAATTCACAACAGCCCATTGGGATTTGAACTGTGGCTTTTTCAATCATCAGCTCAGGTCTTCAAATTAAAACCATTAAAAAGAGATTGACTTTCCTACTGCTATTGTTTGACTGTCTCTGGTTTTGTATATTGTTTCCTTCATGTTGTGCACCATAAATACCTTCAATTCTGTGCATTTGCAAGGGACACAAATCAAATTCACACATTAACCCATGAACCAAAACGTGCAAGTCCATTAAAATACCCCTATTTCCTGGTTCTAAAAAAAAAATCGCTCAGGTGGTGCAGTGGTTAGCACCACAGCTCCAGCAACCCAGGTTTGGTTCTGGGTACTGCATGTATGAAGTTTGCAAGTTCTCCCTGTGACCACGTGGCTTTCCACCGGGTACTCTGGTTCCCTCCCACAGCCAAAGACTTGCAGGTTGATAAGTAAATTGGCCATTGTAAATTGCTCCTTGTGTAGGTAGGAGAATGGTGAGGATGTGGTAGAGAATATGGGATTAATATAGGATTGGTATAAATGGCTGGTTGTTGGTCAGCACAGAGTTGGTGGGCTGAAGAGTCTGTTTCAGTGCCGTATCTCTCTATGACTTCCTCAATGCAGGAATGCCTGAATGGAACAAACTTACGACACATTACCTAACACGTTTGCTAACACTGGATTCAGCTGAGAAATTCCAAGTCCCAAATTGAATCTTTAAGACAGAAAAAAGTCATCCCTGCACCCGTTTTTAACATTGTACCATTTAGGTTATATCACTTGTCCTCAGCCTTCCTTCAAAAATTTCACATTTCTCAGCATTGAAGTTATCCTGCCATGTGACTGTCGATTTCACCAGACTGCCTCTATCCTCCTGAGGTCTGTAACTCTTAACTATCCTGTTTAATACATTGCAGATGGCACAATATTGAAGTTATGCCCCGTAAACCCAAGTCAAAATAATTAATATTATCAAAAAGATCATTCGTCCTAATCCAAACCTCTGGGAATACCACTGTACCACAGTCGACACTGCAAACAGTGATTACAAAAGCAGGGAGGTTATGTTGAACGTTTATAAAGCTCTTGTTAGGCCACATCTGGGTTATTGTGTCCAGCTCTGTTTCCCACTCTTCAGAAAGGTGGTGAGGGTGCTTGTGAGAGGGTGCAGGGGTGATTTACCAGAATGGTTCCTGGGATGAGGGATTTTAGCTACAAGCTTAGGTTGGCAAAGCTGAGTGTGTTCTCCTTAGAACAAAGGAGATTGAGGGATGATTCAATAGATGTTTACAAGATTATGTCAGGTAAAGATACCGCCCTCCATTCTGAAACAGCCATTCAAAACTAATCACTGTGTACTGTACCCTAGCCAACGTTGCATCCACTCTGTGATTGTCTCGTTCATCATATGAGAATTCATTTTGCTAACTAGTCAGTTATGAGGTACCATTATGACCTCCTCATGAGGCAGTTGGTCCCAGGCTTCTACATTTACACTGTCCCTTCAAAATTCCCAGGGCAGGTAAAGCACAAGTTATGGTATAGAGTAAAGTTTCCTCTACTATGTTCCGTCAAACATGCACAGGGCAGCTGCAGTACACAATAAATACAGAGAAAAGCTCTGCCTACTCTGTCCCGCAAACTCCCAGTGCAGGTACAGCACGGGTTAGATGGAGTGAAGTTCTGTTTACATATACCACCTTCTCGCCTCCTCAGTCTGCACCTTTCCCTGCCTTTCACTTTCTATGTCACCTTGTCTCTCTCTCTCGAGCACTTTCTTCCTCACCCTTATCTCACTGCAGTTAATGCCCCCTCACATCATCTCCATCTGCTGACGTCCCTGTTTCACTGCAGTTCCTGCCCGTCTCACCATCTCCATTTGCTCGTCTCCCTGTCGAAACTGCAGTTGCTGCCCCCTCTCATCACTCCCTCTGCTGATGTCCCTGTCTCACTGTACATACTATCCCCTCTCACCATCTCCAACTGCTGGTGTCCGTTTCTCACTGAAGTTACTGCCCGCCCTAACCATCTCCATCTGCTGGTATCCCTGCTTTACTGCAGATACTGACCCCTCTCACCACCTCAATCTGATGGTGTCCCTGCCTCACTGCAAGCATTGCCCCCTCTCACCATCTCCATCTATTGATGCCCCCGTCTCACTGCAGTTACTACCCCTCTCAACATCTCCATCTGCTGGTGTTTCTGACTCACTGCAGTTACTGCCCACTCTAACCATGTCCATCTGCTGCTATCCCTGATTCACTGCAGTATCTGCCCCTCTCAACATCTCCATCTGCTGGTGTCCCTGATTCACAGCACTTTCTGCCCCTCTCACCATCTCCATCTGCTGGTGTCCTTGTCTCACTGCACTTTCTGCCCTTCTCACTATCTCCATCTGCTGGTGTCCCTGATTCACTGCAGTTTCTGCCTCTCACAATCGCTGTGATTTGCAACTTTGTCCATTTTGCTGTGGGTCCAGGGGTGGTTTAGTTGAATTCAGCTGCGTATTCCAGTGACACATTTTCAAAACAATTCATGAATCATCTGCAGAGGAAATCCCACCTCAATTGGTCAGATTATCAGTAAAATGTGATCCCAGAATCAGATTTGTAATCATTTCAGGGCTCAGTGATGTGAATACAAAATGTACTTTCTGTCCTGTGGGGAGTGTAGTGAATGGAATATGAAATGGGATTTAGTTCCAGTGTTTATCTCTTTCTATGATTTCACTAATTTAACAATGAGATTGAGAGGATATATCACCCCCTTCTTCAGCTCCTCTCTGAATTTAGTCTGGGTCACAACGTAAATACACGTGTTGGTACAGGAACTGAGAAACTGCAGCATCATTGATGTGTAATTTGCGGTATCGTGAGGCTCCGTGTCGGAGTATTTATCCCAAATATCTGCAATTCGCTTATAAATGACATACACAACCCGGGTCAGCCATAACAGGATAAAACTGCCGGATATACTGAAGAGTAAAACAATTGATTTTCTGCGATTCTCCATCTCTGGGTCTTTGTCATTCTCTCCATTTCTGTGGCCCCGGAATCCACTGCGGACTTTACTGGAGAATAAAATACGTCTGACCGTCAGAACATTCAGCAGCGAAATTAGCAAGGCCGGCACACAAGGAGTTAAAATGCGGTGAAGCAATTCAAATGCGGCCCATGTGGGGGAAGTGAAGAAGCTCGGTTTATGAACACAAAACATGGGAACATTATCAATAAAGTACCTTGGTTTATATACAAAGTAAACTGGGACATTCTCTAAACAGCCCAGCACACTCACTGTTCCTGCAAACACAGCCGCCGTTTTCTCGGTGCAATATTTTGTTTTTAGCTTCTCACAACAAATGGCCACAAATCGATCAAAGGTGAAAGAGACTGTGAGCCAGACAGAAATCAATGTGGTTGCATTAAACAGAACGGCCATGAGAGAACACATGGGAGTAATTGCCAGGAATGAATCTGGGAAATAAATGAAAACAATCCAGTTCAATATGGGACCAGTGATAACGACCAGGAGATCAGACACTGCCATTCCCACCAGATAAACAGTGATACATTTGGAGAGACCGCACTTTGCACGGGACAGGATCACAATCGCCACCAAGTTAACTGGAAGAGAGAGAAAAGGAAGCAGAGAAATTACTGATCAGACTTGGAGACAAAGCAGCTGTTTGACAGGATCTGGGCTGAAATTCTAAGCTTTGTTGCTGCATCGAACTGATTCATTGACCTGGGCAGTGCTTTACCACAGTGAAATGTTTAAAATACAATTATTAATAATGAATTGGGAAATTGATCTAGAAAGCGAATAAAGTCAGCACTGGATCAACTGAAAGTACCGGTGGGGAAATGAGAAGGTGTTTTACAGAGATGGAATCCAATGGGTTAAATGGGGATTTATCACCAGATTGTCGGTCGGGAAGGTTTGAGAACAGCGGGATGTGCAGCTGGTTCATTTCTGCGGGTTCGGAGAATGGACAGATGCTGGTACAAAATGGGAAAAGTCTGAGAGCTGCTGCGGTGAGTTTGAGGGTTGGGATTTATTTGGAAGAGGAAGCTGGAGGTGGAGCAAGTGAGTGAGATTGGGAGGGAGAGAAGGAAAAGGTCATGTTCGAGCTGCATGGCAGACAGTGGGAAAGTGGATGAACTGAAGCAATGGGCAGAGGATTCAATAAAGTGAGAGGAGAGGCGGAGCTTCAGGGGGAGAGACTGCAGCAAAGCGTCCGTGCAGAACTAATTTCTAGATCCCAGCAACAAAACTCAATTAATTTATTCAAAATATAATATTGGTGCTGGAGAACGTGTCATTGGTTATACAATATAGTCAATACATTTAGTTTGCACAGTCAATTACATATCAATTTAAGTATATTTCTGATACCAGCCTCGCTCTTGATTGAATTCAACCGTCACAGAGATTTTGAAGTGCAGTATTTAAATAATGAATAACAATCAGCGAAGAACTGATTTTATGATGATCATTAAGTCAAAAAGTAAGGAATAGGAACTTTCTACAAAACAAAATGAAGACCTGACAGAAATAAATAATGAGGGATCAAGTCTAACAGTAAAATTAACACAATCTGACAACTGACAGCTTCAACTCTCTGTTTTTTCCAATAATTAATTTGGATATTCCAGTACTTTATGTGAGTGATTTATTCACTCTGCTTCTTCCACTGTGTCAGGAATAACGGTGATGAACTTAGAGCATGGATCAGTACTTGGAGCTACGATGTCGTGGCCATTACGGAGACTTGGATATCACAGGGGCAGGAATGGATGTTGGATGTTCCGGGGTTTAGATGTTTCAAAAGGAATAGGGAGGGAGGTAAAAGAAGTGGGGGAGTGGCATTGCTAATCAGGGATAGTATCACAGCTGCAGAAAGGGAGGTCGTCGCGGAGGGTTTGTCTACTGAGTCAGTATGGGTGGAAGTCAGAAACAGGAAAGGAGCAGTCACTTTATTGGGAGTTTTCTATAGACCCACCAATAGAAACAGAGACACGGAGGAACGGATTGGGAGGCAGATTTTGGAAAGGTGCAAAAGTAACAGTGTTGTTGTCATGGGTGACTTCAACTTCCCTAATATTGATTGGAATCTCCTTAGTGCAAATAGTTTGGATGGAGCAGTTTTTGTGAGGTGTGTCCAGGAAGGTTTCCCGACTCAATATGAAGATACAAAGAACAAAGAAAATTACAGCACAGGAACAGGCCCTTCGACCCTCCAAGCCTGCGCCGATCCAGATCCTCTATCTAAACATGTCGCCTATTTTCTAAGGGTTTGTATCTCTTTTCTTACTGCCCATTCATGTATCTGTCTAGATATATCTTAAAAGACGCCATCGTGTCCGCATCTACCACCTCCGCTGGCAACGCGTTCCAGGCAACCACCACCCTCTGCATAAAGAACTTTCCACGCATATCCCCCCTAAACTTTTCCCCTTTCACTTTGAACTCGTGTCCTCTAGTAATTGAATCCCCCACTCTGGGCAAAAGCCTCTTGCTATCGACCCTATGGTCTGAGGTGCATTTGTTTTAATGCAAGAAGTGTAGTAGGTAAGGCAGATGAACTTAGGGCTTGGATTAGTACCTGGGAGTATGATGTTATTCCTATTACTGAGACTTCGTTGAGGGAAGGGCATGATTGGCAACTAAATATCCCAGGATATCGATGCTTCAGGCAGGATAGAGAGGGAGGTAAAAGGGGTGGAGGAGTTGCATTACTGGTCAAAGAGGATATCACAGCTGTGCTGAAGGAGGGCACTATGGAGGACTCGAGCAGTGAGGCAATATGGACAGAACTCAGAAATAGGAAGGGTGCGGTAACAATGTTGGGGCTGTACTACAGGCCTCCCAACAGCGAGCGTGAGATAGAGGTACAAATATGTAAACAGATTATGGAAAGATGTGGGAGCAACAGGGTGGTGGTGATAGGAGATTTTAATTTTCCCAACATTGACTGGGATTCACTTAGTGTTAGAGGTCTAGATGGAGCAGAATTTGTAAGGAGCACCCAGGACGGTTTTCTGGAGCAGTATGTAAATAGTCCAACTCGGGAAGGGGCCATACTGGACCTGGTGTTGGGGAATGAGCCCGGTCAGGTGGTTGAAGTTTCAGTAGGGGACTACTTTGGGAATAGTGATCACAATTCCATAAGCTTTAAAATACTCATGGACAAAGATGAGAGTGGTCCTAAAGGAATAGTGCTAAATTGGGGGAAGGCCAACTAAACCAAAATTCGGCAGGAGCTGGGGAATGTAGATTGGGAGCAAAAACAAGAAATGCTGGATTCACTCAGCAGGTCTGGCAGCATCTGTGGAAAGAGAAGCAGAGTTAACGTTTCGGGTCAGTGACCCTTCTTCGGTTCCGAAGAAGGGTCACTGACCCGAAACGTTAACTCTGCTTCTCTTTCCACGGATGCTGCCAGACCTGCTGAGTGAATCCAGCATTTCTTGTTTTTGTTTCAGATTTCCAGCATCCGCAGTATTTTGCTTTTAGATTGGGAGCAGCTGTTTGAAGGTAAATCCACATGTGATATGTGGGAGGCTTTTAAAGAGAGGTTGATTAGCGTGCAGGAGAGACATGTTCCTGTGAAAATAAAGGATAGAAATGGCAAGATTAGGGAACCATGGATGACAGGTGAAATTGTGAGACTAGCTAAGAGGAAAAAGGAAGCATACATAAGGTCTAGGCGGCTGATGAAAGACGAAGCTTTGAAAGAATATCGGGAATGTAGGACCAATCTCAAACGAGGAATTAAGAGGGCTAAAAGGGGTCAGGAAATATCTTTAGCAAACAGGGTAAAGAAAATCCCAAAGCCTTTTATTCATATATAAGGAGAAAGAGGGTAACTAGAGAAAGGATTGGCCCACTAAAGGACAAAGGAGGAATGCGATGCTTGGAGTCAGAGAAAATGGGTGAGATTCTAAACGAGTATTTTGCATCGGTATTCACCGAGGAGAGGGACATGACGGATGTTGAGGTTAGGAACAGATGTTTGATTACACTAGGTCAAGTCGGCATAAGGAGGGAGGAAGTGTTGGGTATTCTAAAAGGCATTAAGGTGGACAAGTCCCCAGGTCCGAATGGGATCTATCCCAGGTTACTGAGGGAAGCGAGAGAGGAAATAGCTGGGGCCTTAACAGATATCTTTGCAGCATCCTTAAGCACGGGTGAGGTCCCGGAGGACTGGAGAATTGCTAATGTTGTCCCCTTGTTTAAGAAGGGTAGCAGGGATAATCCAGGTAATTATAGACCGGTGAGCCTGACGTCAGTGGTAGGGAAGCTGCTGGAGAAGATACTGAGGGATAGGATCTATTCCCATTTGGAAGAAAATGGGCTTATCAGTGATAGGCAACATGGTTTTGTGCAGGGAATGTCATGTCTTACCAACTTAATAGAATTCTTTGAGGAAGTGACAAAGTTGATTGATGAGGGAAGGGCTGTCGATGTCATATACATGGACTTCAGTAAGGCGTTTGATAAGGTTCCCCATGGCAGGCTGATGGAGAAAGTGAAGGCGCATGGGGTCCAAGGTGTACCAGCTAGATGGATAAAGAACTGGCTGGGCAACAGGAGACAGAGAGTAGCAGTGGAAGGGAGTTTCTCAAAATGGAGACGGGTGACCAGTGGTGTTCCACAGGGATCCGTGCTGGGACCACTGTTGTTTGTGATATACATTAATGATTTAGAGGAAAGTATAGGTGGACTGATTAGCAAGTTTGCAGACGACACTAAGATTGGTGGAGTAGCAGATACTGAAGGGGACTGTCAGAGAATACAGCAGAATATAGATAGATTGGAGAGTTGGGCAGAGAAATGGCAGATGGAGTTCAATCAGGGCAAATGCGAGGTGATGCATTTTGGAAGATCCAATTCAAGAGTGAACTATATAGTAAATGGAAAAGTCCTGGGGAAAATTGATGTCCAGAGAGATTTGGGTGTTCAGGTCCACTGTTCCATGAACGTGGCAACGCAGGTAAATTGAGTGGTCAAGAAGGCATACGGCATGCTTTCCTTCATCGGACGGGGTATTGAGTACAAGAGTTTGCAGGTCATGTTACAGTTGTATAGGACTTTGGTTCCGCCACATTTCGAATACTGCGTACAGTTCTGGTCGCCACATTACCAAAAGGATGTGGATGCTTTGGAGAGGGTGCAGAGGAGGTTCACCAGGATGTTGCCTGGTATGGAGGGCGCTAGCTATGAAGAGAGGTTGAGTAGATTAGGATTATTTTCAATAGAAAGACGGAGGTTGAGGGGGGACCTGATTGAGGTGTACAAAATCATGAGAGGTATAGACAGGGTGGATAGCAAGAGGCTTTTTCCCAGAGTGGGGGATTCAATTACGAGAGGACACGAGTTCAAAGTGAAAGGGGAAGAGTTTAGGGGGGAGATGCGTGGAAAGTTCTTTACGCAGAGGGTGGTGGGTGCCTGGAACGCCTTGCCCGCGGAGGTGGTAGATGCGGGCACGATGGCGTCTTTTAAGATGTATCTCGACAGATACATGAATGGGCAGGAAGAAAAGAGATACAGAACCTTAGAAAATAGGCGACATGTTTAGAGAGAGGATCTGGATCGGCGCAGGCTTGGAGGGCATAAGGGCCTGTTCCTGTGCTGTAATTATCTTTGTTTTTTCTTTGTTCTTTGTCTATACCTCTCATGATTTGGTACACCTCAATCAGGTCCCCACTCAACCTCCATCTTTCTAATGAAAATAATCCTAATCTACTCAACCTCTCTTCATAGCTAGCGCCCTCCATACCAGGCAACATCCTTGTGAACCGCCTCTGCACCCTCTCCAAAGCATCCACATCCTTTTGGTAATGTGTGACCAGAACTGCACGCAGTATTCCAAATGTGGCCGAACCAAGGTCCTATACAACTGTAACATGATCTGCCAACTCTTGTACTCAATACCCCGTCCGATGAAGGAAAGCATGCCGTATGCCGTCTTGACAACTCCATTGACCTGCGTTGCCACCTTCAGGGAACAATGGACCTGAACACCCAAATCTCTCTGGACATCAATTTTCCCCAGGACTTTTCCATTTACTGTATAGTTCACTCTTGAATTGGATCATCCAAAATGCATCACCTCCCATTTTCCCTGATTGAACTCCATCTGCCATTTCTCTGCCCAACTCTCCAATCTATCTATATTCTGCTGTATTCTCTGACAGTCCCCTTCACTATCTGCTATTCCACCAATCTTAGTGTCGTCTCTAAACCTGCTAATCAGTCCACCTATACTTTCCTCTAAATCATTAATGTATATCACAAACAACAGTGGTCCCAGCACGGATCCCTGTGGAACACCACTGGTCACACGTCTCCATTTTGAGAAACTGCCTTCTACTGCTACACTCTGTCTCCTGTTGCCCAGCCAGTTCTTTATCCATCTAGCTAGTACACATTGGACCCCATGCGCCTTCACTTTCTCCATCAGCCTGCCATGGGGAACCTTATCAAACGCCTTACTGAAGTCCATGTATATGACATCGACAGCCCTTCCCTCATCAATCAACTTTGTCACTTCCTCAAAGAATTCTATTAAGTTGGTAAGACATGACCTTCCCTGCACAAAACCATGTTGCCTATCACTGATAAGCCCATTTTCTTCCAAATGGGAATAGATCCTATCCCTCAGTATCTTCTCCAGCAGCTTCCCTACCACTGACGTCAGGCTCACCGGTCTATAATTACCTGGATTATCCTTGCTACCCTTCTTAAACAAGGGGACAACATTAGCAATTCTCCAGTCCTCCGGGACCTCACCCGTGTTTAAGGATGCTGCAAAGATATCTGTTAAGGCCCCAGCTATTTCCTCTCTCGCTTCCCTCAGTAACCTGGGATAGATCCCATCCGGACCTGGGGACTTGTCCACCTTAATGCACTTTAGAATACCCAACACTTCCTCCCTCCTTATGCCAACTTGACCTCGAGTAATCAAACATCTGTTCCTAACCTCAACATCCGTCATGTCCCTCTCCTCGGTGAATACCGATGCAAAGTACTCGTTTAGAATCTCACCCATTTTCTCTGACTCCAAGCATAACATTCCTCCTTTGGCCTTTAGTGGGCCAATCCTTTCTCTAGTTACCCTCTTTCTCCTTATATATGAATAAAAGGCTTTGGGATTTCCTTTAAACCTGTTTGCTAAAGATATTTCCTGACCCCTTTTAGTCCTCTTAATTCCTCGTTTCAGATTGGTCCTACATTCCCGATATTCTTTCAAAGCTTCGTCTTTCATCAGCCGCCTAGACCTTATGTCTGCTTCCTTTTTCCTCTTAGCCAGTCTCACAATTTCACCTGTCATCCATGGTTCCCTAATCCTGCCATTTCTATCCCTCATTTTCACAGGAACATGTCTCTCCTGCACGCTAAACTACCTCTCTTTAAAAGCCTCCCACATATCACATGTGGATTTACCTTCAAACAGCTGCTCCCAATCTACATTCCCCAGCTCCTGCCGAATTTTGATATAGTTGGCCTTCCCCCAATTTAGCACTCTTCCTTTAGGACCACTCTCGTCTTTGTCCATGAGTATTTTAAAGCTTACGGAATTGTGATCACTATTTCCAAAGTGGTCCCCTACTGAAACGTCAACCACCTGGCCGGGCTCATTCCCCAACACCAGGTCCAGTATGGCCCCTTCCCGAGTTGGACTATTTACATACTGCTCTAGAAAACCCTCCTGGATGCTCCTTACAAATTCTGCTCCATCAAGACCTCCAACACTAAGTGAATCCCAGTCAATGTTGGGAAAATTAAAATCTCCTATCACTACCACCCTGTTGCTCCTACATCTTTCCATAATCTGTTTACATATTTGTACCTCTATCTCACGCTCGCTGTTGGGAGTCCTGTAGTACAGCCCCAACATTGTTACCGCACCCTTCCTATTTCTGAGTTCTGTCCAAATTGCCTCACTGCTCGAGTCCTCCATAGTGCCATCCTTCAGCACAGCTGTGATATCCTCTTTGACCAGTAATGCAACTCCTCCACCCCTTTTACCTCCCTCTCTATCCCGCCTGAAGCATCGATATCCTGGGATATTTAGTTGCCAATCATGCCCTTCCCTCAACCAAGTCTCAGTAATAGCAATAGCATCATACTCCCAAGTACTAATCCAAGCCCTAGGTTCATCTGCCTTACCTACTACACTTCTTGCATTAAAACAAATGCACCTCAGACCACCAGTCCCTTTACATTCATCATCTGCTCCCTGCCTGCTCTTCCCCTTAGTCACACTGATTTCATTATCTAGTTCCTTACAGGCTTTCGTTACTACCTCCTTATTGTCAACTGACCTCCTCAATTGTTTCCCATCACCCTGCCACATTAGTTTAAACCCTCCCCAACAGCGTTAGCAAAAGCACCCCCAAGGACATTGGTTCCAGTCCGGCCCAGGTGTAGACCGTCCAATTTGTAATAGTCCCTCCTCCCCAGAACCGGTCACAATGTCCCAAAAATCTGAACCCCTCCTTCCTGCACCATCTCGCAAGCCACGCATTCATCCTGACTATTCTTTCATGTTTAATCTGACTATCACGTGGCACTGGTAGCAATCCTGAGATTACTACCTCTGAGGTCCTACTTTTTAACTTGGCTCCTAACTCCCTAAACTCTGCTTGTCGGACCTCATCCCGTTTTTTACCTATATCATTAGTGCCTATGTGCACAATGACAACTGAATGTTCACCCTCCCCCTTTAGAATGTTCTGCAGCCGATCTGAGACATCCCTGACCCGTGCACCTGGGAGGCAACATACCATTCAGGAGCAAAAACAAGAAATGCTGGATTCACTCAGCAGGTCTGGCAGCATCTGTGGAAAGAGAAGCAGAGTTAACGTTTCGGGTCAGTGACCCTTCTTCGGAAGGGTCACTGACCCGAAACGTTAACTCTGCTTCTCTTTCCACAGATGCTGCCAGACCTGCTGAGTGAATCCAGCATTTCTTGTTTTTGTTTCAGATTTCCAGCATCCGCAGTATTTTGCTTTTATGCCATTCAGGAGTCTCGTTTTCGAGCACAGAACCGCCTATCTACTCCCCTTACAATCGAATCCCCTACGACTATCGCTCTTCCACACTTTTTCCCGCCCTTCTGAACAGCAGAGCCAGCCACGGTGCCATGAACCTGGCTACTGCTGCCTTCCCCTGGTGAGCCATCTCCCTCAACTGTATCCAAAACGGTATACCTGTTGTGGAGGGAGATGACCGCAGGGGACTCCTGCGCTGCCTTCCTGCTCTTTTTCTGCCTTTTGGTCATCCATTCCCTTTCTCCCTCAGCAATCCTAATCTGCGGTGTGACCAATTCACTAAACGTGCTATCCACGACCTCCTCAGCATCGCGCATGCTCCAAAGTGAGTCCATCCACAGCTCGAGAGCCGTCATGCGGTCTAACAAGAGCTGCAGCTGGACACACTTCCTGCACGTGAAGGAGTCAGGGACATCAGCCATGTCCCTGAGCTCCCGCATTGAGCAAGAGGAGCATGACACGGGTCTGAGATCTCCTGCCATTTTTAATCTTAAACTTAACTTAGTTAAATGAAAAAGGATCGAAAGGATCGAGTCCTTTTTTTTGGTTAGAGGAGGAGGGCGGGTGGGAGACACTACAAGTGTGGTGTCTCGGGTTCAGAAACCGCCCAAATATATAGGGCTTTCCTTACCCAGCAGCCCCCTGGTCTCAGCGGAAAACAAAAGGAAATTAAGTTTACTTTCAAACTGACCTTCCCAGCTGCTCACTCGCTCGCACTCTCTGCTCCCGACAAAGCTGCCAGCAGCCCCCTGGCCTCCGCCGAAAACAAAAGGAAATTAAGTTTACTTTCAAACTGACCTTCCCAGCTGCTCACTCGCTCGCACTCTCTGCTCCCGAAACAGCTGCTGCAATGAAAATGAAGATAGGCCGACTAGAGGGGAGGCTATGTTGGATTTGGTTCTTGGCAACGAACCAGGCCAGGTGGCAGATCTCTCGGTGGGAGAGCATTTCGGTGATAGTGATCACAACTCCCTGACCTTTACTATCGTCATGGAGAGGGACAGGAGCAGACGGGATGGGAAAACATTTAATTGGGGCAGGAGGAATTACAATGCTATTAGGCAGGAACTGGGAAGCATAAATTGGGAACAGATGTTCTCAGGGAATTGCAGGATAGAAATGTGGAGGTTGTTTAGGGAGCACTTGCTGCGACTGGATAGGTTTGTCCCGACGATGCAAGGAAGGGATGGGAGGGTGAAGGAACCTTGGATGACAAGAGATGTGGAACAGCTAGTCAAGAGGAAGTAGGAAGCTTACTTAAGGTTGAGGAAGCAAGTATCAGACTGGGCTCCAGAGGGTTACAAGGTAGCCAGGAAGGAACTGAAGAATCGACTTAGGAGAGCTAGAAGGGGACATGAAAAAGTCTTGGCGGGTAGGATTAAGGAAAATCCGAAGGCGTTCTACACTTATGTGAGGAACAAGAGGATGGCCAGAGTGAAGGTAGGGCCGATCAGGGATAGTGGAGGGAACTTGTGCCTAGAGTCGGAGGAGGTAGGGGAGGTCCTAAATGAATACTTTGCTTCAGTGTTCACTAGTGAGAGGGACCTCGTCGTTTGTGAGGACAGTGTGGAACAGGCTGATATGCTTGAACAGGTTGAGGTTAAGAGGGAGGATGTGCTGGAAACTTTGAATGATATGAGGACAGATAAGTCCCCGGGGCCAGATGGGATATACCCAAGGATATTACGGGAAGAGAGGGAAGAGGTTGCCGCGCCTTTGGCGATGATCTTTGCGTCCTCACTGTCCACTGGAGTAGTACCGGATGATTGGAGGGTGGCAAATGTTCTTCCCTTGTTCAAGAAAGGGAAGAGCGATAACCCTGGGAATTACAGACCGGTCAGTCTTTCGTCGGAAGTGGGCAAAGTATTGGAGAGGATTCTGAGAGACAGGATTTATGATTATTTGGAAAAGCATAGTTTGAGTAAAGACAGTCAGCATGGATTTGTGAGGGGCAGGTCATGCCTCACAAGCCTTATTGAATTCTATCCAGGTTCATGGCACCGTGGCTGGCTCTGCTGTTCGGAAGGGCGGGAAAAAGAGGGTAAGGGCTATAGTCATAGTGGATTCGATTGTAAGGGGGAGTAGATAGGCGGTTCTGTGGTCGAAAACGAGGCTCCCGAATGGTATGTTGCCTCCCAGGTGCACGGGTCAGGGATGTCTCAGATCGGCTGCAGAACATTCTGAAAGGGGAGGGTGAACAGCCAGTTGTCGTTGTGCACATAGGCACCAATGATATAGTTAAAAAACGGGATGAGGTCCGACAAGCAGAATTTATGGAGTTAGGAGCCAAGTTAAAAAGTAGGACCTCAGAGGTAGTAATCTCAGGATTGCCACCAGTGCCACGTGATAGTCAGAGTCGAAATGAAAGAATAGTCAGGAAGAATGCATGGCTTGAGAGATGGTGCAGGAGGGAGGGGTTCAGATTTTTGGGACATTGGGACCGGTTCTGGGGAGGTGGGATATTACAAATTGGACGGTCTACACCTGGGCCGGACTGGAACCAATGTCCTTGGGGGTGCTTTTGCTAACACTGTTGGGGAGGGTTTAAGCTAATGGAGCAGGGGAATGGGAACCAAATGAGGTGGTCAGTGGACAGTAAGGAGGTAGTAACTAAAGCCTGTAAGGAACTAGATAATGAAGTCAGCGTGACTAAGGGAAAGAGTAGACAGGGAGCAGATGGTGAATGCAAAGGGACTGGTGGTCTGAGGGGTATTTGTTTTAATGCAAGAAGTGTAGTAGGTAAGGCAGATGAACTTAGGGCTTGGATTAGTACCTGGGAGTATGATGCTATTGCTATTACTGAGACTTGGTTGAGGGAAGGGCATGATTGGCAACTAAATTTCCCAGGATATCGATGATTCCGGCGGGATAGAGAGGGAGGTAAAAGGGGTGGAGGAGTTGCATTACTGGTCAAAGAGGATATCACAGCTGTGCTGAAGGAGGGCACTATGGAGGACTCGAGCAGTGAGGCAATATGGGCAGAACTCAGAAATAGGAAGGGTGCGGTAACAATGTTGGGGCTGTACTACAGGCCTCCCAACAGCGAGCGTGAGAGAGAGGTACAAATATGTAAACAGATTATGGAAAGATGTAGGAGCAACAGGGTGGTAGTGATAGGAGATTTTAATTTTCCCAACATTAACTGGGATTCACTTAGTGTTAGAGGTCTAGATGGAGCAGAATTTGTAAGGAGCATCCAGGAGAGTTTTCTGGAGCAGTATCTAAATAGTCCAACTCGGGAAAGGGGCCATACTGGACCTGGTGTTGGGGAATGAGCCCGGCCAGGTGGTTGAAGTTTCAGTAGGGGACTACTTTGGGAATAGTGATCACAATTCCGTAAGTTTTAGAATACTCATGGACAAAGACGACAGTGGTCCTAAAGGAAGAGTGCTAAATTGGGGGAAGGCCAACTATACCAAAATTCGGCAGGAGCTGGGGAATGTAGATTGGGAGCAGCTGTTTGAAGGTAAATCCACATGTGATATGTGGTCGGCTTTTAAAGAGAGGTTGATTAGCGTGCAGGAGAGACATGTTCCTGTGAAAATGAGGGATAGAAATGGCAAGTTTAGGGAACCATGGATGACAGGTGAAATTGTGAGACTAGCTAAGAGGAAAAAGGAAGCAGACATAAGGTCTAGGCGGCTGATGAAAGACGAAGCTTTGAAAGAATATCGGGAATGTAGGACCAATCTGAAACGAGGAATTAAGAGGGCTAAAAGGGGTCATGAAATATCTTTAGCAATCAGGGTTAAGGAAAATCCCAAAGCCTTTAATTCATATATAAGGAGCAAGAGGGTAACTAGAGAAAGGATTGGCCCACTCAAGTACAAGGGAGGAAAGTTATGCGTGGAGTCAGAGAAAATGGGTGAGATTCTAGACGAGTACTTTGCATCGGTATTCAGCGAGGAGAGGGAAATGATGGATGTTGAGGTTAGGGACAGATGTTTGATTACTCTAGGTCAGGTCGGCATAAGGAGGGAGGAAGTGCTGGGTATTCTAAAAGGCATTAAGGTGGACAAGTTCCCTGGTCCGGATGGGATCTATCCCAGGTTACAGAGGGAAGCGAGAGAGGAAATAGCTGGGGCCTTAACAGATATCTTTGCAGCATCCTTAAACACGGATGAGGTCCCGGAGGACTGGAGAATTGCTAATGTTGCCCCCTTGTTTAAGAAGGGTAGCAGGGATAATCCAGGTAATTACAGACCGGTGAGCCTGACGTCAGTGGTAGGGAAGCTGCTGGAGAAGATACTGAGGGATAGGATCTATTCCCATTTGGAAGAAAATGGGCTTATCAGTGATAGGAAACATGGTTTTGTGCAGGGAAGGTCATGTCTTACCAACTTAATAGAATTCTTTGAGGTAGTGACAAAGCTGATTGATGAGGGAAGGGCTGTCGATGTCATATACATGGACTTCAGTAAGGCGTTTGATAAGGTTCCCCATGGTAGGCTGATGGAGAAAGTGAAGGCGCATGGGGTCCAGGGTGTACTAGCTAGATGGATAAAGAACTGGCTGGGCAACAGGAGACAGAGAGTAGCAGTGGAAGGGAGTTTCTCAAAATGGAGACGTGTGACCAGTGGTGTTCCACAGGGATCCGTGCTGGGACCACTGTTGTTTGTGATATACATCAATGATTTCGGGGAAAGCATAGGTGGTCTGATTAGCAAGTTTGCAGACGACACTAAGATTGGTGGAGTAGCAGATAGTGAAGGGGACTGTCAGAGAATACAGCAGAATTGAGATAGATTGGAGAGTTGGGCAGAGAAATGGCAGATGGAGTTCAATCAGGGCAAATGGGAGGTGAATAATTTTGGGAGATCCAATTCAAGAGTGAACTATACAGTAAATGGAAAGGTCCTGGGGAAAATTGATGTACAGAGAGATTTGGGTGCTCAGGTCCATTGTTCCCTGAAGGTGGCAACGCAGGTCAATAGAGTGGTCAAGAAGGCATACGGCATGCTTTCCTTCATCGGACGGAGTACTGAGTACAAGAGTTGGCAGGTCATGTTACAGTTGTATAAGACTTTGGTTCGGCCACATTTGGAATACTGCATACAGTTCTGTTCGCCACATTACCAAAAGGATGTAGATGCTTTGGAAAGGGTGCAGAGGAGGTTCACCAGGATGTTGCCTGGTATGGAGGGCGCTAGCTATGAAGAGAGGTTGAGTAGATTAGGATTATTTTCGTTAGAAACACGGATGTTGAGGGGGGACCTGATTGAGGTGTACAAAATCATGAGAGGTATAGACAGGGTGGATAGCAAGAGGCTTGTTCCCAGAGTGGGGGATTCAATTACGAGGGGTCACGAGTTCAAAGTGAGAGGGGAAAAGTTTAGTGGGGATATGCGTGGAAAGTTCTTTATGCGGAGGGTCGTGGGTGCCTGGAAAGTGTTGCCAGCGGAGGTCGTAGACGCGGGCACGATAGCATCTTTTAAGATGTATCTAGACAGATACATGAATGGGCATGAAGCAAAGAGATACAGACCCTTAGAAAATAGGCAACATGTTTAGATAGAGGATCTGGATCAGCGCAGGTTTGGAGGGCCGAAGGGCCTGTTCCTGTGCTGTAATTTTCTATGTTCTTTGTTCTTTGTTCTTTGAAGATGTGACAAAACACATTGATGAAGGAAGACCGGTGGATGTGGTGCATATGGATTTTAGGACGGCGTTTGATCAGGTTCCCCATGGCAGGCTCATTCAGAAAGTAAGGAGGCATGGGATACAGGGAAAGTTGGCTGTCTGGATACAGAATTAGCGGGCGATTGAAAGAAGAGAGTGGTAGTAGATGGAAAGTATTCAGCCTGGAGCTCGGTGACCAGTGGATTTCCACAGGGATCTGTTCTGGGACCTCTGCTCTTTGTGATTTTTGTAAATGACTTGGATGAGGAAATAGAAGGCTGGGTTAGCAAGTTTGCCGATGACACGAAGGTTGCTGGAGTTGTGGATAGTGTGGAAGGCTGTTGTAGGTTGCAAACGGACATTGACAGGATGCAGAGCTGGGCTGAGAAGTGGCAGATGGAGTTCAACCTGGAAAAGTGTGAAGTGATTCATTTTGGAAGGTCTAATTTGAATGCAGGATACACACTTAAAGACAGTATTCTTGGTGGTGTGGAGGAACAGAGGGATCTTGGTGTTCATGTCGATAGATCGCTCAGAGTTGCCACCCAAGTTGATAGGGTTGTTAAGAAGGCGTATGGTGTGTTGTCTTTCATTAACAGCGGGATTGAGTTTAAGAGCTGTGAGGTTATGCTGCACCTCTATAAAGCCCTGGTTAGACCACACTTGGAATATTGTGTTCAGTTCTGGTCGCCACATTATAGAAAGGATGTGGAAGCTTTCGAGAGGGTGCAGAGGAGATTTACCAGAATGCTGCCTGGACTGGAGGGCATGTCATGCGGAAAGTTTGTGGAAGATAGGACTTTGCTCATTGGAGCGAAGAAGGATGAGAGGTGACTTGATAGAGGGGTACGAGATGATGAGAGGCATAGATAGAGTGGATAGCCAGAGACTTTTTCCCAGGGCGGAAAGGGCTATCACCAGGGTGCATAATTTTAAGGTGATTGGGGGAAGCTTTAGGGGAGATGTCAGAGGTAGGTTCTTCGGACAGAGAGTGGTGGGTGCGTCGAATGCACTGCCAGCGGTAGTAGTAGAAGCAGATACATTAGGGACATTCAGGCGACTCTTGGATAGGTACATGGATGATAGTAGAATGAAAGGTATGTCGGTAGTTTGATCTTAGAGTAGGTTAAAGGTATAGCACAGCATCGTGGGCCGAAGGGCCTGTTCTGTTCTGTACTGTTCAATGTTCTATGTTCTCTTTCACCTTCCTTCAGGTTATCTTCACCCCTCTGTTTCATTCTTCCTGCTCCTTCTCTAAGTTGCCCTCCCGAGCTCTCTGGACTCCTCATATCCTGAAAACGGTTACTTAATGCCACTTTTCACACGCGATTTGTTCATCACATACTGTGCCTATGTTCTGTGCACCAGCCCCATGTTCAATGATTCTATTTTAAGGGAAAGTTTGTTCAATGGTGAAACGTCTTTGAAAAATTTAGTGTGTCTATAGAGCACACAAATATCCACCTGTTCAACAACACTCTTCACTTCATCTAAAATACATGGAATAAACAGATTCAAAAGCTTCTTCCAGATATATCTCACAATCATTGAAATTCCTTCTCCTGGAATTATAAAGTACACTGTTAGAATGTGGGGTTGTTAAATTAATAAAACAAGGACACCAGCGGTGCAGCTGATAATCTGCAGATAAATGGAAAGACTCTTGATTCCAACTGATACAGTGTAAACCAATAAACACATCACATCAATACTTTCTGTTCTACAAAATGTAGTTTAGTGAGAGTGAAGGCTCCACAGTGAAGCAGAGAAGGAGACGTGAAAGAGCCAGCAGCAAACTCAGTTCAGTAGCCAGACCTCTGAAGCAGCGTCAGACATACACAATATATTTTATAACAGTGATAACAAATAAATACATTGAAATCGCAGTTAAACTGAACCATGTTATTGGGTTGGGAGAATATTTTGCTGCCTCCTTGTAGCATAGATAACGTGGGAGGTCTCGTTATCAAACAGCGAAAGAAAAATCATAAAAATATTCCAGGACCGGTGAGTTGCACATCACGAAAATGTAAAAATCTCCTGAAGCTCTTTGTCTTGATCTTAACCGAGACATCTGATTCAAATATATTAAATAAACAGAATAACCCAGTAACTATTCCAGGGTTACTAAAACCAATACCATAAAATATAATGCAACTCCTGCAGGACTGAAAGAGTAGACAGTGAGGAGATTACATCAGTAAATTGGCTCTGTAAAACACAGTGAGAAATAATACCGAGTACAGCAGCACAGTTAACATCGAGTTATACCATTATCAACTGATATACAGTCTTACCAGGAACTCCAATTGCAGCAAGTACAGGATAATAAATGAATGCGATCTGAAGGATTGCTGGATATCCCATTTCTCTGAGAAGAAGAGACCTCTGTTAGCCTGGAACCCACAGCTCCAGCACTATGAGCTGATCCATTCCAATGGGTGCTGATTTATACAGGGGATAAGTCTCCACTGACCCGGTTATACCCCTGATTGTTGTGATTAGTTACACTCACCTGAACAAATATATTACATCAGCAGATTTGACTCTGATGTAAATAATGTTTTAAATAAAACACAATCATTACAATGTCAATGGCTTTTTATTTCAGCCAATCTGAATACATGAATTTTCACCACAGTATATTCCATCAGCCATTTTCTTGCCCACTCACTGAAGAAGTCCATACTCCATACTCCATACCATCAGTGTCCTCCTCACAGCTTACTGTCTCACCTCAATTTGTGTTATCAGCTAACTGGATACATCCCTCCATCCCTTCATCCCCCAATCAAACAGCCCCACGATTTGCGACCTTGCCTTCATCTGTTTAAGACCAACAATCTAGTTCAGTTATTACTGCACTGGACAATGTCTCGGTTTGTTACGCTGGGCTATGTCTCTGGTTCTGCTTTGTTTCACCCGGTCTCAGTTTGTACTGCACAAGACCAATACAATAGGCCCTGTCTTTACCCTGTATCTCACCCCAGGTTTCCCCTCTCTGTGTTCCCATTGTGCTTGGCTTGGGAATGTTTACTGGGACATTGTCCGTGGAGACTTACTCTGTATCCCTGGAATTTAGAAGGTTAAGGGGTGATTTGATTACTGTTTTCCAGATAATAAGGGAAAATGATAAGGTATGCAGAGTGTAACTATTCCCACTGGCTGCGGAGTCAGGCACTTTGGAACATAGTCCAAAAACCTAAACATAGCCTAAAAACCTTTCAGGAGTGAAATGAAGAAAGGTATCAACACACCAGGTGTGATATTTGTTTGGAACTTTCTGACACAAATGGCTATTGATGCTGGGCCACGGGTTTCATTTACTTTTACATACAATGTTGTTGAAAAAATATTATTTAAAAAAAACTGAAACACTTTACAAGCAGGGAAGAAGGGAGACAGGGTGTAAGGAGTGCTTTACAGAACCTTAGTAATAATCCCCACGTTCTGTTCTGTTCATTATTGGGGCTTTCGTGTGAGTGTTTTAGGGTCAGTATTGGATCTATGTTTGATATTTTCAAACTACAGTGACTTTCCCAGCAACGGCAAGAGTTACAGGTTCTAAATTAACCGCGAAATGACAGAAAGCATTGCTGTCCAAGGATCGAGGGAAGGAGAGAGTGATTAAAAGAAGCAGAGACAGTGTGAGAGAGACGCAGATAAAGTCACGGAAACTCGCTGCCTTGGTGTTGTACAGGGTGATTGTGAACAGGGATCCTGCTTTCCATCTCTGCCCAGTTTTTCTCCCATTGAGGTACAAACAGGGGAGAGATGCTGAATGGGCCGCCGATTCACAACCACCCTCCTCCCCTCCACCCTGGTTTGCACCATTGGTACCAAGTCCCCGTCCAGCCCAGTGTTTCTTTGCCTCTCTGTGTATCTGCTCCCCGACTGTCTCTGCCTGTCTCCTTGTGGCCCAATGGTGGAAGCGACAGATCAGCCATGATCTAAAATGGGGTGGGAGAGGATCGAAGGGCTGAATGGCCTCCTCCCATCCCTGTGCCAGTCAGTGTGTGTGTTTGTGTGTGTCTCCCTCTGTTTGATTCCCGAAGGTGATGGACAGAACAGGTGAAACACCTTTCTGCAGAGAGTGGCGTGTCGGGTTCTGGGATCTTCCTGTGCATTTAAAGCTCAGAATGCCAGTTAGCCTCTGGAGGTCCTGGCTCTATACCCGGACCTTTGTCTGGCTGGTCACGAGTTAAAGGTGCCGGGGCCTCCGGGAGCCAGTTGATGGAATTCCAGTGGCTTATCCAAACCTGGAATTAAAGTGAATTAAAGACTGTTGGGAGATGCAGCCAAACCCAGGAAGGTGATTGAGATCCGAGTTACACAGGGGGAGGAGAGGGGGCTGTTGACTGGGACGGGAGTAACACAGAGGGGACAGACTGTTCACGGGGGAGATGATACAGGGTGGGAATTAGTAGAGTGGGGGCTTTTACAGGACAGGGAGGGTACTTAGAATGGGGGGACGGTGTACAGAGGGGGCAGGGTGGAGAATTAGTTTGGGGTCAGTTAATGGGGGGTGTGTTAACAGATGGGGGACTGTTCCCGGAGAGGTATTTACATGGGGTCCTTTTCCCAGGGATGGGGGGGGGAGGGGTAATTCAGATGGAGTCTGATCCCAGAGAGATTGAGGAAGAGAGATTGAGAAAGAGATTGAAGGAGAGAGATTGAGAGAGAGAGATTGATAGAAAGAGAGATTGAGTCAGAATGAGGGAGATACACAGAGAGAGACAATAAAGATGTGATACTCACCATCCCACATGGTCTGCGCTCCATCGTTGGACTCTAACACCTTCCCTCCGTCAGCTCGTCCATGGGGAAAATATCCTGGAGAGGGAGATTCGGGTGGGAATTGGAGACAAGGGTCAGACTGGGACAGAGAGTGGGAGATTCAGACTGGACTCTCTCACACACACACTGTAATCAGCTTGCAATTCACCTGGGCACAGAGACTGAGACACAGAATCTCACCTTCACAAACCAGCCGCATGGAAAGAAAGAATGGAGGCTGATATTGTCCTAATATATCCCAGAACCTGTCACTCAAAACAGACAGTCCACCCAAAATACAGCTCATCCAACCAGCTCTCAGCTTCCTCCATGTGGACACTGCCTCCCAGGTATGGGACAATCCAAGGTGAGTCTCTGTGGAAACAAGTAATGGGGGAGAGAGGGGTATTCAAGCCATATCCCAAATGCACCATTCCAGACAGAAACCTGTCTGTCTGTCTGTCTCCCTCGCCCCAAAAACGTCATTAACAGAGCAGAAAATCTGCTGTAATTTAAAACCTGGAGGGTCCGGTTAGGATAACGGCCATTTAACACTAATTGTATTAAATGTCTTTCATTATTCACCTCCACTGAACAGAAAGTGCAGAAAATGACTGAACGTGTCTCACTGCAGTTACCTTGAAATTCTGACAAAGAGTTTTTGCTGGAGAGGCCGGTTTGACTGCAGTATAAACAGGCAGTTTTTATTCAGATTTTCAATTCCACTGTGTGGCAAAGTCTGAAAGTAGATACAGGTTAATAACAAAGAACAAAGAACAGTACAGCACAGGAACAGGACATTCGGCCCTCCAAACATGCGCCGATCTTGATGCCTGCCGAAACTAAAACCTTCTGCACTTTCGGGGCGCATATCCCTCTATTCCCTTCCTATTCATATATTTGTCAAGATGTCTCTTAAACGTTGCTATCGTATCTGCTTCCACCACCTCCTCTGGCAGCATGTTCCAGGACTTACCACCCTCTGTGTAAAACACTTGCCACGCACATCCCCTCTAAACTTTGCCCCTCGCACCTTAAACCTATGTCCCCTAGTAACTGACTCTTGCAACCTGGGAAAAAGCTTCTGACTATCCACTCTGTCCATGCCGCTCAGAACTTTGTAAACCTCTATCATGTCGCCCCTCCACCTCCGTCGTTCCAGTGAAACAATCCGAGCTTTTTCCAACCTCTCCTCATAGCTAATGCCCTCCAGACCAGGCAACATCATGGTAAACCTCCTCTGTACCCTCTCCAAAACCACCACGTCCTTCTGGTAGTGTGGCGACCAGAATTGCACGCAATATTCTAACTATGGTTCTGTACAGCTGCAACATGACTTGCCAAATTTTATACTTTATGCCCCGACCGATGAAGGCAAGCATGCCGGATGCCTTCTTGACTACCTTATCCACCTGCGTTGCCACTTTCAGTGACCTGTGGACCTGTACGCTCAGATCTCTCTGCCTGTCAATGCTCCTCAGGGTTCTGCCATTTACTGGATACCTCCCACCTGCATTAGACCTTCCAAAATGCATTACCTCACATTTGTCCGGATTAAACTCCATCTTTCATTTCTCCACCCAAGTCCCCAACCAATCTATATCTGGCTTTATCCTCTGACAATCCTCATCATTATCCGCAACTTCACCAACCTTTGTGTCGTCGGCAAACTTACTAATCAGACCAGCTACATTTTCCTCCAAATCATTTATATATCCTACAAACAGCAAAGGTCCCAGCACTGATCCCTGCGGTACACCACTAGTCACATCCCTCCATTCAGAAAAGCACCCATCCACTGTTACCCTCTGTCTTCTATGACTGAGCCAGTTCTGTATCCATCTTGCCAGCTCACCTCTGATCCCGTGTGACTTCACCTTTTGTACCAGTCTTCCATGTGGGACCTTGTCAAAGGCTTTACTAAAGTCCATATAGACAACATCCACTGCCCTTCCCTCATCAATCGTCTTCGTCACTTCCTCAAAAAACTCAATCAAATTAGTAAGACACGACCTCCCCTTTACAATACCATGCTGTCTCTCGCTAATAAGTTCATTTGTTTCCAAATGGGAGTAAATACTGTCCCGAGGAATCCTCTAATGATGCAGCCAAGAGAACTTTAACAACTGGTGACATCTCACACAACAATTTTCACCCATATTTACAGTTATATTTCTCAATGATACTTTGCACTGTATTTGCTGCTGCTGTATTTATGCATTAGCCTGTAATCAATCGGAAAAACCTTCTTAACATTTACCAGTTTAATGTTACAAGGGTTTACAAAGCTGGGAAATGGACATTTAGCACAAATTGTATTAAAGATCTTCCACTTATCACGTCCAGTTCATATAAAGCTCAGCAATAACGACCTCCACATTCTGACAAAGAGTTTTTACTGCTGACTGTTACTTTCCTCTGCTCTCCTGGGGGATTCAGAGGGATTTATGTTCATCGCTTGTCCACATGTAAGAGGTTCCAGCTCCTCTGCAGCTGCTGTCCTGGAGAAATTAATTGTATTCAAAATCTTTCACTCAGTTTGGAGACATGAGGGGAGAATGTTTACACTAGCAGAGGAGAGAAACAGATAGGCAGGGAGTTGTTCTGGTCTGGAATTCACTGTAACAGGTTTCTGAAAGCAGATTCAATATTAACTTTCAAAAGACAATCGGATCAAAACTTCAGTCACTCTGAGTTATCGTGGAGAAGATACCGGCATAGAGAGAGACGTGAGAGAGAGATGTCATAATGTTAGTGATGAAGAACTCAACACAACTTACTTCGAGAGTTTTTATTTGTAATTGATTGTTTGAACAAAGAAGAGAGAGCACAGAACAGTTCAGCACAGGAGCAGGCCATTCGGCCGTCCAAGCCTGCGCTGGTCTTGTGCCATTGTCCTATTGATCAGTGTGTTTTCCCCTTCTGATGATGTTGAATTTGTTCGTGGTTTTTCGCCTACTGAAGTTGTTGTTGTATTTGGGTTTTTTGTCCTCATTTCCTGTTGAAACTGTTGCATTTGTTGGTGCTTTGCCTCCATTTGAAGTTGTTGTTGCATTTGTTGGTGTTTTTACTCCTGTTGAGGTTGTTGTTGCATTTGTTGGTGTTTTTCTCCTGTTGAGGTTGTTGTTGCATTGTTGGTGTTCTTTCTCCTGTTGAGATTGTTCCTGGATTGATTTGAAAAACACGTTTGCTAACACTATTTGGGATGAGAAGCTACATTCAAGTGAATCCCAGGATCTATTTCCCTGTCAAGTTTAAAACACTAACATTATCTTACATTAGTGCGGACTCCATCTCTGAAATAAATGTCCCAGTGTTGTGGGAACATATAATGGCCACCGAGAACAAACCTAAAATAGCTGACTGATGTTTTTGCAGAGGAGGGAGAGAGAGAGACAGACAGCCGGAAAGAGACACAAAGAGGGAGACACAGACCAAGAGGGTGACCCAGACACAGAGAGCGATAGCAGGATATTTGTCAGAGTACATTGGAAGAGGAGGAGGCCATTTGGCCCCCCGACCCTGTTCTGTGATCCAAAGAGATCACGGCTGATCTGTGATCTTACTCCATATACCCGTCTTTGCCCCACAACACTTAATACCTTTTGTTAGCAAAAATCCATCAATCCCAGATTTAAAAATTAACAATTACGCCAGCATGAATTGCCGTCTGCAGAAGGGAGATCCAAAATTGTGTGCACAGCAGTGAAGGATTACATCAAATTAATATATCTTACATTCTCCTTTTCAATCGACCCCACAATCTCTCTCTCTCTCCAACCGTGTCCCTCTCTACAGCACACTCTCTGTCTGCATAGCTAACCCTCTCTCCCTCTATCTCTCTCCTAGTGTCAGAGACATCAGGATGGAGAGATAGAAAGAGGAAGACAGAGAGACACCGAGCACAATCCCAGCTTCTCTAATCTATGCAAGTAACTAAGTCTTTCATCCCTGAAACCTTGCTGGTGAATTTTCTCTGCACACTCTCAAATGCCCCCACATCCCTCCTAAAGTATGGTGTCTAGAAATGGACACAATACTAGTTGAGGATGAACCAGTGTTTTATAAAGCTTCATCATATCCTCCTTGCTTTTATACTCTGATCCTCTATTTACAAAGCCTGGGATTAAATATGCCTTTTAACCACTTTCTCAACTAACCCTGCCACCTTCAATGTGTGCACAGATATCCCCAGGTCTTTCTGTTCCTGCACTCACTTCCTTCTGTTCTGAGGGTCTCATGACAGACAGGCCCATACCTGGGAGGGAGTGGCCAGCTTTCGACTGAATTATGTTTTATTTGTCTGTCACATTAGATAGAGGGTAAAGCGCCCACTACACTGCCCCATTAAACCTGAAGGTGGAATGTGCTGAGCAGATGAGATACAGATCAAACTACCAATTAAGACTGCTTCATTAAACATTCCCAGGGCAGGTACACACTGTCTGAACACTATCTGACCAGCATTTCCAGGGCGGCCCTCGCATGGTTTTGAGGCAGAATATAGTTTTTCAGTTTTCTTGTACTGTGATGCCTCTAACGTTTAACAATCAGTGAATATAATGTGACAAGTGATTGGGATTGAATATGTTTAATTGAGCTGAGTGTGAGTTCGGAGAATCTACTAAATTACATTCTGTGACCTAAGAAATATTCCTGGGGAATTGCGTAAAATTGTTGGTCTTAACTACCTGTAACTAATAAAAAGCAGAGATGTATTTTCCAACTGAGTAATATTAATTCCAGTCATTGAGCAGCAGCATTAACCCTTTACAATCTAGCTATTCTTAAACGATTGTATATTTTAAAGCAGGTATTAGACAGATGTAAATTAATACCCACACAAACAATTGAATATAATCATTTGAATGACTATTAGAAATAACAGCTGAAACCAACTTTCAATCTGACAAGAACAATATGAAGTGGGAACTGATTTCTTTGCAGATTTTGAAATATTCCCATGATCTTTCTCGGGGATAGTTTTTAAATCCACTTCTTAGGATTAAGCTCAGGACTCACACCTGGACAAAGAACAAAGAACAATGAAAGTACAGCACAAGAACACGCCATTCGGCCCTCCAAGCCTGCGCCAATCCTGATGCCTGCCCAAACTAAACCTTCTGCACTTCCGGGGTCTGTAACCCTCTATTCCCTTCCTATTCATGTATCTGTCAAGATGCCTCTTAAACGTCTCTATGGTACCTGCTTCCACCACCTCCCAATTAGCTGACCCAATTAACAGGTTAGATCCGAAAAAGTATTTGACAAGGGGAAATCAGACATTTCTATTGCTTTCACACCATGTTTCCTTCCCACAATCTTTGGAATAATCTGAAAAATGTTCTTTGCTCAGCATTTAATTAAAACAATTGTCAGCACAGATAAATTTACTGAACAGGTAACTCTCCCACTATTGTACAACACTACCTTTGATCAGCAAGCTCATGGTCCTGGGAACATCAACATCGGCATGTTCCACTCCAAACCACACATCATCCTGACCTGGAACGATATCGCTGTCCCTTCGCTGTCACTGGTTCAAGGTCCTGGAACTCCCTTCCTAACAGCACTGTGAGTATACCTACCCCTCATGGACTGCAGTTCTCACCATCACCTTCTCAAGGGAAATTAGATATGGGAAATAATTGCAGGTCTAGCCAGCGGCGCTCACATCCAGTGAAAGAATAAAAATAATTAAGGTACACTGAAATAGAGTATTTTTTTTCTGAGGCAGCGGCATCTTGCAACAAGCATCAGTGATGCACGGGGATGGCTAATGACAGGAGAAGTGAGGGCAGTGATCTACCTGGCTGGACAGTAATTGTAAATTTAAGTCAATGATATAACTGAAAGGGCTGTGTCAATATGTTTGATGCCTGTACTGCATCTGGATGAGTAATAACCGTATAATAGCGATGCATCATATATCTAGCCGACCAGCAACAGAAACAGTGAGATCAGTGATATAGCTCGATGGTTATTTACTGTTAAAGTGAGGTCACAGGAAAAGCTGAATGTAGGGTTACAGTACAGGTGAGATCCGTCATATATCTGATGGGTATTTACAGCTGAAGTTAGTTCAGTGAAAAATGTGGATGGGAGGTAACAGTATAAATGTGGCCAGTGATATATATGGATGGCTATTTACAATAAAACTGAGGTCCATGATATATATGGATGGGTATTTACATTATACATCAGGTTTGTGATCTATCAGGATGGGTATTTACAGTAAAGTGAGGTCAGTGATATATGCACATTCTATTAAAAACATTTGTGGTCAGTTTCATTATCTGGATGGTATTTACAATACAAGTGAGGTCAATGATATATCTGGATGGCATTTACGATACAGGTCAGGTCAATGATATATCTGGATGGAATCAATAATACAAGTGAGTCAATGATATATCTGGATGGTATTTACATTACAAGTGAGGTCAATGATATATCTGGATGGTATTTACAATACAAGTGAGGTCAATGATATATCTGGATGGTATTTACAATACAAGTGAGGTCAATGATATATCTGGATGGCATTTACGATACAGGTCAGGTCAATGATATATCTGGATGGAATCAATAATACAAGTGAGTCAATGATATATCTGGATGGTATTTACATTACAAGTGAGGTCAATGATATATCTGGATGGTATTTACAATACAAGTGAGGTCAATGATATATCTGGATGGTATTTACAATACAAGTGAGGTCAATGATATATCTGGATGGCATTTACGATACAAGTCAGGTCAATGATATATCTGGATGGAATCAATAATACAAGTGAGTCAATGATATATCTGGATGGTATTTACATTACAAGTGAGGTCAATGATACATCTGGATGGTATTTACAATACAAGTGAGGTCAATGATATATCTGTATGGAATCAATAATACAAGTGAGTCAATTTGTTAAACGGATGGTATTTACAATACAAGTGAGGTCAATGATATACCTGGATGGAATCAATAATACAAGTGAGTCAATTTGTTAAACGGATGGTATTTACATTACAAGTGAGGTCAATGATATATCTGGATGGCATTTACAATACAAGTGAGTCAATGATATATCTGGATGGTATTTACAATACAAGTCAGATCAATTATATATCTGGATGGTATTTACAATACAAGTGAGGGCAATTATATATCTGGATGGTATTTACAATACAAGTCAGATCAATTATATATCTGGATGGTATTTACAATACAAGTGAGGGCAATTATATATCTGGATGGTATTTACAATACAAGTGAAGTCAATGATATATCTGGATGGTATTTACAATACAAGTGAGGTCAGTGATATATCTGGATGGTATTTACATTACAAGTGAGGTCAATGATATATCGGGATGGTATTTACAATACAAGTGAAGTCAATGATATATCTGGATGGTATCAATAATACAAGTGAGTCAATTTGTTAAACGGATGCTATTTTCAATAATAGTGAAGTCAGTGATATATCTGGATGGTATTTACAATGCAAGTGAGGGCAATTATATATCTGGATGGTATCTAGAATACAAGTTCGGTCAATGATATTTCTGGATGGTATTTACAATACAAGTGAAGTCAATGATATATTTGGATGGTATTTACAATACAAGTGAAGTCAATGATATATCTGGATGGTATTTACAATACAAGTGAGGCCAATGATATATCCGGATGGTATTTACAATACAAGTGAGGCCAATGATATATCTGGATGGTATTTACAATACAAGTGAGGCCAATGATATATCTGGATGGTATTTACATTACAAGTGAGGGCAGTGATATTTCTGGATGGTATTTACATTACAAGTGAGGTCAATGATATATCTGGATGGTATTTACAATACAAGTGAAGTCAATGATATATCTGGATGGTATTGACAATACAAGTGAGGCCAATGATATATCTGGATGGTATTTACATTACAAGTGAGGGCAGTGATATTTCTGGATGGTATTTACATTACAAGTGAGGTCAATGATATATCTGGATGGTATTTACAATACAAGTGAAGTCAATGATATATTTGAATGGTATTTACAATGCAAGTGAAGTCAATGATATATCTGGATGGTATTTACAATACAAGTGAGGTCAGTGATATATCTGGATGGTATTTACAATACAAGTGAGGTCAGTGATATATCTGGATGGTATTTACAATACAAGTGAAGTCAATGATATATCTGGATGGTCTTTACATTACAAGTGAGGTCAATGATATATCTGGATGGTGTCAATAATACAAGTGAGTCAATTTGTTAAACGGATGCTATTTTCAATAATAGTGAAGTCAGTGATATATCTGGATGGTATTTACAATGCAAGTGAGGGCAATTATATATCTGGATGGTATCTAGAATACAAGTTCGGTCAATGATATTTCTGGATGGTATTTACAATACAAGTGAAGTCAATGATATATTTGGATGGTATTTACAATACAAGTGAAGTCAATGATATTTCTGGGTGGTATTTACAATACAAGTGAGGTCAATGATATATCTGGATGGTATTTACAATACAAGTGAAGTCAATGATATATCTGGATGGTATTTACAATACAAGTGAGGTCAGTGATATATCTGGATGGTATTTACAATACAAGTGAGGCCAATGATATATCCGGATGGTATTTACAATACAAGTGAGGCCAATGATATATCTGGATGGTATTTACAATACAAGTGAGGCCAATGATATATCTGGATGGTATTTACATTACAAGTGAGGGCAGTGATATTTCTGGATGGTATTTACATTACAAGTGAGGTCAATGATATATCTGGATGGTATTTACAATACAAGTGAAGTCAATGATATATTTGGATGGTATTTACAATACAAGTGAAGTCAATGATATATCTGGATGGTATTTACAATACAAGTGAGGTCAGTGATATATCTGGATGGTATTTACAATACAAGTGAGGTCAGTCATATATCTGGATGGTAGTTACAATACAAGTGAAGTCAATGATATACCTGGATGGTATTTACAATACAAGTGAGGGAAGTGATATTTCTGGATGGTATTTACAATACAAGTGAAGTCAGTGATATATCTGGATGGTATTTACATTACAAGTGAGGGCAATGATATTTCTGGATGGTATTTACAATACAAGTGAGGTCAATGATATATTTGGATGGTATTTACAATACAAGTGAGGTCAGTGATATATCTGGATGGTATTTACAATACAAGTGAGGCCAATGATATTTCTGGATGGTATTTACAATGCAAGTGAGGGCAATTATATATCTGGATGGTATTTACATTACAAGTGAGGTCAATGATATATCTGGATGGTATTTACATTACAAGTGAGGTCAATGATATATCTGGATGGTATTTACATTACAAGTGAGGGAAGTGATATTTCTGGATGGTATTTACAATACAAGTGAAGTCAGTGATATATCTGGATGGTATTTACATTACAAGTGAGGGCATTGATATATCTGGATGGTATTTACAATACAAGTGAGGTCAATGATATATCTGGATGGTATTTAAAATACAAGTGAAGTCAATGATATATTTGGATGGTATTTACAATACAAGTGAAGTCAATGATATATTTGGATGGTATTTACAATACAAGTGATGTCAATGATATATCTGGATGGTATTTACAATACAAGTGAGGTCAATGACATATATGGATGGCATTTACAATACAAGTGAGGTCAATGATATACCTGGATGGTATTTACAATACAAGTGAGGTTAATGATATATCTGGATGGTATTTACATTACAAGTGAGGTCAATGATATATCTGGATGGTATTTACAAGACAAGTGAAGTCAATGATATATTTGGATGGTATTTACAATACAAGTGAAGTCAATGATATATTTGGATGATATTTACAATACAAGTGAAGTCAATGATATATCTGGATGGTATTTACAATACAAGTGAGGTCAGTGATATATCTGGATGGTATTTACAATACAAGTGAGGTCAGTGATATATCTGGATGGTATTTACATTACAAGTGAGGTCAATGATATATCTGGATGGTATTTACAATACAAGTGAAGTCAATGATATATTTGGATGGTATTTACAATACAAGTGATGTCAATGATATATCTGGATGGTATTTACAATACAAGTGAGGCCAATGATATATCTGGATGGTATTTACATTACAAGTGAGGGAAGTGATATTTCTGGATGGTATTTACAATACAATTGAAGTCAGTGATATATCTGGATGGTATTTACATTACAAGTGAGGGCAATGATATTTCTGGATGTTATCTACAATACAAGTGAGGTCAATGATATATATGGATGGTATTTACAATACAAGTGAGGTCAATGATATATCTGGGTGGTATCTACAATACAAGTGATGTCAATGATATATCTGGTTGGTATTTACAATACAAGTGAGGTCACTGATATATATGGTTGGTATTTACAATACAAGTGAGGTCAATGCTATATCTGGGTGGTATCTACAATACAAGTGATGTCAATGATATATCCGCATGGTATTTACAATACAATACCGTGTAGGCGTAGTGGTATTAACACTGGACTAGTAACCCAGAGACCCAGGGTATTCCTCTGGGGACATGGGTTCAATTCCCACAGCAGAAGGTGGAATTTGAACTTATTAAAAATCTGGAATTAAAAACTAGTCTAATGATGGCCATGAAACCATCGTCGATTGTTGTAAAAAACCCATCTGGTTCACTAATGTCCTTTCGGGAAGGAAATCTGCTGTCCTTACCTGGTCTGGCCTACATGTGACTCCAGACCCATCGCAATGTGGTTAACTCCTACATGCCCTCTGAAATGGCCTAGCAAGCCACTCAGTTGTACTTAACCGCTATGAAGTCTATAAAAAGGAATAAAAATGGATGGACCACCCGGCATCGATCTAGGCACCGGAAACGACAACGGCAAACAAGGCCCTGTCGACCCTGCAAAGTCCTCCTTACTAACATCTGGGGGCTTGTGCCAAAGTTGGGAGAGCTGTCCCTCAGAGTAGTCAAGCAACAGCCTGACATAGTCATACTCACGAATCATACCTAACAGACAATGTCCCAGACACTGCCTTCACCATCCCAGGGTACGTCATGTCCCACCGGCAAGACAGACCCAGCAGAGGTGGCAGCACAGTGGTATACAGTAGGGAGGGAGTTGTCCTGGGAGTCCTCAACATCAACTCAGGACCTCATGAAGTCTCATGGCATCAGGTTAAATATGGGCAAGGTAACCTACTGATTACCACCTACTGCCCTCCCTCAGCTGATGACTCAGTACTCCTCCATGTTGAACACCACTTGGAGGAAGCACTGAGGGTGGCAAGGGCACAAAATGTATTCTGGGTGGGGGACTTCAATGTCCATCACCAAGAGTGGCTCAGTAGCAGCACTACTGACCGAGCTGGCCGGGTCCGAAAGGACATGGCTGCTAGGCTGGGTATGTGCCAGGTGGTGGGGGAACCAATTCGAGGGAAGAACATACTCGACCTCGTCCTCACCAATCTGCCTGCAGCGGATGCATCTGTCCATGACTGTATTGGTAGGTGTGACCACCGCACAGTCCTTTTGGAGACAAAGTCCTGCCTGCACATTGAGGATACCGTCCATCCTGTTGTGTGGCACTATCACCGTGCTGAATGGGATAGATTTCGAACGAATCAAGCAAATCAAAACTGGGAATGCATGAGGCACTGTGGGCCATCAGCAGCAGCAGAATTGTACTCAACCACAATCTGTAACCTCATGGCCCGGCATATCCCCCACTCTACCATTACCATCAAGCCAGGAGACCAACCTGGTTCAATGAAGAGTGCAGGAGGGCATGCCAGGAGCAGCATCAGGCATACCTCAAAATGAGGTGTCAACCTGGTGAAGCTACAACCCATGACTACTTGCATGCCAAAATGCATAAGCAGCATGCGATAGACAGAACTAAGCGATCCCATAACCAACGGATCAGATCGAAGCTCTGCAGTCCTGCCACATCCAGCCGTGAATGGTGGTGGACAATTAAACAACTAACTGGAGGAGGTGCCTCCACAAATATCCCCATCCTCATTGATGGGGTGCCCAACACATCAGTGCGAAACATGAGGCTGAAGCATTTGCAACAATCTTCAGCCAGAAGTGCCGAGTTGATGATCCATCTCGGCCTCCTCCTGAAGTCCCCAGCATCACAGATGCCAAACTTCAGCCAATTCGATTCACTCCGCGTGATATCAAGAAACGAATGAAGGCACTGGATACTGCAAAAGCTATGGGCCCAGACAATATTCCGGCAATAGTACTGAAGACCTGTGCTCCAGAACTTGCTGCACCCCTAGCCAAGCTGTTCCAGTACAGCTACAACACTGGCATTTACCCTGCAATGTGGAAAATTGCCCAGGTATGTCCTGTACACAAAAGAAAACAGGACAAATCCAACCCGGCCAACTACCGCCCCATTAGCCTACTCTCAACCATCAGTAAAGTGATGGAAGGTGTCATCAACAGTGCCATCAAGCGGCACTTGTTTAGCAACAACCTGCTTAGTGATGCTCAGTTTGGGTTCCGCCAGGGCCACTCAGCTCCTGACCTCATTACAGCCTTGGTTCAAACATGGACAAAAGAGCTGAACTCAAGAGGTGAGGTGAGAGTGACTGCCCTTGACATCAAGGAAGCATTTGACCGAGTATGGCATCAAGGAGCCCTCGCAAAACTGGAGTCAATGGGAATCAGGGGGAAAACCCTCCGCTGGCTGGAGTCATACCTAGCGCAAAGGAAGATGGTTGTGGTTGTTGGAGGTCAATCACCTGAGCTCCAGGACATCACTGCAGGAGTTCCTCAGGGTAGTGTCCTGGGCCCAACCATCTTCAGCTGCTTCATCAATGACCTTCCTTCAATCATAAGGTCAGAAGTGGGGATGTTCGCTGATGATTGCACAATGTTCAGCACCATTCGCAACTCCTCAGATACTGAAGCAGTCTGTGTCGAAATGCAGCAAGAGCTGGACAATATCCAGGCTTGGGCTGATAAGTGGCAAGTAACATTCGCGCCACACAAGTGCCAGGCAATGACCATCTCCAACAAAAGAGAATCTAACCATCTCCCCTTGACATTCAACGGCATTACCATCACTGAATCCCCCACTATCAATATCCTAGGGGCTACCATTGACCGAAAACTGAACTGGATTAGCCATATAAATACCGTGACTACAAGAGCAGGTCAGAGGCTAGGAATCCTGAGGCGAGTAACTCACCTCCTGACTCCCCAAAGCCTGTCCACAATCTACAAGGCACAAGTTAGGAGTGTGATGGAATACTCTCCACTTGCCTGGATGGGTGCAGCTCCAACAACACTCAAGAAGCTCGACACCATCCAGGACAAAGCGGCCCGCTTGATTGGCACCCCATCTACAAACATTCACTCCCTCCACCACCGACGCACAGTGTGTACCATCTACAAGATGCACTGCAGCAATGCACCAAGGCTCCTTCGACAGCACCTTCCAAACCCGCGACCTCTACCAACTAGAAGGACAAGGGCAGCAAATACATGGGAACACCACCACCTGCAAGTTCCCCTCCAAGTCACACACCACCCGAACTTGGAACTATATCGCCGTTCCTTCACTGTCGCTGGGTCAAAATCCTGGAACTCCCTTCCTAACAGCACTGTGGGTATACCTACCCCACATGGACTGCAGCGGTTCAAGAAGGCAGCTCACCACCACCGTCTCAAGGGCAATTAGGGATGGGCAATGAATGCTGGCCTGGCCAGCGACGCCCACATCACGTGAATGAATTTAAAAAAAAAGTGAGGGCAATAATATTTCTGGATGATATTTACAATACGAGTGCATTCAAAGATATATTTGGATGGTATTTACAATACTAGTGAAGTCAATGATATATCTGGATGACATTTACAATACAAGTGAGGTCAATGATATATCTGGATGACATTTACAATACAAGTGAGGTCAATGATATATCTGGATGGTATTTACAATACAGGTGAGGTCAATGATATATCTGGATGGTATTTACAATACAAGTGAGGTTACTGTTATATCTGGATGGTATTTACAATACAAGTGAGGTTAATGATATATCTGGATGGTATTTACAATACAAGTGAGGTCAATGATATATCTGGATGGTATTTACAATACAAGTGAGGTTACTGTTATATCTGGATGGTATTTACAATACAAGTGAGGTCAATGATATATCTGGATGGTATTTACAATACAAGTGAGGTCAATGATATATCTGGATGGTATTTACAATACAAGTGAGGTCAATGATATACATGGATGGTATTTACAATACAAGTGAATTCAATGATATATCTGGATGCTATTGACAATACAAGTGATGTCAATGATATATCTGGATGGTATTTACAATACAAGTGAGGTCAATGATATATCTGGATGGTATTTACAATACAAGTGAGGTTACTGTTATATCTGGATGGTATTTACAATACAAGTGAGGTTAATGATATATCTGGATGGTATTTACAATACAAGTGAGGTCAGTGCTATATTTGGCTTTGTATGTACAGTAAACGTGAGATCACTAATTCATCTGTTTGAGTATTTACAGTAAGCGTGAGGTCCGTGATGATAATTTACAGGAAAAGTGAGATCAGAATCTCCTTAATACTTCAACAAGCCTGGAGGCATATAGAAAGTGCAGGGGTGAAGTAAAAAAGGAAATTAGAAATGCAGGTAAAATCAAGGAAATCCCGAAGATGTTTTGTCAGAGGATAACTAAGGAAAGGGTAGGGCCTAACAGGGATGAACAGGGGAAATAATGCGTCGTTGCTGAAGATGTGGGCAGGATAGTTAATGTTTTTTTTGTCTCTGTCTTCACAAAGGAGAGGGTTGATGCAGACATTGTAGCTCAAGAGGAGGAGTGTCAAACATTAGATATGATAAGCATAATGAGAGAGGAAGCACTCGAAGGTCTGACATCCCTGAAAGTCGGTAAATCACCAGGACCGGATGGACTGCATCCCAGGTTGATCAGGGAAGCCAGAGAGGCAGTAGTGAATGCGCTCAGGATATTTTTCAAAACCTCACGAGATACAGACGAGATACCAGATGATTGGAGGCCTGTGAACGTTGTCCCATTGTTTAAAAAGGGTGCGAGGGATAGGCCAAATAATTATAGCCCTGTCAGTCTGACCTCGGTGGTGGGGATATTGTTAGAATCTATTCTGAGGAATAGTATAAACTGTCTCTTAGAAAGGCACGGATTAATCAGGGATAGTCAGCATGGATTTGTCTGGGGAAGGTCATGCTTTGCCAACCGAATTGAGTTTTTTGATGAAGTAACAAGGAGGATTGATGAGGGTAGTGCAGTGGATGCAAGGATGCAGCACATCCTTCTTATAATGTGGTGAACAGAACTGTGCACAGTATTCCAGCTGTGGCCTAACTAGCGTTTTATACAGCTCCATCAAAACCTCCCTGCTCTTATATTCATTGCCTCGGCTAATAAAGGCAAGTGTCCCATAAGCCTTCCTAACCACCTTATCTGCCTGTGCTGCTGCCTTCAGTGATCTATGGACAAGTACACCAAGGTCCCTCTGACCTTCTGTACTTCCTAGGGTCCTACCATCCATCGTACGTTCCCATGCCTTGTTCGACCGCCAAAATGCATCACCTCACACTTCTCAGGTTTAAATTCCAGTTGTCACTGCTCCACCCATCTTACCAGCCACTCTATATCGTCCAGTAATCTGAGACTTTCCTCCTCAATATTTACAACTCCAATTTTTGTGTCATCTGTGAACTTACTGATCATACCTCCTATATTCACGTCTAAATTATTAATTTACACTACAAACAGCAAGGGTCCCTGCACTAATCCTGTGGTACACCACTGGTCACAGGTCGCCACTCACAAAAACAACCCCCGACCATCACCCTCTGCCTCCTGCCACTAAGTCATTTTTGGATCCAATTTGCCAAATTGCCCTAAATCCTATGGGCTCCTACCTTCTTAACCAATCTCCCATGTGGGGCATTATCAAAAGCCTTACTGACGTCCATGTCGACTACATCAACTACTTTACCCTCATCTACACATCCAGTTACCACGTTGAAAAACTTACATAGGGGGGTTTACCAGGGGTCAATACAAGGACTGCTGATTTCCTGGTCGATATTACAGACCTAGACTTGTGAAGCGCACAATTTTACCGTTTGAAAATGATGCAACATTGTAATGAGGACAGTGATAGACTTCTACAGGATACAGACAGATTGAAGGAATAGGGAGACACGCAGCCGATGAAATTTAATGCGGGAAGAAGGAGGGAACATAACATGAAATAAAGGATTCAATTCTAAAGGTGATGCAGGAGCCGGGCACCTTATTGTATATGTACATAAATCGTTGAAGGTGACAGGGCAGATTGAGAAAGCAGTTAATAAGTTATAGAGGCTTTATGGATGGGAGGCATAGACTAAAAAAGCTACACATAATGATGAACATTTCTCTCTTTCACGTTCTCTATATTTCTTTCTCACTCTCTGTCTCTCTGTCTCTCTCTCTGCCCCGTTGGCTTTTTGTCTCTCTTCTCTGGTTCTCTCTTTGAAGCATTTTCTCGCTCTCCCTTTTTCTGGCTTTCTTTCATTCTCTGGTTCTTCCTCTTTAACTTTCTCTCTCTCTCTCTTGGCTTTATGTCTTTGACTCTCTCTCTCTAGCTTTGTCTATCGATTACTCTCCAGTGGTCTCTTTCTCGCTCTCTCTTGTTTTCTCTTTCTCTCTCTCTCTGGCTCTTTCTCTTTCTCTGGCTCTTCCTCTTTGACTTTCTGTCTCTTTCTCTCTCTCTTGGCTCTATGTCTTTGACTCTCGCTCTCTGGCTTTGTCTATCGATTACTCTCTAGCTTTCTTTTTCTCACTCTCTCTGGTTTTCTCTTTCTCTCTCTCTGGTTCATTCTCTTTCTCTGGCTCTTCCTCCTTGACTTTCTCTCTCTCTCTCTCTCTTGGCTCTATGTCTTTGACTCTCGCTCTCTGGCTTTGTCTATCGATTACTCTCTAGCTCTCTGGTTTTCTCTTTATCTTTTGCTTTCCCTCTTCTTCTTTGGTTCTTTCTGCTTGAATCTCTCTCTCTCTGGCTTTGTCTTTTTTTCTCTTTCTCTGGCTTTGCTTTCTCTCTCTCTCTATGGCTTTATCTTCAGCTGTTCCTCTGACATCTCTTTCTTTGGCTTTTTCACTCTCTCTCTCTGGCTGTCTCTCTTGTTTGATCTGTCTCGCTCTCTGGCTTTTTCTCTCTTTCTGGATTTCTTTCACCCCCACCAATAGATTTTGGCGCCACCTGGGCAAACTCTCCCCTTCAAATTTATCTGCTGTAAATGTCCCCGTTGCCCCCCCCCCCTTCCCTCAGACCACCGCCAATTTTGCCCCCTCTCCAATATTTCTGACGCAAATTCCCCCCGCTGCAAATTCACCTCCTGCAAATATCCCTCCTGACAATAGCCCCCATCCCCATCTATTACCCCTGTCCCCAGAACAACTCCCAGTCAATTCCTTTTCCCTCTTTCTCTGTCTCCTTCTCCCTCACTTTGTCCTCTCTCCCCCTTGCCCTCTCTCGCTCCCTGACCCTTTGCATAAATCCGCACTCATCCACATCCCCTCCCATTTTAAACCTGGAGAAATGACACCCCCTTCCAATTTAAACATTAGTGACTTCCCTCTGTGAATATCCACAGGATTACCTCCTCCCGTGAAAATACCCCATAAAATTAGCCCCCAGAGAACGGATCCCATCTAATACGCTTCCCTCCCCCCTACTGTGACCGGACTGCTAACTAATATCCCCCATGTGACCCCTTCAAATTATGCCTCCCCCCTTGAACAGACCCCCATCTTATGACCCTCCCTCCCACCCCCGCCCTCTAAAGGCCCCATGAATCGACTGGAGAATCCCCCTTCCCATTTTAAACCTGGAGAATACCGCTTCCCATTTTAAACCTGGAGAATCCCCCCTCCCATTTTAAACATGGAGAATCCCCCTTCCCATTTTAAACCTGGAGAATGCCCCCTCCCATTTTAAACCTGGAGAATCCCCCCTCCCATTTTAAACTTGGAGAACCCTCCTCCCACTTTGAAACTGGAGAATCCCCCCTCCCATTTGAAACATGGAGAATCCCCCTCCCACTTTAAACCTGGCGAATCCCCCTTCCCATTTTAAACCTGGAGAGTCCCCCCTCCCATTTTAAACCTGGAGAACGCTCCACCCATTTTAAACATGGAGTAGACCGCCTTGCCCCCGCGAATTTATGCCCCTACATAATGACCCTCTGCAGTTTTCACGCCCGTTCTCGCGAATGCCCCCCAGAAAACTCCCCTAAAATTTGCGGCAAAATGTACCCGCCCCAAATCTTCACTCCCCCTTGAACAGATCCCCCATCTAATATCCGTCATCTACAGACCCCGTTCTTATATCACCCTTTGAACTGATCCCCAACTAATATCCTCACTATGACCAGACACACCTCTAATACCCCCCATGAACTGATCCCCAACCGCACTAAGACCAGACACGCCTCAAAGACCCCCATGATTAGACCCCCATCTAATATCCTCACGCTGACCAGACACCCCACTAAGACCACCATGAACTGACCGCCATCAAATATCCTCTCTATGACCAGACACCCGGCAAATCCCCCTTTGAATAGTCTCCCATGTGATATCCTCACTATGACCAGACACCCTTCTAATACCCCCAAGAACTGATCCCCATCTAATATCCTCACGGATGACCAGACACCACTCTAATAACCCCATGAATAGACCCCATCTAATATCCTCACAAGGACCAGACACCCCTCTAATACCCCCATGAATAGACCCCCATCTAATATCCTCACAATCACCAGACACCCCTCAAATACCCCCATGAATAGACCCCCATCTAATATCCTCACAATGACCAGACACCGCTCAAATACCCCCATGAATCGACCCCCATCTAATATCCTCACAATGACCAGACACCCCGCAAATCCCCCCCTTGAATAGTCCCCCAAGTGATATCCTCACTATGACCAGACACCCTTCTAATACCCCCAAGAACTGATCCCCATATAATATCCTCACAATGACCAGACACCCCTGAAATACCCCCCATGAATAGACCCCAATCTAATATCCTCACTATTTCCAGACACCCCTCTAAAACCCCATGAATAGACCCCCATCTAATATCCTCACAATGACCAGACACACCTCTAATACTCCCCATGAATAGACCCCCATGTAATATCCTCACTATAACCAGACGTCCCTCTAATACCCCCCATGCACTGATCCCCATCTAATATCCTCACTATGACAAGACACCCCTCTAATACTCCCCATGAATAGACCCCCATCTAATATCCTCACTATAACCAGACACCCCTCTAATACCCCCGATGAACTGACTCCCATCTAATATCCTGACTATGACAAGACACCCCTCTAATACCCCCCATGAATAGACCCCCATATAATATCCTCATTATGACCAGACACCCCTCTAATACCCCCCCGCGAATAGACCCCCATCTAATATCCTCACTATGACCAGACATCCCTCTAATACCCCCCATGAATAGACCCCCATCTAATATCCTCACTTATAACCAGACACCCCTCTAATACCCCCGATGAACTGACTCCCATCTAATATCCTGACTATGACAAGACACCCCTCTAATACCCCCCATGAATAGACCCCCATATAATATCCTCATTATGACCAGACACCCCTCTAATACCCCCCCGCGAATAGACCCCCATCTAATATCCTCACTATGACCAGACACCCCTCTAATACCCCCCATGAATAGACCCCCATCTAATATCCTCACAATGACCAGACACTCCTCAAATACCCCCATGAATAGACCCCCATCTAATTATCCTCACAATGACCAGACACCCCTCTAATACCCCCATGAATAGACCCCCATCTAATATCCTCACAATGACCAGACACCCCTCTAATACCCCCATGAATAGACCCCCATCTAATATCCTCACTATGATCAGACACCCCTCTAATACCCCCCATGAATAGGGCTGCATCTAATATCCTCACTATGACCAGACACCCCTCAAATACCCCCCATGAATAGACCCCCATCTAATATCCTCACTATGATCAGACACCCCTCAAATACCCACCATGAATAGAGCCCCATGTAATATCCTCACTATGACCTCCCACCCCGTTAATACCCCCATGAATAGAGCCTCATGTGATATCCTCGCTATGACCAGACACCCCTCTAATACCTGCATGAATTGACCCCCATGTAAAATCCCTACTATGACCAGACACCCCTCTAATACCCCCCATGCACTAATATCCATCTGATATCCTCACTATGACCAGGCACCCCTCTAATACCCTCATGCACTGATCCCCATCTAATATCCTCACGATGACCAGGCACCCCTCTAATACTCCCCATGAATAGACCCCCATCCAATATCCTCACTATGACCAGGCACCCCTCTAATACCCCCCATGAATAGACCCCCATCTAATATCCTCACGATGACCAGGCACCCCTCTAATACTCCCATGAATAGACCCCCATGTAATATCCTCACTATAACCAGACACCCCTCTAATACACCCCATGAGTAGACCCCCATCCAATATCCTCACTATGACCAGGCACCCCTCTAATACCCCCCATGAATAGACCCCCATCTAATATCCTCACGATGACCAGGCACCCCTCTAATACTCCCCATGAATAGACCCCCATGTAATATCCTCACTATAACCAGACACCCCTCTAATACACCCCATGAATAGAA